>NC_034409.1:100420560-100461120 GCF_002078875.1 Numida meleagris
TTTTTTTTTTTTTTTTTGGAGAAGGAGTTGAGGTAACCCCAGAAGAGGCATCTGTGAAAGGTTCCTTGTCTTGCTGTTTTAGTGAGGCAATATTCTATGCTGTAGACTGCTGGTGGTCTACAAATTTGCACAGACTCTAAGGCCATAATATAGGCTATCACATGGCAGCAAGGTTCTAGAATATGAACAAGCAGATGAAATTTTACTGTAGAAAGGTAGTGTTTGTTTCAAATCTTGACTTTTTTTTTTTGTTTGGTTTTTTTTTTTTTTTTTGGTCTTCATGCTGTAGTGACGCAGCATGATGTACAGGAATGCTTCTAAAAAGTTTAAGAATTGAGGATTTGGTTGGAAGACCTCCCTGCCTTTGCAAGAGAGTCAGAATTCTCGATCTGCTATTATCTTCTCAATTCCAACCTCTTAGTTAGATCTTCAGGACTGAGGGCTGTGAGCATATTGGAAAGTCTCACTATTTCCTTTATAACCTAGGCGCTCTTCTTTGAACGGATCTCTGTTTCAGAGGGGGCTCAGCCAGAGGCAGGGCTGTTGTTTAGTAAGGGTTTGTCTTTCTCCTCTGCTAGCAGAGCTGGTTCCTGGCTTGCTCTGTGGTATCCTTTGTTCTGATTACTGCCCCTACAGCCTGCTATTGGATGTGCAGAAGGGAAAATGAGGATGACTGCCTTCCTTCGTTGCATACAGGAAGCATGAAATGCACCTGTACCATCCCTGCAAGGCGGTCACAATTCCCCTTTTCTGTTTAAGATGGTTGTATTCAAGTTAGAGTACTTGCTTTTACTATTTCTTGGCCTCCAAGGTTTTGTTTTCTCAGCTTCAGTGCTGCAGCTATTCTTTGTTCGTGTTATAGGACATGTATTTCTGGTAATTGTGACTACAATAGGGCATATGGCATTAATAATGAGAGCTAAAATTACCACTGTTAATAGCAGATCTAATTGAGCCTGGATGAGGTCTTCTCGTTGGCAATTTAACTGAATTACACCAAGTTTTTTTTTGTGATAATATAATATTTGTATTTCCTGCTACAGATTATTTTGGCAGCAGCGTGCTGGCAGCTGGGTTCTGCTACAGAAATTGGCTGATGGTGTCACAAATGAGGGAGAATGTGGAAGTGCTTGAACTTTGACTTCATATTTTCTCTTTAGTTGACTGACTTAAAATTTGTGGGATGATCTTTCACTGCTTAGGGCTACCAAGCTCATCTGAGGCCCCTGTCTAACCCCAGATGTTATTGGGGAAACACTTACGCAAACCTGTTTCTAAAGAAGTGAGCTAAAATTGTTAAAGGTAGCTTTTACATATGGCTTCCTCAAAGGGTACCCCAAGTGCTGGTGGTCGTGAACAAGACAACTCTTTTTAAGTATGGGAAAATCATCTTGTACAGCTAATATACAGGAAAATCAGCTCTCATTCCATTTCACCTGAGTAAATAGTAGTGATACTCTTACACTAAAGACAGACAGTGACATGCATGTAAGTCTTAAGTCTTCTGCAGTAGCAGTAAGTAAGCTTCCCTTGTTAGGTGGGGAGGTGAAGTTTTGGGCCGTCTGCATTTGGAAATTACAATCTAGAAGTTTGTTACAATTCATTTAGTTTCAATCAGCACTATAAAATGTCATCTTTCACTCAGAGCATTTCTAAAGACAGTCTCTTTATAATTGATTCTTTACAACTGTCCTTCTCATTTAACAGTTCTCTCAGAGAAAGTAAGATTTGGTGTCATGCTCTCTCCTAGCAATAACAGAGGTCAGTCTAGTGTAAAAGCTTACATTAAGGAAGGTTATTAAGAACTATCCACTCAGCAATAATTTTTTTAACTTTTATTCTTTTTACATTATTTACATGTATTTGCTATTGCAGGCTGTTTGACAGGGCTGTATGGAATGGCTAAATTAAGGTCTCCCTGAAGTTACAGACCAACATCAAGCAGTACCACTTGCCACAGGCTATCTTATTGCAGTTTTTGTTTGTTTGGTTGAGATTTTTTCCTCCGCTGTGATAACTTTGTGACAGTAAGTTATCCCTTTCCAGTTTGGTGGCTAATACCTACCTGGGTGAATGCTTTAACTGTTGATGAAATTCTGTGTATACATGCTGGCACCTTGGTAGCACGTAGCTGACCTGCGAGGTCAATTTTGTAGAAGATTTACGATGTATTCTTTAGATATCAATCAAGTTGTTCTTGTATGGAATGTGCTGTTTGTGCTGTTCTACGCGGTGTACCTTGTGTGATGCTTGCTTAGAAACAGCATTGTTTTATGACATGTCCTGTGATGGATGGACTACATACCCTGTAAACAAGTCGACTATATAAGAAAAGCTTGTTGCTACAATAAACGAAGCTATTTGCACTCATATTGAGTTGGCTTGCTTCCCCACGCTTTTTCAGCAGGTAACCCTGCGCTTGGTGTTTCCCAACATTTAATGGAAACTGAAAGTCAATTATTTTACTGGCAATTCTCTTATTGTTAGTTCACATCTTCTTCCCAAGAAGAACTAATTTTTTTAAGACTGGTTTTTACTTTCTGGCATGTCATTTTCCATCCTGATTAATTCTCGGAGGACTATCATTTTTTATCAAAACACTTCTGCAGAAAAGCCTGCCACATCTTCCTCAAAGTGTTGTACATTACTTTGCTGTAATTCTACCACAGGAAGCTTTGAGCAAATATTATGGTGTCATGTAATCCAGACAAATGATATGTTTCCTAAATACTAGTGTGTGGGAAAGGAGAATGGGATAGAAAATGAAGCTGGAGCAACATTTGGATGACTGTGTGTGCTTGTGCTCACCTGTATTTCCAAAGCCACATTTTCTTCTAGAAATCTCCAGTAACTTAAGTCACCTTAATGCTCACAGGATATCATTGAGCACTTGAGTGCTTATTTTATAATACTGGCAGAAGGTAAGCTTGGCAGCTGAACATCTGGTCCCATTCACTTGTCACTTTCTAGCATACACCGGGAGGTGAAGGAGCTTTTGGAGATGCAAGAAGGGAAAAATAGCCATTTCTGAACAACAGCAAGCAATGTAACAAGAGTAGTTGAACCACTGCTGAGACTATAGCTGCTCCTGGTCACCAGGAATCAAAGGAGGTATACTCAGCTGTTTTCAATAAGAAGATCCAACTTGCATTGTGATAACAACTTGATCCTCACTGTTTTTTAAAAGTAAGAAGTGATCAGACTTGAGGTGAAAAGAATAGCTCCTACAGGTATGAAGTTTCAATGGATATATATTTACTTAATTTTTGTTAGAATCGTAGGAGATCCTGAGTTGGAAGGGACTCGCAAGGATCATTGAGTCCAACTCCTGTCCCTACACAGGATCGCCCAAAAATCAGACCATATGACTGAGAGCAGTGTCCAGATGTTAGGATTAGCTTCGTAACATGCATTCAGTTCAGTCCAAAGCACAGGGTCGCGGTCAGGCTCAAGGGGAAACAAAATATGTTGTGGTCTGGATGGGAAGCAATGGATTATAGGATTGTTTTGTTACCAGGTAATGTTAAGAATAGCAGCTGTATTTGCTGTTTGCAAACTGTACTGGAGATTACAGTGGGATGTGCATTATGGAAGAGTAACTCTTGCTTGAATTAATATATAATTCATAACTAAAATGATTAGGTAAGTTGTCGCAGAGTGTTCAGTATGAATTGGGAGAAATTCTTTGGGGCGGCAGGCTAAGGACATGTGGATGCTGACAGGACTTAGGTTAGAATTGAAAAAGTGTTCATGCCTGGCATACTTGTAAACATATGAGGGAATGCTGCACAGAAAAACAGAGCTTGAATAAATATTACATGAGTTAGACAGCAACTTCTCACTTGAGTGTATGGACAGTACCTGTCACTGGGAGGTAGTTCATAACTCAAGCTTTCTAGTAGCTCTACTGGCAAAAATAAGCAAAACTACGTCATCTTGAATAATACATTTTGGACTGTGTAGGTTTGTTTAGGTTTATATTATGGCTATGTTTTGTGATTTGGTACCCTGTTTCTGTGAAATGGCTTACAGAAGTAAATGTTGACTGATTTTTCTGCCCCTTCTCCCATTCTTTAAGCTGGTTAATTATAACGATGAGAATTTCTCTCTTAAATTCTTGGCTCTTGTTTCATGAACTGACTGAGATTTCTGGGAGCATGACAAGGCATCAGGGCAGCTTTGGTATTGTTTGGACTGCTGGTGGTGAGCAGTTCCAAAACTGGGCTTCAAGCAGGTTGTCCCACGTCCTTAATAACAATGGATGTATGTCTGTATTTGGGAAGGCAGCTTGCTCCAGTAGTAATGGAGAAGTCTTTCTGAGAGTGCTCAGTGGCTGGGGTGAGACACATGGGGACCTGTGTGCGGCTGGGGCACCCAGCCTCGCTGGTCATACTGCAGAGCTTTGCTGAGCCCCATTAGCTGGTGCTGAGCCTGCTTGAGAGCCTAAACTCCTGATTTTTAAAAGGTAGGTGGGAGGGTAAGTCAAGCTCTGCTGAGAATAGAGTACCCAGCAGATCCACTGTACGTGAAAGGTGTATAAGGTAGTCCTTAATTGTTAACTCTAAGTCAGGAACGTGCTTTCTAGCAGTGACTGAATACTCCTTAAATACTGCTGAATTAAACAAATGTTAGCATGGTGTCTTGTCAATTAAGATTGAGACTTCTAGGTCTTGATTTTGAAATTGGGTAACTTCTAGTAGACAAACATATTTCATTGCTTGAGATGTAGAAGATTGTAACTGGTCAGTGACTTATACTATGCATACGCAACTCAAGCTCATTTCAGATGTTTGCAGCACTTAACTTCTTTAGGAATGGTTAAGTAGAAGAGGATTATCTCGAAAACATAAGTTGTAGAATATCAAAGCAAGACATGATTTGTATCTGTTTAGTGCTATTCATAAAGGTGGCCCTGCTTTTCTTTAAAGACTGAGCATATGTCATAGAGACCTTGCTGGAAGGTGAGGGGGTGTTTTTATTTTTATTTTTTTTCCCTTCCACTCTAACGTCCTCATAAATTCCAATGCTTAGTTATTGGAAAGAGTTTATGCCAGAAAGTTCTTCATCTTATGAGAGGACTTAATAGTTTCCCATTTAAATGCCAGTAAATATTTGTATGTGAATGAATGAAGTGAAAATGTTTCATTTTCAGTCAGTATTTGAGGTTTTCTTTGTATCTTGCAGTGAATGCCTCTGCTATCTTTCAGCTGACCAAGGTAATGTTCCTCCCAGGTGTAATGTGGTTTACTAATGTGTACATATGTTGTAATCATTTGAGAAGGTCCTGAAAGTAAATCCATATTGAAGGAAATCAATTTTTATATGTTGAATAGAGCTGTTGAAAATGTAGAAGAGGAAGAGGGAGATTGGGACAGCCTGGTAATTGTAAAAGCTTGTAAGATTTTTAAGATGATGTTTTCATAGTATTGGAGTGACTAGTAAAGCTGACAAATTTGTGGACTCCAGTCTTACTGGTAATATTGTAAGTTTCTGCCTGGAATAGGAGGCATGGAGTAGTAAGCAGATGCATACTATAGTGAAAGTGTGCTTAGACATCATGAAGCAATGCTTAGGGCTGCATTAGCTTAAGGTTTTGCTTCTTTCCATACAGTCTTAAGAGGCCTTCACATAATTCTATTTTAAGTCAACTACTTCATTTTTTTTTTTAATTTCCCTTTTCTGTATAAGATCTACATCCTGGACATCACTTGATTCAAACAGCACTAGCTAACAAAGAAGTCTCCTGAAATGTATTAAGCATGAGAAGTAGATGCAATTCTTCTCTGTGTGTTCAGTTTAAGCACTGTTGAAGGGATGGCTCAGGGGTACTTCTGGAACTTAATGTACTTGGTTTTGAGCCTTTCAGTAAATAATGTTCTAGGGCATAAGAGTTATCTGGCAAAGCTGTTTTTCTGCATGGAATCAGAAGTGTATATGGAGGTAGTGACTGAAAACTGTTTTCAGCTCTGCCTTCTGCCTGTTGCTATGACTCTTAATTACTTTGTGTTCCAGTTGTATCTCTGGCTGAGTCCTCAACTCTCTAACAGTACACACAGTTGCTCTTCACTTTACAGCTGTGTTCAGATTTTTAGCCCCCCTTTTTGAGAAGGGGGAAGCAAAAGCATTGCTTCTGAGGCCACGTCCAGGCTTTGCAATACATACTGGCTTTCTAACATAAATAGCCATTGGAAGAACATGCTGACTTCTGTGAGAGAATAAAGAAGTGATGTCTGTTTATAAGCATTCAAATTTATTTAAAGCTTATGCAAACCTTTTGCAAGTAATGTAAATAGAGAAGTGGGCATGGCTGGTTCTCATATATACAGCTGGGAGATTTGCAGGTGCAGAATGCTTCTATTGAGTTAAAGTAAACTCCATGCCTTTTAGGGAACAATAAAGCAGTGCAGAAAGTTTTTTTCTTACCTTATAAGATAGTCTTCAATCCAACAGAAAAAATCCCAGAAAGCTTGTGTTTTCTTACAGGAATGGGATGAATGTTTAAGACAGATGCTTTGTTTACTGTTAATGCATTTGAATAGAATATCTATGTAACAAGTCTACTAAAACAAAAACATCGTTTTACACTATTTTGGAAAGCTGAGAATGAGTCTTTATGACTAGCCTAGCATTTGATAAAATGGTGAACACAGCAGTTCTTAATTTCATCTAGTTATCGGGGAAAATTCAGATCTTACTGGCATTTTTAACAATTGTATGTCAGTGTATGCTTTTTTAAAGTTTTTTTTTTTTTTTTTTTTTGTGCTTTCTCACTACAATATACTTTTTTGTTTGTGCACAAATCAGAAGAGCAGTGTGGGGGAGAGTAGGCTGGGTAGTGAGCAGATCTCCGGTCCATTACTGAAGCAATGCTATATCTGTGGCTTCCAGCAGAGACGAGAAGTTACAAGGATTGAACAAAACACAGCAAGGGGTAGGGAGGAATTTGTCTTTCTTTTGAAACTGGATTATTTCATGTAACATGAAACAACTAACAGTGTCGCTTGTGTCCAATATGTGCATACAAAAGTACACTTGAGTTCTGGTAACCCTGCTTACAGGCATACTATTTACAATTGTATATCCAGTGTAAACAGGCTGGTAACTTGAGGTTTAGTCTTCAGTTTTGGGATGGGACTAATCATTTGAAAATCAGAAGAAGAAAAAGAATTACAGCATCATCTTGCTGCTGGATGCTGCATTTTGGAGCTCTGTTTGTATAGGTGAAGTCTTAAAAGCAGAAATGTAGCATGAAATCTGATTGTTTTAAATTCTTAATTGTGCTGACTGAAGAGCAGATAATTCATGACCTTTAGCTGTCTCTACTTTGGGATGGGAAATGTGAAGGTTGGGCAGATGGTATCCAAAAAAGCTCCTACAGCTAAATGTGTCAAGGGGGTTGGCTAACTGTTTAAGTGAAAGGTATATGTAGACTTGGATATAAGGAGTTGCATATCTGTCAGCCCTAAAGCGGGTACTCTTTGTGTGTGCGTGTGAAGAGTAATTCATTTTGCCTTGTGAGGGACCTGGTCCTTAGCTGCCATGAAACATAACTTGGCACTCAAACATAAAGCATAAAAGCTTATAGGCTTCTTTTAACAAATGTGTTTTCAGCTAAACTTAGATGGCAATGAGTTCGTCTTATAGGAGAGAAATGCAGGTAACTATCTATTATTCAACAAACCATCTTGTTCCCTTTCTTGGCTTCTTGACCATTCCTAATTCTGCTCATGCTAGCTTGGTACCATACAGTCTTGATGCAAGATGAGCAGACCGACAGTGGAAATAAACATGGAAATATATCAGATCCTCTTCTTACTGACATAGACTGTTATGTGGCTGTAGATCTGAACTCTGAAGACTTTTTTTTGTTTAGATTCCATGTGATCACAGTGCTTATTCTGATGTGCATCTGCCTGTATAACCTTTATGCCAGCATAGTCCTCAAACAGTTCTTCAGATACCTTTCTCAAAAAGAAATCCTTAAGCTGAAATTAGTTAACCTGTATCGAGTACTACAAAGTGCTATTATTTATTTATTTCTTATTTATTTATATTTATTTATATTTATTATTATTTATTTCTAAAGGAAATTTAAGTTTAAGCAAACATAGTGCCATGCAAATTCATAAAATATCCATATCTCATGAACCGTTGGTGATGAAGAGAATAAAGTCTAAAGTAGGCAAAGCAGATAACAAAACACTGATTTAAAAAAGCATGTACGCCTATCTGGAAGTCATGATTTGATGAAATGTGTTAATCCATTGACTCTAGCAAGCATTTTAGAAATGTAATACAAGAGTTTTAATGATATATATCTTACGTGAATAGTGTATCTTATGTATTCTATATATAGCTGTTTTAACCACCAGACTTCTAAGGATCTTCCAAGTTGCGCTTGAAAAGGTGGGCCAGGAGGTGAAATCATTAAAAAGAGGTTTTTTTTATTCTAAAAATAACTAATGACTTAAAAAAAATAATAATAATGACTACCAGGAGCACATTGAAATAGGAATTAGTTTTCTTTCTAAATTATGACAAGATTGGCTATATGATTCTTACTAGATTTTTTGTCTTCCATGCAATTGTTCTCTCCCCCAGGATTTTTTTTTTTTATATTACAGTGTTACGGAATTGGTGACTTTTTTTTTATTTCACTTTTGTGACAGTGAAACAGCTGGTGCTTTCTTAGTTTAAATATCTGCTGACAAGATAATCAAATCATATTACATGAAGCTTTAAACTAGTGAATCGTGAATGTTAGGTTGCTTCCCAAGCTTGCCCTTCTGATGCAAAGCAACTGAGTTGATTGCTAGCTAATCTTTCCCAAATATTCTCAAGGATGTGGCTCCTGACACATCTCTTCTGTTGAAAAGCTGTGATGCTCACTGAGTTAATGTGTACGCTTGATTTTAAAAATAAATACAGCACAGAGCTGCTCTGTTTATTCCTGTTTCCTGTGTAACATTACAGTGTTGTTCTTCTTATGTTTTCTAATCTGAATACCCATGTGTTTTTTTACTTGTGTAGCTTCTAATGGGATGAAGACTTTATGGTGGTTATTATTATTATTACCCAGTTCATTCCCTTTGAGGAAAATTTGGCATCTATTATACTGTGACCTATTGTTCCTAGCTCTACCTTCCGGAGGATTTCTTCTAATCCCCCTCCACCTTCCAGCATGCAAAACATCTTCTGTTTGCTCTAGCTCTTCTTGATACACTATATGCACGTATTCGTACTGTAAACCACAATATTGATTGAAAGTAATAGCCATCAAACATAACTGTTAGCTGCTTCTGGCAGGAAGTAACTGTTGAGCAAACTTGGCAGTATTAAGGGATCATGTGTGAATGAAAGTGGGATGAGCTAATTTGGCAAACTGTGTGCAGATGATTTGGAAGAGTTCACCATATTCTTTGGCTAGGAGAGTAGTTGTCATTGTATTTGCAGCTCATATTAGCAAAGAAACTGGTCTGTAGTGTTGTGAGGAAAAAAGCTAGAATATACAGTCCAGTGCTTCTGATCACTAACAAGATGCAGTCCTGTAATTCACGGTTCAAGTGAAATTCAGTCAAGTGACACCTTATACTCAGCAGTTGAGAATGTCTCCTCAGAAATTCTAAATTCACAAAGCATTACTCAAACCCGACATTTCCATTTAAAGAGTATCCTGCTGTTTTTGGAAAGATTCTTATATATATACACTTTTGTTTAATGGACATGCTAGCTAGAATGAAGTCATAGTTTGTCCCAAAGTCAGCAGAAGTTGAATGGAAGGAAGCCTGTGCAAAGCCCTCTTTAAAAACTCACCACAAGGAGTTGTTCTTGCATCCATTCCACATTAGTACAGAAGTATACTCTAGGTGATTGTCTGCTTCTGAGACAGTAATATATATTTTTTAAGCTACCAGATTTCAGATCTATCATTCCCTTCAGTGGAGGGTGTAAGGTGACAATGCTGGCTTGATTTTGATTATTAAACTTTTCTGAAAATGAGACATCCAGATGTAGTTGGTCTAATTAGCAATTCTACCTGTTACTGTGGATCTCTTTGCAGTACCCAATTATGGCTAGTTTTGTGCTCATTTATCTTTAGAAGACAGACCTTAATGGGTACTCATCTTCTCCAGTGAAAGTGCTTTGTAGAAATGCTTAGATTAATCAAAAAGGGATTGAAAAGTCCTATGTGGAAAAAAATGCTTTGAACCTGAGAAGGAACTGAGGATGATCAGGAAATTTGGTTCCAGCTTAAATGAACGACACTACTTATAGGAAGAAACATTCCCTCACTAGAACAATGTATTTGCTTCCAAGATTTGAAATCCTAGACGCCTGATGTTTTTTGTAGGATCTGAAAACAAGACCTTTCCATCAGGGAGTTCAGTGACTCCTCCGGTTCTGAGCAAGCAGGAACTCCAGTTTTACATGATGTTTACTGGAATCATGACTGGTTGGCACAGCTGGAAAGTACGCTGAAGCTGTTTTCAGGCTTCTTTTAGATATGTATTTGTAGGTTCATAAATGACCCAAATTCTTGAAAGCATTTATCCTTTTGAAATTGCTTGGCAGTCCCAACAGAAGTCACTTAAGCGTTGTGCAGACCTCTGAAGTCTAGCATGGAACTCCTGTCTTGAACTGAGAGCCTGAATGGTTGCATGGCTTTTTTGAGGGAGTTGTTTGTTTTCTCTTGTTTCCCAGCTCCCTTGTGTTTGAGGGCTGATTTTACGGTTGATGTAAATCAGCTTGGTACTATTGACTTCAGAGGGACATGCCAGTTTGCAGTGGGGACTCGGCTTTGTTCTGTGAATTTGGTAATCACGCTATGAGAATTTCTCTAGGTGTTTGAACAGACAAGTGTTTTGCTGAATTGTTAAACCTGTTTCTTCAGCTCACTGCTGCTGTGAGCTACATGAGGTGCGTGGGACAGCAGAAGCCAAGAGGCTGTGGGAGTGGACGTCTCTTCTAACGGTCTTTTGAAACACAATGGCGCAGGACACAAGCCTTCAGCATCCTGATGCCTGCTGCAATAGGCAGCAGTGGGCGCAGCACCGGGCCTTCCCGCGCCTGCAGGCTGCCTTGAGCCGCCGCTGCGTTGCTGTGGCAACCCGAGTGCGCAGCCCGGCGGGCGCTGGGCAGCAGGCCTTGGAGGCAGGCCTCTGTGGGGCTGCTGTAAAAACGCGAGCCATAAATAGCTATTTGGTTAATAACGTATCTCTGAAAGCATTCTAATTTCCCACACCTTGTCATGCGGTGATCTGTGTTGGGACTACTGAAAGCAATTTGGAGGCTGTTTGGTATTCTCCTGGAATTAATTTACTTTGGTGTTCAGTTTCTTCATAAAGGCTGACCTAAATAATCTCTTCCTCTCTTGTCCCATGCCACTTGTTGTTTTTATTCGCTACTTTCTCATCTACAGGCACTTCCAGTTCTGCCTTGCTGAACTGCTGTCCTTGGGGCTCTGCTCCAAAGTGATCATGAGTGTGATCCTAAACTCTTGGGACTGCTGCTGCTAGCTAAAGACAATTGAAAACTGTACTCTCGTTATTCCTGACCTTCAAGTTAAGCAAAAATTATCTTGAAAGTAAGAGTAAAGGCAACATCAGCTGGTGTGCTGGCCTTTCAGATTGCACTGAACAGCACAGACACAAAGCTGAGCATTAAACCAACCCTAGGCGGGTATCATGAATGAGAACTGCTTTTCTAGTCTGCTCTGTAATTGAGGCAATACAACAAAAGAGCTTTTTTACCCCTGTGAGACTGAGAGCTCTTCAGTCCATCCAGCTTTCAATACAGGTAAAAATCCTGCTTTTAGTCACACTGACAAAGCTTCTGCTCCCCTAGGGAGCAGCTCCCAGCTGGATGTAGTAAGGTTCTCCAAGCTGCTTCTCACGTGATTTCCATCACAAAGGCAGAGTTGCTGACTCCGATTAAAAACATACTTTCTCTAACAAATGAATGTGAAGAATTACTGTAATTTCTATTTTTATGCTACATCTAAATAAAATAGCACTTCTTATGTTTTTGGTTTGTTGTTTTTGTTGTTTCAGACCGCTAGATGTGCAATAAGTAGTAAATCCAAGAGAAATGTTGAAGTTGAGCAGCTTGGCCATTTAAACTCTGTCACTTTAACCTAAGTTTTCTTCTGAAACTGCCTATTACTCTATCATATTTTGAGAAACCAGCCTAAAGTACACCTTCCTTTGATGTAATAGAGGTTTTGCAGGTAGGGTACTATAAAGTCTGACCATTATGTCTCGCTTGGGTATCTGTAGAAATATTCTTTTTTCAGAATTTGACTGCCTTTGCTCTTTATTGGAGATCTTTTAATGAAAAAGGACAAAGAGAGTGTCTGATGACTAACTCAGCAAGACATGTAATGTGCGCGCTTGTTGGATTTCTAACTACCCTACCATCTGGATGCTGGTCTTGTTAGAAGCGTCAAATGAGTGGCTTTGCTCAGGAGAGCAGGCAGAGGGGAGGACTAATCTACTGTGTGTGGCTCTGAGCCTGGTCTGAAAATGCCTTTGGGTCTGGGGGAACTTTTTTGGGTTTCTGGGGGAACAGGGGAAAGGTCAATTTTTGTATGTAAGATTATTACTCAGCTGTAGAGTTGGAATTGTAATTTTGTAATAGCTTCTCTTCCAAAAGAGAAGCCAAACCAAATGTTGGATTTAGCTGCTTTTTTTTTTTTTTTTTTTTTTTTTTTTTTTTTTTTTTCTCTCCTCATTCTCATGCTTTGAAAAGCTAGTTGATTTCTCCATGAATAAGAGATTTGTCAGGAATTAGGAGAGGGCGTATAGGAAAGGTGGTCAGGGAAAATGGGGGAAAGCTAACAGGTATGTACATGCACAAATGGAAGTACTTTACAAGGTTCTTCATGAGATTATAGATCTAGTTATGGAAAAGACACTTCCTGTAGGAATTCATAGGCTATGCTGTAGCAGAGAAGTTAGGCTATATTACTCTGCTTATGTTTTTTTTCCCTCAATACCCTTATCCTTTGTCTCTTCTGAGTGTCTAAAAGGCTGCTGTCTTTTCTGTACCCCGTCATTCCCAAGAGTCAAGATCAAGACACTGCATTTCTAGTACTGAGGAGTGAAAATAAGTAGCCATATGTTTTTCTCACAGCTTGAAACTGTAGCAGTACAGATACAACTTAACTTCTTTGTAGTACCTGGAAATCTGCTCTGTGTTGTACTGAGGAACGGCTTTTCTTAACAGTTATAAAGTATTAAAAACTTAACTTACTTAGAAGGAGTTTCTTCAAGCAAGTAGAAAAATATCTCATTTACCACTAAAGCATGGATAACACATGTACGTGATGTGCGATCCCTAGGTTTTTTCTTGATTAAAAACATCTGTATGGACTGTGTCCTAATTAGCCAAGAAGAGTGTTTAAAATCTTGCCACGTATTTCACAGAGTGTTAAGACACTCTCAGGAGCTGTATGTATTACCACCGGCTCTGGTGCCTGAATGACTAAAACTTACTGGGGTTAAGTCCAGCAGTTTCCAAAACATTATAAAAGCTGCTGACGGCAACCACATAAGTGAAGGGATGGCTGAGAAGCCCCTTAAGTTCCTTTTGTATTTTATACTGCGTTAGTTTGTTGGCTCCAAAATGTGCATTTTTCCTTGGGTTGCTGTGCTTTACATAGTTGCATCATGCCTAGTAAAATACAAACTTACTGTCTACATCTGGATTTAGATGGACTCTGCAGCCTCCCCTGCAAATGAGACTACTCTCTTATTTGTGTTCTGTGGCTGAAGGTATGCAGGGTAGTTTTTGGTTGTGTTTTTTTTTTTTTTTTTTAAATCTGATAAGCTTTCCTAAAGTAAATCCTGTTCTATTATTATTACAGTTCAAGAATATTCGAGATAAATGAAAGAGAGAAGTTGAGCTTTTTCTTTTTTTTTTCCATGATGCGTGTTAATTTCTTCTAGCCCTTGTCCAAAGTTTGAACTCTTAATACCATGTTTGTTACGTTTCCTAAGTGGGGCTGTTTGTACTCAGTCCAGGCTACGTTTTGGTTCATAAATCACTGTTTTCTGAAATTGGCTGGGGACTCTGGCAAACACTTTAGAGATTCCTGTAGTTGCAGGGTCTCTTAATATTCCCAGGCTCTTTCCAGCACACTTACTGGAGGCTAGCGTTCAACGTGTGAATTGATGAAAGACAAAAGCTGCTTAAACACTCATCTGGTGATAGCAGTGTGTCCGGGAAGAGTGGTGGGCCTCAGCCCTGGCATGCTGCAGTTAACATCACCTAGCCTGTCAGCACCACCATGGGGAAGATGATAGGTAGCCTATTGGTTGTAGTGACCAAATCTTACACTAGAAAGAAGAACGGGAGTTAGCCTCTTCAGACGTGATAAATTCAATCCAAAGTTAGGTAGCTTCCTCTCTCCTGTCTCCCATTTATAGACTATGCTATCTATGGAAAAAGTATGGCAACGCAAGTGCCAAATGACATGTGAACACTGTGACCGTGACAAGACACAAGGTGTCATTTGAGTACATAACGGTTGCCTTCCTGTTCATGTTGGGGAGTACTGTAAGAGAACTGTGTTATCTCTTTATTCTTGGGACACTGGACTTCCTAAGCTTTTAGTATCCTCTGAAATCCTTTGTTCAGCTTTGTTCTTGGCCACCTGCTACTTAGAACTTGGCAAAACAAATAACACAAGACTACGTTTTCTCTTGTACTTATTACTTTGTTTTGATTCTGTTCTCGTGTAATTTCCTCCAGGCACCACAGTTTCCTTTGATTTGGTTTGACTAATGTGCTCTTCCTTGATGATTCCTCCAGCCAGTGTCAGTTTACAGCTGCGTGATGATTAATTGGAAACTGCATTTTGTGGGCCTAGTTTCAAACAAAGTTACTCCCATGTAAGAGTAGGGTTTTGATTGGTTTTTTGGTTTTGTTTTTCAGTCCATGTATAAAAGCATTTGATGAATAAAAAGTTTGGTAGTACAGTAATTTGTCATCTTTTCTCTATTGTTCTTCATGTAGTGAATTAAAATCCAGTGCTTGAGTATTGGATTCTGAATAATTGGCAGAGACTTCTCTAAAAGGGCATTTTAAGGAAGAAGTGCTCTAGCTTTAAAGACCTCTCCTGCTTGATCGGGTTTTGATCATCAGCTACCACTGCACCACCTTAATGTTCAGACTCCAGTGCTTCTTGAAGAGGAGCGTGTATATATGTGGTTTGTGTGTGGTGAGGAGGGCTTTGTGCATTTTTCTTGTGCTTTTTCTCTTTTTTTTCCACCACAAAATATTTTATACCTGTTACACTGCACACCAGACTTGTTGTGTATCCTGTAATTCCCTTGATCCAGGAGGAAATATGCAGACTTGCTGCAGTTGCGAGCTCCCGATACAAAGTACACAGAGTAATTTCGTGATAACTTCCACAGAAATAAGTACACCATCTTGCTCCAGAAGTCATAAAACATTATTGCCTATTGTGTATTCTAGCTCATGAATACTAAAGCAGGTCGGTGGGCTTCATGACCACTGTATTAAAGAGGAGGGAGAATTTTCAAGTTTATGAAATGGTAAATGTCATACAGTGTTCAGGTTGTTCTGTGTGCAGACAGAAAGCTGATGTGCCAATAATTTATAAACGGCTTTACCCTACACACTTAGGGCCTAGAAATGCTTCCTACCCAAGTTTAGCTGAAGTCAGGGCCTCAAAATAAAATGTTCCACCTACCATGAAAATGTGAAGGAAGATGTTGTTTCAGTAGATAGCGTACTGAGTTTGTTACATGCTGGCTTATAGGACGCTTTTTTTTTTTAAACCGTTTAGAAACAGCACAGTTTGGATAAAAGGTAATTTTATTTCCATAAATCTAGATAGGGCTTAATAGATGTAAAGGAGAATTATTTCAGCCTTTATTTTAGGCCAAGCTTAGACAAAATCAGAGAGATGGGCAGTGTGTGTAGGTGCAGGGGCAGCTGTTACCTGGGGAGGTGCTGGGGAAGAAGAGAGGTCCCCTCTTCTGCTCTCCTCAGGGCTTTTTCAGCAGTTTGTTCTGTTTTACTTTTCTAAAAGTCCAACAAGAAAGTTTCCTTTCTTGATGGAGTGGAAAAATTTGCAAGCATAATTTGTAATGGAAATATTTTTGCTATTTCTGTAATCTGAGGGAACATAAAAGGCATTGCGTGAATTGCAATCTTCACTTTGTATTTACTTTCATATTATAAACTTCTGCCATAACTATTCTGGGGTGACACAAGGGTTATTAAGACATATTGAGGACAGGAGAGTTGCACATGAATTTGGATCTTTTGTTAATCTGCAGATGCGAAAATTCACTTTACGTTGCCAAGTGTGAAGCTGTATTCTCTGAGAAACAAGAAATGTTGGCCATATATTTGGATGGGGAGGGAGAGGCAGTGAGGTACCTAGAAAGCAGCAGCTCTGAGTAGTAGTGCAGGTGTGCCAGGGTACAGGTGTTGAGGTGCAGTTAGGAGGCTGTGGGACTGCTGTGTGTGGCAAGGCCTGGGCTGACCTGTGCCGGACACATAGCTGGGCCCAGCAGCCACCCTGAGGCACCTCAGGGACAGCCTGGGGAAGGGGAGGCACACAGCACACAGCAGGGAGGGTTGAGGGGAGCAGGGTCAGGAATCAGCCCTGCAGGCACCCAGCAGAGAGAAGGAGGGGCTGCTGGTGCCCGAGCATAGTTGCCCCTGAAGCCCTAGAGAGCCCTTGGTTGGATCAGGTGGATGTTCCCTGAAGTAAGCTGCAGCCCATGGGAAAGGCTTGGACTGGAGCTGAGCAAAAGTGTGCAGAGGAAGGACTGTCAGAGAGGAGCTGTTACGACTGACTGCAGACCTCATTCTCTGTCCTCTTTGCACCATTCAGTCAATAACTTAAATTAGTTTTCCCCAGTCAAGTCTGTTTTGCCTATGATAGTAATTGGTGAGCAATCTCCCTCTTTCTCCGCCTACAAGCATTTTCATCTTACTTTGCTCCCTTGTCCTGTTGAGGAGGTGTAGTGAGACTGGCTGGGTAGGTGACAGGCAGCAAGCCAAGGTCAACCCACCTCGACAGGATACTGGGAATGAGCAACTGAACCTCTGCTGTAGTGGACTGGACTCGAATTCTAACTGCTTTATGACTCACAGCCACAATGGTTAAGGATACTCATATACCACAATTTGTATTTTTAAAGGAAATTAGAGAAGTACTAGGCAATTATGGAGAAGGAGACACAGGAGCATTTTAGATGGAGAATGGAGTATGTAGTGCCAGGCTTGAACAACAAGGAATGATCTTGAGAAGAAAACCAAGTGATGATTCATTTATGGTATCTTTGTATAAAGAAAATGGCATCCTAACTCAGGGCTGTGAGTACTCATAGCTGAAAGCCAGATAGACTCAGTGAAATGATAAATGATGAACACACTTTGACAGAAGTAATGAACAACCAAAAGAAAACAATAAGAAGCAAAGGATTCTTGATCTGTTCATGTCTTCAGAACAACACTGGGTACCCTAGATATGCCCAATGAGAGATGGGAAGTTCTTGAACAAAGGAGGTCTGTGTGTGCAAGAGGCAAATAGTAGCTCAAGCTGGACTAGTTTTTATCACTCAAAATAAGATTACACTTCTATTTTCAATAAGCCATATGTCTAAATACTTGTGATGGGGAGTTGTACTCATAGAATCATAGAATTCTAGAGTTGCTCAGGTTGGAAAAGACCTTCAAGATCATCAAGTCCAGCCTCAAATCACTTCTTTATACTCACTGTAGCAATTGTTTGGTGGCAGATGTGGACGTAGGAAATTTGAGTGTGAGATGAATGTTCATACTGTCTTGAAAACTTGTCTAAACCCTCTGGAACTTGAGATGCTTTTGAAATAAATATTAACAAAAACTGGTGTAAAGAAATGTATTTAGTTGTTCTTAAGTTGTTCCTGCCATAATACCCCTGAATCATGAGGGAATGCAGACTGGAGTACTTGCTTGAGTTTCTTGCCAGTTACTGCACGTATGTTATCCTGGAGAAGCAGTATGTGGTATTCAGGAAAGAAACCTACTATATAACAGAAATACAAAGGAAAATACACTCACAGGTTAATACAAGTCACCTGAATTAAAAACAGACTGAGACGTTCCCCAGTATAAAACAACACCTACTGTTTATATTGAATTTCTTATGGTATTGTTAAAGGGAAATATTACTACATTTTTTACAGATGCCAGGTCATAGGAAAATATGAATTGTTCAAAGCTACTCATGTGGCCAGCCACACTCTAAATCTTAGTCAAGTGCTTAGCAGACAGTATCCAACCTGTACTGTGTAAGGAAGACTCAAAAACTGCTGAAACACTAATGAAAAGTACAAGTGTTTATTGCTGAACTGTTTTTTTTTTCTGTCGTCTTGCAGGTCATAAGGTGACTGGAATTTCTATTGAAACAGATAATAAAAATGTAAAAGCAGAGGAGTTTAAAGGTATAGTATGTACATTGCTCTGATTAAAAATATATGTAATAAATATATGCAAGCTGTGCAGTTAAGACTGTCTTCCTTTTTCCTTGGGGGCGGAGGGGTGGTGGTCTTGATGCTGCTCTCTTTGTTGGCTGCTCTTGTAATCTTAGTTTTGTCTCCATTTTCAGTTTCTTGCGGAGTTGGACTAAGTGCTCTCCAGAGGTCCTTTTCAACCTCACCTGTAGTTCAACCTCACTGTTCTGTGGTTCTTGTAACTTGTTTTTCAGTCCTGATAGCGCACTCTGTAATGTTGGTCTTGTTTCCTTCCACATAAAGTGCTATGAACTGATGGATAAGAAAAGCATTAATCTTTTTAAATGGAGATGTGAGGAGTTAGCTGATTTACCATTATTTTCTCTCTGCTGGCACTAGCTATACCTTACTGACTATTTTTAATATGCCAGTAACTTTAATGGCTGTCTTAAATATAATACTTTTTATCATGGCTTTTATCGTGGCTGGATAATAACTTCCGTAGCTGATTATTGGAAGTCAAGGAGGCAGGAAAGAAAACCTGATGTTTGCTGGATAGATGGGAAAGAGGTCCTAGTAGTGTGTAAGTATGTGAGGTATGTGGCTTATGTGGATTTTTGTTGTTGTTTCATTGTGCTTGGCTGGAATGCAGAGAGATGGGAATTTCAGAATTGAAAGAGTTTTTTTGCTGAGGCTTTATTCATCTATGAGGTAATGATGAAATATTTGAATGGTCTCTGAAGCTGTCAGCTCTCTACCCATATGCATGGCTTTTACTTTGTTATTGTGGTATCTGTATGAGAGTGAGATCAGTTTAACATAGAAATGAGCATAACTTTTACTTTTTTGCACTAAGGGAATGTAGGAGCAGATAGACTTAGCTGTTAATCCAAATGCAGCTGATGTGAAATGTTTTTCTTTTCCCTTCCAATTCCTATTACTGTAGAGGAGGGCTAATCAAATAATTGTACCAGACCAGACACGAATCCAAAGACAATGTTGTTCAGACCTCTCCAGGATCCCTGACGTTTCTTACCAGGCTGATTGAGCCTCTGCTGATGAACAGCTTCTTGTGGGTCTATCTTAATGAAAACCAAGTAGATCATTTCTGGAAAATTCCTCTCACTGATTCTGTTAGTATGGGAAAAAGCAGGAGAAGAGAACTATAAGTAAGGAAGGCTTTTATATGTTTTCTCTGTTCTGTGTGTATTCCTTTGCTCCCTTTCTGTACCTTTTCTCTGGATAAGATTAGTGGAAGGGTATTTATTCTGGGCTTTTCTGAAAAGAAAAAAAAAATGTGGCACATGAGACAAGGGCAGCTCTTTCAAGACAGAGGTGACTTGTTAAGCTGAGAACACTTCAGCTGATGCAGACAGCTCAGCCAATATAGGGCAGCTCATGGGACCAGCCGGCTGTCACAAGGTCAGTAGCAAAAGAAAACTGAGCTTGAATGATGGCTTTTCTTTGTTAGAAGGATACAAAAACAAAATGGAAAGGAAACTTCAGCAAATCTTAAGATTCAGGAAGCCTCCACCCAGCTACTCAACCTGAAGTCAGGAACCTCAGGCTTCCTGAGTGCACGGCATGTTTTTGGAAGGAGCCAGTGCGTGTGTAGCATGCTTCTGGCAAATAATGCCCTCTTGTCTCATTTTTTCTTTCAAGTGTGGACATTATTTCCCCATGAGAGATCCCTAGGTCTACCATCCTGACCCCTTTGAAGCTTTTTGTTTCTTCGCATGAGAGACCTGGGAATTGAAACTCTAAGCGTGGATGTCCAACCTTTTGGCTTGTCTGGGCTGCACTGAGTGAAGAGTAACGGTCTTGGGCCGCATATAAAATTATATAATGTAGTTATGTATGTAAGTAACGAGTTTTACCTTTAAAAAATGTTTTTTATTAAAACATAGAAAGAGGGCAATAAACACATAAAACTAGTGGGTTGGAAATGTATGCAAGTCTAAAGGGTCAATGGACAGATCTGTTAGTACCTCTTAATCACCCTGCAGCTTTTTTTGCTGAGATTAGAAATGAAGATGCTGGTTAATGCAGATTGGTTGTACATTTTATCAGTAGGTGTTTGCTCCTGTAAACACCTGCATCTGTAAAATTTCACTTATTAATAGATTCAGAGACAGTCAGATGTGTGGTTGGAGACAGTATCAGCGGAAAGAATCCAGACAACAGTTATTAATATTTAAAAGTTATTTACTGGAGGGAAGAAAATATTTTCCAGCATGCTGTTCCACAGACATGAAACTACTTAAATGCTGAGTTTGCCCAGATAACTGTCCTGTGCAGCTTGTCATGCCTTCTCTCCCTCTTTAGTTTCCCCATCATATCTATAGGCTTGACCAGAGACCAAAATTATTATGATGCAGGCTGCATATTAGAGGTGGCATATGCTCCTGCCATGCTGCAAGGGAATAAAAAATAACAGTTGACCTCTTCCTCATAAGAAACACTAATTTTGTTCAGCTTCCTACCCAGTTATGGCAACTATTGTAAAAAGCAGTAATTCTTGAAATCTCAGCCTCTGTGTAATATTTGGGGGTGCCTACTGTACATAAGGGAAACTTGAGTGGACAGGCAGAAATGTGAACAGTTGTTTGAACCTCTTTTACTCAAGAAAAGTAGGAGACTCTTGCTGCCTGGCTGCCGGAGCCCAGCTCGATGTATCTGGAGTCCTGGGGGTCTTCGTCCCAGTCTGAGGGATACATGTGCTGCTTTCCCATTTGCAGATTAAATCAGTAGCAAGGCTCGGTGTGCAACCCAGAGATGCATGTGCAAACCAGGAAAGATAAAGAACTGCCTTCAGCTGCGCCTACGTGTAATACTGTTGAGGTGAAGTGCAGACAACTAAGCCTTTTTCCTTCTCTTTGGAGAGTGGAGTTCACTGGTGAAAGTGCTCATACAACACTCTAGGTTCCATAAGCGCACATACACATTCATGGATCTCCTGAGTACTGTCACAGCTTTTGGCCTACCTGCTTCCCTTGTCCCAACCCTGGGCTTCCTACTTACCAATTTGCTTGTTTCAGTTTGTTGCTACCCTCATATTACTATTACCTTTGCACTGAAAAGGTCCTTGACTGAATAATCTTAACGAAGCATATGCTCATCTTCCACATACCCTTAAAATAACCAACATGAAATTCTAACTAAATATTTAAGTTATTTAGAATGCTTAACCATCTTACTAGTGTGTTTTTCATTTGAATTGTTACAGGTAAACTACTGATAATGAATTCAGAGTGGAAGTTCACGATACAGATAATAACTGGATGAGAGTCCTTTTAATGGTGTTTGTTCACTGACAAAAATATTGAAACATAAAATGAGGGTAGTAGTACGAAATCTCTGCTCATCCAACATCTGAAGTTTGATCCCAAGGCCACTGAATTATGGGGGAATTACTAGTTTCTGTTTCTCCTTTGTACTTGTGTAAATCTGGAGAAGGTCTGATGACATCATTTGAAATAGATCCGGCCCTTGCTGACTGCTCAAGCTCTTTTAAAGGAGAATGTTAATGTCATGGAACCTGAATGTGTACCACATGCAATGCTGAAAGTTCTAACTTTGTCTTTTGCTCGTTGTTCTTTTGTCTTTGTTTTTGTTTGTTTTCCCTCTCTAGAGGCTATTCTTAGTTGCAAGCACAAATTTTCAAAAGGGATGAGTCTAAGAATAGAATGGAAGAAAATCCAATCCCAAGAAGTTTCATTTGTCTACTACAGTGGTGAATTTACAGGTACAGTACTACAAGCTTAGACTACTGGTTTAATATGCACAGTTGTCAACTCTCCTCGAGAATAACATTAGGAAAATGACTGAAAGAGGATGCTCTTGACTTTTGTCCTTTTGAGGAAAAGAATGCTTTCTCAGGGAAAAAAAGAACAGCTTTTCTTCAGAAAATTCTCAACACTTAGTTATGTTTCTAAAGAAGTTAAATATAACAAAACTGGAGACTGAGAAAATTGACAGTGCGTGTTCCTTGAGGTTTTTAAAAAATGAAATTACATTCAAACACAAATGCAAAAAACTGTTGAAAGCTCTGCACTCCTATCCAACACAGAGGTTTCAGAAGCCTCCTGGAGAGCTAGGGGCTTAGATATGAATAATGCAACAATGTTTATATACATAAAATATAAAGTCAGCAGTACATTTTAAATTATTTGTACTCTTTTTTAAAAGTAGAATTTCTGTTTATACTTCGTTTAGAAGATTTACCTCATCTTTATCTGTGGAAGAAACCATGGGCCTCTGGTACCTTGTACGTGACAAGTAAAACTTGAGAAGTAAAATAAGGCCACATAGAGCTTTATAGAGCTTGCAA
This sequence comes from Numida meleagris, assembly GCF_002078875.1. Classification (NCBI taxonomy): domain Eukaryota; kingdom Metazoa; phylum Chordata; class Aves; order Galliformes; family Numididae; genus Numida; species Numida meleagris. Next base: position 100,443,370 of record NC_034409.1, read on the forward strand.
GATGCGCTGGTCTCATTGATGAAATTTTTTTTTTCCCTGCATACGTTTCAGTTTCAGTTACAAAGACACTAGAACTCCTTGCTCCGTTTGTGCAAGTTTAATTTCATAACAAGCTGTCGAATGATGAAAAGCTCATTGTAAGAAAACTGATGGCCGTATCTTTGCTAATCCCTATTTTTTTTCTTGCTAAGTTAAAATGTCAAATGGTTTGCTGTAGACTCATTCAGAATCCTTTCTGTAAGAGCAGTCAGTCAGTGATTGCCATCTCTCCAAGTGGAAAACAGTCTTTTCTTTTTCTGGTCATATGACTACTGCTATACATGCTTTCTTGAAATGTCCACAGAAGAAAAAATTATTCTATCTTCCAACTAGAAATTGTATGATGGGTTTTGAAGTGGTTTTCTTTTTTTTTTTTTTTTTTTTTTTTTGGGGGGGACTAAATGGAAAAGTTTGTGGAAGGTTCTTACTGTCTTGAGAAGAGGATTACCTATCGCTCCTTGGTGATAGATTTCTAGGACTGCATAAATGAGCGATAGATCATAACTTGTGTGAGATTTCAGAACAAGTCAATAAGAAACATATTATCTGTAAGCGATGAGCAGAAACCACTATGTCTGTTCTCTCTTAAAGGTGATCTTAAAGACCGAGCAGAGATGCTGAATACAGGAATCCGTATTAGAAATGTGACTAGAAAGGATTCTGGGACCTACCGCTGTGAAATCAGTGCAAAGAGTGAAGAGGGGCAACGCCTGGGAGAGGCTACTATTACTCTCACAGTATTGGGTACAAAGAAACTTTATAACTAAGATTTCTGTAAATAAATTGAATTATGGCAAAGGATGTTGAGTGTATGATTGTCCATGTAGCATGTGGCTGTTGGAATTTTGGATCTTTCTTGGGATGGGTAATAAACATGTGTTCTTGCATACATTCACATTCTACAATGTTGTTCAAAGAAATGCACACTTGCATCAGAAAGTAACATAACTTATTTCTTTATTGATATGAATGTGTGTTTTCATTGTCAAAAATTAACAAGTATGCTGATCAATGAGATGATGAAAAGTCCGTTTCTACTAAAACTGAAATTACTCAGTGGCTGAGAATCTGATCCTGTTTGACACTGGAAAGTCAGCATCTGTCAACACTTATCAAATATTCCAAAGCAGCAGTTCACTGTAATGTACTACAGTCTCCTCCTGTTTTTGGAAGGAGAAACTGCTGCAGTGCCTGCATAATGCCAGGTAGCAATCTGTGGACTTTATTTATAGGACAAATGTTGTTTTTTATTATTCTTCAAGTTTTTTTTTTCCCAGTTGGGGAAAGGATGGAAAAATGAATATTGAGTCCATTATTTTCCACTGTTCCTCCTACTTTTTCCCAATCAACGAGTGGTAGATAGTTTACTTTTGCTTTCTGCATGCAGAGGAAAGAAGTTCCTGTTTTTTTTTCAATACAAAATTAATTGATCTTTTGAAATTAAAAATAAAGTCTCAAAGTTCTTCATAAAAGATAAAAAGTTCACAAACTTCGGCATCGTTCCAACAATGAGGTAATATCACTTTTTCCTTCTCTCTTCCACTCTCTCAACAGATTTAAGTGTAGCTTCTTCATTTAAAATTGAAATCTTGGAATCTGAAGAGAGTGGTGGGTGATTGTATGTCTCGTGCAGAAATGTTTTGAAAGTATATGGAAGTTCAGTGTGGGTTTTTTGTGTTGTTTTTAGAATTTTTGCTTTCTATTTTAAAGTCGGGCAAGGAAAAATTATGAATAGTTGTCATATACCTTATGTTCCTCTTCACCTTTAGTTTTCATCTGGATAGTTTCAGGGAACCAAAAAAGAAAAAAGATAATCAAGTTCCTTTTCTGTTGACACAATGAAAATTGGAAAAAAGATCTTCATATTAATGACAGAGGGACCTGAGTTGTCCTGTGTCTGTGATGCACAGATGCAGAACCTGACAGCAGTTTGTCTTGATACTCCAGCAATATCTAAGGAAAGTTAGAACTCTTTCCACACTAATTCTCCCTGCTCAGAGAACTGTAGAAGAAGAATACTAAAAAAAGTACTTGACTGGGGGAGGAATATTTTTTTTCTTGTTTGTTTTGTTGTTGTTGTTGTTGTTGTTGTTTGCTTTTATTTTTTTAATTTAAACTGAAATTAGTAGTCAATTGCTTTTCATATTCTACCTGAGATTCACACATTGGCTGTGATGATGGCTAGTCTTGGTCATTCTTTCTGACAACTGTGTTTCAAAAAACAGTAGAAACAAAACAAAAATCTTTTTACTTTTTCTCACTTTTGTTTTTAAATACGAGAGAGGGAAAACAAAATTCCTGGACTCCAGATTCCCTGAGACATCCCTCCTGTGTCTGGCAGCAAGAGGCCCCACAGAGTAAATGGGGTGGAACAAGATACCAAGAGTTTGGACGAATGTGTATAGATAACGCAGCATGTGGTGAGGGAGCCTAGGAGCAAACCTCTGCCTTTGCTGTTTTTGGCAGCTTACAGACTTTACAGTGCTCTTTGGTGGCAGAACTCTGCCATCCACTCTGTCTCCAGAGCCCCTGTTTGTTAATGTGGTAGTTGTTAAACATGTACACAAGTGTTCACTTCCTCAGTAACTGTCAAACTGTTGTGAGATACACAGTCTTATCAGTATTGTCTAACAAGTACAATTTTGTTTTCCAGTTCCTCCCTCTACCCCAATATGCGTGGTACCCAACTCTGCAATGACGGGAACAGTAGTGGAGCTGAGCTGTAAGGAAGCTGAGGGGTCTCCTCCGTCTGAGTACCAGTGGTACAAGAACGGCGTTGCCTTACTGGAAAAGACAGGAACAGGCAGTGCTAGAACAGCCAACATAACTTACACCATGAATAAAAAGTCTGGCACTCTGGTAAGTGTAATAACCAACTGTAATAAGCAACTGTGAAGAAAACCAAATTTCTGTACAGTGGCTTTAATCCAAGGCACAAGGTCTTTCTCAGAGATCAATGTCATGCTGAAATGTGATAACAAATTTATTGGGTACAGTTTCTGCCTCAGACCAATGACAAACCATAGAGGTCGAGTGTAGTAGGCTAACGGAGTGATTTATAAGGCTGTAGTAATTATAAATGATCAGAATCCAGTGAATAAATGACAAATTTCACCTTGTTGGTTAGACAGCCAGCTCCAGGTGAGAATGATCTCTCAGAGTGTTGACAGTTATATTTGATAGCGCCTTAAAATCTAAAACAGCAACTTCACACACTTCAGTGGGAAATGCGGCACCAAGGGCAGTCCAGAACCTCTGCAGTCCAATGGCATTTAAAGGTCCCAGTCCTGTACTTGTACTGTCAGTGGGAGTGAGTAGTGGCTTTAAGTCAGCTTAATGTGTTTTCTGTTATGTTCCCTGTGAGAACTGGCCATCTTTTTCTCAGCCCCTTCTCCCCCTGCCAAGCACTAGAGCTGGTCCTTCTAAAGAGAAAGAAAATCATATACTACTTACCATGCATTGTAAGCTGAGATTTTTCTTTATTTATTTATTTTTAGAAGAAGAGTCATTTTAGGGACACGCTACTCTTGGAAATGATTACATTTGGAAACCAAAATGTGCCTTACCATTTGGAGGTGCTGTAGATGTTTCGGCATACTGTGAACTACTCAAAAACATTAACCTCTTCTTTAAAGTCATAGTTTTAATGTATAGGATATATTAAAGGGAGAACATTTAACAAATCTAATTATAAAAATAAATACAGAGAAACACAGAAGCTGATATGAGGTCAGCGTCCCTTTTTTGCTTTCTCACTGTAATCATTACATCAGAAGTATTTCATAAATAATGCAGTTCAGCATTTCTCCATTAGAATAATAGAGAAAGCAACACTTCTGGAAAAAAAAATCCTTGGGATATATCTTCTGTACTACGTTTTGTGTGCGCCATCTAGTAAAAATGCCTTTCTAAAAGACCCTCACGTACGAGTAGCTGAAGTTAAGGTCTAGGGATATGGGTAGGGAACAGATCGAGGTGAACATGAGAGCACAAGTTCTCACTTTCTGTCAGATTTTTTGAGGAAAAAAATATGTGTTGACATGTCAAAATTAATATACTGCAGGAAATTTTGGTTTTTTGTTCATTTGTTTTCCATTCTGATAATGGTTTTGGACTTTGTCTTAACAGATATTTAACACTGTTTCAAAGAATGACACCGGAGAGTATTTCTGTGTAGCCTCAAATGGGATTGGATTACCTCAGAAATGCTCCATGAAGCGAATGCAAGTTGGTATGTGTCAGAATAAAAAGGGGCAGAAAACAGTCTTGCATCTGAACTGATTTCATTGTGTGATACAGTTGAGAAACTAAGACCAGATTGAATTACAGCCTTTTTACTTGATTATAGTATTACAGAGGAGGAATAATACCGATATACTAGAGCACCTTATATGTAGTTAAGGTGGCTGCTGAAAGCATTCCTTGTGTGTGTGTGTCTCACTGTATTTTACAGAAAAGCAGTTAGTTGGGTACTTTAAAGTTATTGCAGTATCCAGCTCTTAATGTTGCTCAGCACTGAATGTCACAGAACCAGTGTCCATCTGAGGTCCTCAGTGCTTCAGAATGCTTTTATGGATGTTGTACAGCATAATGTACCAGTCCACTGTTAGTTTGTCTGTGTATTTTTATGGGTTGTTTGTTTGTTTGTTTGTTAACTAATGCCATCCCAAGATTTTGAGATGCATTCGTGTGAGATCATAGTGTAACAGATCAGAATTTATTCTGAAAATAACTTGTTCATACTTACCAGAGCAACACTGAAAAGAGTCAGTGTATCTTCAAAAGAAAAGAAAAAACAGCATCAATAATCCTGCTGCCTTTTCTTTTACTGCTTGTACTGCATACTTGTAATAGTGGTTAGCTAATATAGTAATTTAGCAAATATCAGAAGGGAAGAAAATATAATAACCTAAAATCTACAAATGTTTTTTCTAAATATTAAATTAGCTCTAAGAGATTTGATAGGAAAATAATGGTGAAGAGATCCATAGTGTTTCTAGAAGATCCTAACAAATCCTGCATAGAAGCTTTCCTATTAAAGTATTCCATAAAGCAGTTACTTGGTTCTCTCTTATAATTTAGTTGAAAATCTCTATATTAAAGCTTTTAATGCATTCCTAGTTGATTATAATTAAGTATTCTATGAGCTACCAAGGTAGATTTCCTCAGATATGGAAATACCCACCCAAGTGAATTGCGCACTGGTTGACAGCAAAAATTGGTAAGGTAAAATTCATATCTGTGTATTCATGTTTTGAAGTCAGGATCCAAATAAGTAATTGGTCACATAACAAAAATAGAGCAAATAACAAAAAAAAAAAAAAAAAAAAAAAAAAAAAAAAAAAAAAAAAAAAAAAAATGTTTCTGCTTGTTGATGGCTTTGTTTTATCCCAAAGTGGATTATTACCCAAAGCATGTAGGGATTTAATCAGGAAATAGGAATTTTATGAGGAAATGGGCATAGGTTGTCATCTTCGAAATAAAAATGGCTGGATTTCAGTAGCCCAGTGAAAAATTAATTTTAGACATCCAGTCTCCTTTTTTTTTTTCCATTTAATGTGTTGAATTTTAAAGGCCTTGCTGTTTAAAAGTAATTTTAAAAAATCCAATTTTAAATAACCTGCCAGAAGAGTTCTTCATGACAGATGTGACAGTCATCAGCTGCTTCAGTTATTTTAGGCAAACTAACAGTTCTTTAAACAGACCAAGGGAATATACCTTGAATCCTTAAAAGACATACAGCCTGAATAATACATATAGTGTATGGATAGAACAAGGAGTTTGTATCCCTTGACCACTCTAATTCTTTCCTTACCTTTTGACTCAGAGGAAGGATTTGAAGTGTATCAAGCACTCCTGTTAACGTGGCTGTGATATAGTAATCCTTTCGGACAGTTTATCCACATTTGTGTGCTAGGTACTGATTTATAAAGCTGAGGCCAAAGTCCACTCATAAATACAAAAGGTACTTGTAGTAAGCCACAGGATGCCTCCTGGAGAAACTGGCAGCCCGTGGCTTGGACAGGTACACTCCTTGCTGGGTAAGGAGCTGGCTGGAGGGCCGAGCCCAGAGAGTAATCGTGAATGGAGTGAAATCCAGCTGGCGACCGGTCATGAGTGGTGTTCCCCAGGGGTTGGTGCTGGGGCCTGTCCTCTTCAATATCTTTATTGATGACCTGGATGAGGGCATAGAGAGCACCCTCAGGAAGTTTGCAGACGACACCAAGCTGGCAGGAAGTGTCGATCTGCCTGGGGGTAGAGAGGCCCTGCAGAGAGATCTGGACAGGCTGGATCTCTGGGCTGAAGCCAACGGGATGAGGTTCAACAAGACCAAGTGCCGGGTCCTGCACTTCAGCCACAACAACCCCAGGCAATGCTACAGGCTTGGGGCAGAGTGGCTGGAAAGCTGTGTGGAGGAAACGGACCTGGGGGTATTAGTCGATGCTGGGCTGAGCATGAGCCAGCAGTGTGCCCAGGTGGCCAAGAAGGCCAATGGCATCCTGGCTTGTATCAGGAACAGTGTTGCCAGTAGGAGTAGGGAAGTCATTCTCCCTCTGTACTCAGCCCTGGTGAGGCCCCATCTCGCATACTGTGTCCAGTTTTGGGCCCCTCACTGCAAGAAAGACATTGAGGCCCTGGAGCGTGTTCAGAGGAGGGTGACGAAGCTGGTGAGGGGTCTGGAGCACAGGCCTTATGAGGAGTGGCTGAGGCAGCTGGGATTGTTCAGTCTGGAGAAGAGGAGGCTGAGGGGAGACCTTATTGCTCTCTATAATACCTGAAGGGAGGTTGTAGTGAGCTGGGGGTCGGCCTCTTCTCTCTTGTAACTAGTGACAGGACAAGGGGGAATGGCCTCAAGTTGCGCCAGGGGAGATTTAGGCTGGACATTAGGAAATACTACTTTTCTGAAAGAGTGGTCAGGCGCTGGAATGGGCTGCCCAGGGAGGTGGTGGAGTCACTGTCCCTGGAGGTGTTCAAGAAACGTTTAGATGTTGTGTTGAGAGACATGGTTTAGTGGGATTATTGTTGGTAGGCGGATGGTTGGACTTGGTGATCTTGTAGGTCTTTTCCAACCTAGCTAATTCTATGATTCTATGATTCTAATTAGGGGGAAAAATCCATCCAGTGGATGTTTTTGAAATTTAAAATGTTGTATTTATCTTTTATAATTACAGATGACCTTAATGTAAGCGGTATCATTGCTGCTGTAGTAATTGTGGCTCTGGTAATGGCACTATGTGGCCTTGGAGTATTTTATGCTCAAAAAAAAGGGTATTTTACAAGTAAGTACAGTAAAATCACTCTTTTTTTTAAAAAAAAAAAAAAAAAAGCTATATTTCTGCTGACCATAACATGTACTTCTCACACTTTAATTCCATGATACTATAGCTAAAGAGTGTTACAACAGGAACTTCACTGTGCATTTTTATTCAGCTTTCTACTGCAGAAGATACTTTAAGAATGAAATGCTGGTGTCTGTATAGTTGCATAAGGCTAGCAGGCAGTAATCTAGGAAAAGCAGCAAGCAGAAACCTGGTTTCTAGAGTTTCTGCTGTAGTCTTGAGAGGGGACAGGAAAGAAAGATACTGCAAAAACAAGATGCACAAGGTTACTTGTAATCTATACAGTGTTTTTTTGGAGCACCAGAATTCTGATGAAGGGGAACTAGCTTACTTGCTCCCTCTTCTGGTTCGTGGTGAAAGTGCACACAGTGAAACAATTCTGAGGATAACCTGGAAAAACCTCGAGCCCAAGCAATCTACCTCTCCATAGCATTTCTGTCAGTGCCTGTACAGTTCAGCACAGCAATAAGGGATCACAAATGTCAGTCTGAGAAAGACCACTGCCCGAAAGTAACAGAGCTGATGTTAGCATCCCTGTTCACTTAGAGTTTGAATTACCTCTGAAAGCCACCTCATCTTTTTCTGTTCAAACACTATGCTGAAAAGAGAAATTTCACTTAGCAACTGAAGCTGTGAGTAAATATTTCAAAGAAGCTTAAGGAAACTACTCCTGTGCTCATTTTGCTTTTTCTTCTTTTTTTTTTTTTTCCCAGAGGAAAGCTCTTCCCAGTAAGTACCTTTATTTTTTTTTATCCAAGTCACAGTAAACTTCATTTACATTCTCATGATTTAGTAACTGTGATGTTTGTTTAAGGACTTTCTCTCATACAGTGACGTCTTTGAACACTAAAATAAACCTGATCTGGCACGCCAACAGATTTCCTCTTTAGAAACATTGTGCTGGTCAAAAAATGAGTCAGCTATTATTACTGTGAGAGATTGGAAAGATATGTCTGTTTCTTTTCTTTTTTTTGTAGTTACGCTTTACATCCCTGACTCAGCTAGAGGCATTCTTTTTTCTTCCTCAAACTGGGTGAAAGATGCTCAGAACCAAACTTGAACTGTCCTCAGATCCCTAACTGCAGATTACTTCAGGAACTCTTTTGTAAAAACATGACTGAAAGAGGCTTTGTAATGTCATCTGGTCTACTCCTTTGATATGCATTTATTTAATGCACTTGCCAGTACTTAATTCTTTTTAGCAGGTCAGAATTCCTCAAATCTATTGTAGTGCTCCCACACAAGGCTTAAAATCATGTTTTATTGGAGGCTCACTTCCATTTTTTTTTCTCTTTGCCTTTAAAAGGTGATTGGAGTGCTTTTAGGTAACAGCACATAGAGGAGCAATGTACTGAAGAAAAATTCTACTTTAACATACTGTGCTGCTTATACTGTTCGCAAATTAGATAAAGTGTACCTGGAAGCCCTAGAGGGACAAGCTAGGGAAGATAATTTGGCAGTGGCTCATGAGATCATGACAGCTGTCTAAAAGCATTAAGTGGATTTGTTACAGATTTTGTACTTCTTTCTAAGATGGAAAAAACCTAAGGATTACTAGAAATCAGAACAAACACATTTATAAATAAAGTTCTCAAAGGGCTAAAACAAACACGTTTAACCTAATATCGTTTCCTTTTCTATTAACAGGAAGACCAACTCTCAATCTACAAGTGAAAAGGTATTTACATTTAATAGCGTGTGTGCATTTTCAGCTTGTATTTTGTTATCTAGTACGTAGAGAAGAGGCCAACTAGCTGGCTGCTTTGAGTGGGAAGGAGCAATCTGAAGGCCCTTGTCCATCAGATGCGCTCAACAGATACTAGTACTTGTATCTTTTAATAGAATATTACTTCTATTTTTTGTAGCAGTATAAATAAACTTACAGTGCATCAGTCACGCTCCTTTCCAGTTTGCATGCCTGAGTTTCTTCTCAAATATGAATTGTTAATGTGGTTAAAATACTTGAACTATTACTTATGTCACCTTGCTTGTTTCATTTAGGATTTCAAGCATACCAAGTCCTTTGTTATCTAGAAGATTTCAGCCTCTGTGAGGGACATCAAACAACTACTTGTTATACAAAAATATCAAAGGGATTTTTTGACCTCTACTCTGTAAATATTGTTTCCATGTACTATGCACTGAAAATAGAAATTGCTACTGTTTAGATCTAGTCAACTTCATTGTGTATGATTGCTTTCTTTTAACCCACCACAAAACTGCTTAACTTAAAGATGCAACTAAATGGAATACACTGGTCAATTTGTGTGACTTCTCATTTTGTTGATGTATACATGCAGCAGTACAGGATTCTTTCTTGCAGCTGGGAACAGTCTATCCAAATAACTTTCACAGATGACCTCCGCCATTGTCAAGGGCTCAAACTCTCCTGTAATGTTGACTCCATTCTTACTCATACCTCAACATTATATTAGGTTTGACAGAGCCATCTAGAAGTGCAGAAGTAGTTGCACGGACTTAAACTCACTACCCAGGCAGGACAAAGCTGCTTGTAATTGAGGCCCAAGCATTGTTTTATTGTGTAATATAAAATGCCTACAGCATCACTTCTACAAGGAAGCACCTCTTTCTGTAGATTGCATATGTTACTTGCATTATGAAAAAAATCATGCCAGTACAACTACAGTAGTAATAGCTGGACCTTAAATGTTGAAGTATTACAAATAAATAGTTCCTCAGAACCTGAAGTGTTTGTGTCAGTAGTTCTGTTAGTGAAGTTTAAGCCCTACAACATCAGTAACAAGTTTCAGTTGCTCCTGTAAGAGCATCACTTCATCAGTTATTTACGTGTTCACTGATGTAAAATGAGAGTATTTGTGCCAATGAAGATCTATCACCTTGCTTGGGCATTGCTACAAATTTAGAACTGTTTTATGAATTATTCCTGCGGAAACTTGAAATGTCACAAACTCGGGAAAATTAAGCTTCTTTTAGATGTATCACTCAGTTTTCTATCTTCTCAGCACTGAATCATAGCTTACCGAAGGAGTTTAGCAGTTAACAGTGAGATATGCTATTCAGGTACTTCAGTAAATGAAGGAGTTCACAATCAGAACTAACTAGAATTCCCATGCCCTTAAGAACTTGTTCACACTTCTGAAATCAAACTGAAACACTGCATTTATTAAGTTACAAGTCATGCCATATTCAGCAACTCCATGGATGTACGCTGTTGTTTGGAGGACAACATGAAGAAATCACTTTGGAGTCTCCTCAAAGTTGGGCTCTAAAGGAGAAAGAAGGAAGCAGAGAGACAAGAGACGTTAGCTTTTTCTTATTCCAGCCTAAAACACAACAATTCATCTGATATTCAGAGAAAACTAAACATTAAGCTATTCCAGACCTGGGGCCCCCAGCACAAGAAAGACGCAGAGCTCTTGGAACAAGTTCACAGGAGGGCCACCTAGATGATCAGAGGGCTGGAACACCTCTCCTATGAAGAAAGGTTGAGGGAACTGAGCTTGTTTAGCTTGGAAAAGAGAAGGCTCCAGGGAGACCTCATTGTGGCCTTCCAGTACTTGAAGGGAGCGTATAAACAGGATGGGGAATGACTGTTTACATGGGTTGATAGTGATAGGACAAGGGGGAATGGTTTTAATCTGAGACAGGGGAGGTTTAGGTTGGATATCAGGAGGAAATTTTTCACTCAGAGGGTGGTGACACACTGGAACAGGTTGCCCAAGGAGGCTGTGGATGCCCCGTCCCTGGAGGCATTCAAGGCCGGGCTGGATGTGGCTCTGGGCAGCCTGGTCTAGTGGCTGGCAACCTTGCCCAAGGCAGCAGGGTTGAAACTGGGTGATCTTTGAGGTCCTTTTCAACCCAGGCCACTTTATGATTCTATGAAAACAGAATTTGTGCTCATCATCCCACCAGGTAACTGTGAAGCAAGGGCAGTTCAAGGAGCTTATATACCTCACCAAGCAATAGTGAAAAAAACTCAATGAAGATATTTCGTTTTAATTATATTTCACAATCTCCCAGCTAAGCAGAAGAATCACATGTGATGCTGTAAATGTGGTGGCCTTAAAACAGTACAAATACAATAGATGAAATACAAGTAAAATACACACAATCGATCCCATGAAGCAGCTAGGGATTCAACAGAGGCAGCCACTTGGGATAACAAATTGAGTGAAACCTAAAAAAGGGGTTGCATAAGAAACGTTTAGATGTTGTATTAAGGGACATGGTTTAGCGTGGAAATATTGTTGATGGGTGGTTGGTTGGACTGGATGATCTTGGAGGTCTTTTCCAAACTTGGTGATTCTACATTGCTGCTCTCAAGAGGGCCCCACGGTTCAGCTGTTTCAGGGAGCACTTGGTACAGTCACCCCTACCGCTATTTCCATTGGTAACGCCACATGCACTCAGCAGCAAGGCAGAGACAGTCTGGGCTTTGCAGAAAACCTTTCGTCAGTTACCAGCCAGTTTGGATTTAAGACAAAGATGCTATGAGGGGCAAAGTCACGACAGTTTTCAGACGCTTTCCTGCCTTACCAAGGGACTCAAGTTCGAAAACAAACCCAAGCACGGAAAAGTAGCCGTGCAGCACGTGCCTGGAAGAACACCAAGGCACTAAGAAGGATACCAAATACCCCCACACGCTGCCGGCCAAAAGCCGTACTTGCGGCTAAAGCAAGCTGCAGCGAGGCTGCTCGGCCGGATGGGGCCCGGCTCCGTGCCCCCCGACGTACCCAGCGGGAGGCCCGCCTGGCCGCGCCGGGCCCGCCACTACGCGCACAGCTACGCGCCCAACTGCGGCCGGGCCCTGCCCCGCCCGGGGAGCCGCCAGGACCGCCATGTGCCGCTCCTCCCCGCCGGCCCCGCTTCTCTCCCCCGCGGCCCGCCCGCTTCCCCCCTCCTCCCCGTGGCGCCGCGGCGTTGTTTGAACCCGAAACGGAAATGAGACGCGCGGCGCCGGAGAGAAACGGAAACAAAACACGGGCCGGGCCGGGCCGCCAGGCCGCGCCGCGCTCACCCACCTCTGCCGCCTTTCGCGCCGGCCCCGAGCGGAGCGGCCCACGCCTCCTCCCGCGGCCCTCGCAGCCCCGCCGGCTCCCGCCGCCACCACCGCCCCGCGGAGGCCGTCGCGCGCTCGGGATTGGGCGGCGCGGCCCAGCGCGGGCCCGGGCGGGGAGGGCGCGCCGACACCGCCACCCCCCGCGCAGCCGCGGGAACTACAGCTCCCGGCGGCCCCCGCGCGCGCCAATCCGAGAGCTTAGGGGGAGGGGGGGGGGCGCCCGCCCCGAGCCCTTTCCTCTCACCCGGAAGTGCAGCGCCTACTTCCGGCGGTGACAGGCCGGCGGCCGTTTGTTTGTTATTCTCTCCCAGCCCGGCGGGCGGTTGGTCGGAGCCGGACGCTGTCCCTCGCGAGACCTGCGTTCGGCCCCGGGGGTCGGGGTAAGACGGAGGTAGGCCCCGCGGCGCCCCAGCATGCGCCTCGCGCGGGAGGGCGGGTCCTGGCGCATGCGCACCGCGCGCCGTCCCAAGGTGACTGCGGCTCCGCGCCGGTGGGTCGGGGTTATCCTTCAGCTCCGGGCTGCTGGTTTGGGTGAGGGGTGGCTTGCGTTAGGGAAGGATGTCGTTGTTGACGCGTTTTATTTGTTTGTTTTAAGGTAAAACATCGGTGCCGACATGATCCTGCATCAGATCCTGCGACTTTCTTCTCTTTTTCGCTCCGCTGTCTCCGTTCACTTGCGGAGAAACATCGGTTTCTCTGCCATTGCCTTTAATAAGGCAAAAGAGCTTGATCCGGTTCAGAAGCTCTTCCTGGACAAGATCAGGGAGTACGACACAAAAAGCAAGTAAGTACACTAAGTTATCTGAAAGCAGATAGTAGAGGGGTGAAAAATGCTGATTTTTTGATGCATGTTGAAATATATTCATTTTGTGGCCAGGTCTCTGTGTGCCTCAGGAGCGCTCCTGTGTCACCAAGCAGCTCTGTGGTAGGTGCTGACCTCTCAGGGAGCAGGGGAGGCCTCAGGAGGCACCCAGGTGGTGTAGTTCTTCCCAGCTTACCTCTCTGGTATTGATGCGGGGAGACTGAAGACAACGATCTGTTGTCACATTTCTCTTTAAACAACTTCTGAGATGGAGATGGCATTGGCAGTGTTGCGAATAGAAAATTGAGGGGTTTTCCTCATGTTTAAGAGAAAGTTGCCATATTAGTGCGTTGTTGGTTCTGAAACAAGTTTGCTTGCTCACAAAAAAAGTGGGTTTAATTCTGTCCTGAGACTGTTCTGAAAGAGAACTCTTGCTTTCCTGCAACACCTACTGATAGCGTCACGAGGTAAAGGCTTGCCCTTATGAATCTGATAGAAAATGTACAAAAAAAGCGAACAAACAAAAAAAAAACCCTGATTTTTTTTTTCTTAAGGAGTTAAAAGGTACTTAGCACACTATGGAGCATGACTAATCTACAGAGTTACTGTCTTAACTAATTTATACTTGTATCCCAAGGAATCCCTGTGTGAATCCAATTGAATTAAGCGTGCTCTGTTTCTTGTTCTTTTTCTTCTTATTTAATATTAAAATCATGATCACTAATTCAGAAATTGCAGAGGTACAAGTCACAGTTTTGTCAAGAAGTCGCACCTGGAACAAGTGAAACTCCAGAGCCCTGGAAATCTAGGTACTCAGCGTGGTTTTGTGTCTCCAAAGCCTGCCTCTATAGCTTGGAATTTCATTATTCACAGCAAAAAGCCTATTCTTTACCCTGAGAATCTTTAATTGTAAAGTGGGCCTTAAGGCGTGTCGTATCTCAACTTTTGCAAATGTTTAGAATTGTTTGCTTTAGTTGATTGTCAAAATGGTAGTTCAGAAATTACTATGAAAATGTAGAACGTCTGTATGAACTTTCAGAACTGAACTGTTTATCAGAACTTGTTTGCTTGTTTGTTTTTTAGGCAAGCTGGAGGGCCTGTTGATGTAGGCCCTGAGTTTCAGAAAGACATGAATGAATCGCTCGCTAGACTTCAGCGGATGTATGGAGAGGGAGATCTAACCAAGTTTCCAGAATTTAAATTTGAGGGTGAGTTAACAACGCCCCTGAACTTCTGATTGGAAGCAAGGACACGCTCACCAACTGGCCTTTGTAGTTAATCCCCTTTTATTTTTCATTGGAACCATTCGTTTCATGTAAGATGCCCTCAGTGAGTAACCTTACTTTTCCAGTGAAGATGTGTACTTAACTTACGTTGACATTTGAACAGACTTGCAGTCAGAGTAGGCTATCTTAACAACCTTAATTAATTAATAGTTTCACAGACCCTAAGAAAAGTGCAAAATGGCCTGTTTTATTAATTTTTCTCATGTTCCCAGAGAGGTCAGCACTGTGTATATCCGGTGTGTGTATATTGTGTGTAACCAGTGTGCATCGTCCAAGCTGCAGTTTATATACAAACTCATCTGGAAAGTCAGTGATTTCAGAAGATGAACATGGAGCTTATTAATGATTACATCATGACTAAATTATACTAAAACTTTTTCTCCAGTTATTTGGAGATGATTTGTGTTTAGCTGCTCTCGGTTTGTATTGCAATGTTTTTTATATTACCTAGACTGAGTATGAGAAGAATGCTTGGCTCGATTGATTCATGTGGAATGCAAAGGGACTGCACCAACTCTATCTTCCATAGGACATAAGGGCAAACTTAACTTTTGTTAATGACAGGCTCATCTAGTTGTTTCTCTTGCTTCCTTAAACAAGTACATCTCAAAGTCTCCATTGTTTACGAGCAGCTTTATCTAAAGTCAGGTTGAGGTAGTAAATTGTCTTTCTCCTAAGCTGGAAGCAGCTGGTAGCTGGGACTCAGCAATGACTTGAGTTATATGGCAAGGTTTTGGTAGCAGAAGCACTGCTGGGATGGCAGTGGCAATAAACAGTAAAAAAAACTTTCACAGCTGCACCAGCTGTGAAAGGAGTGAGGGGAAAAGGTGTGAGAGAAAGCAATTCTGCTGACACCAAGGTCAGTGAAGAAAGAGAGAGATGCAGATTAATTGGAAACAAAGGAGAGACACTGAGTCTGGGAAGACAAGATCTCTGGGGAAGGTGTTCTTGTTTTGTTGTTCGTTCATCAATACTCAAATTTTCATTGGCAGTAAATTAATCTTCCACAAGTTGAGTCTGTTTTGCATGGGGTAGTAATTCATAAGCAGTTTTCTCTTTGACTTGATCTGTGAGCTTTTAAATATGATTTTCTCCTCTTCTGTTGGGGAGGAAGGGAGTAAGCAGTTTGGTGGGCATCTGCCAGCCAGCCACAGTTTATCCACCACAGTCAGTGTTGTCATTCTGGTCAGGCTAACTAGAAATGCAGTTTAGACCAGGAACTCACCTCAAATATTTTGGTTGTATTTCAGTTGGATTAAGGAAGGATTTGGCCTCAAATTCTTACTGGCAGAAATAAAATGAAGCATCTCTATAGGAGGATTTACGGTGGCTCGGGGGCATGGTTTATTTATATTCAGTTTTATTTCTATGCAATATGTCAAACAATAGTACTAAAGTTTAGGGTTTTTTTGCATTGAAACAATTTGTGTGACAACAGGACCAGAACAGACACATGGGTGGGCACCATTTTACCCTGGTGCTTTTACTACTGTTGCCTATCCTTAATCTAGGTTCAACAGGTTTTCAGAACTGTGGCTAGATTCTTCATACTTCTGTCTAAGTGAAGATTCCTATGAACTGAGTCTTAACTTTCAGACTTCTTGTATCAAAGAGAACAAGCATTACTAGCTCACCAGTCAAAAGCCCCAGCTCTTCTGAGTTTGTACTTCTGACATCAGGAATTCATTCCTCATGGTTTCTACAGTGTGGAAATCATCTTTTGCTGTGTGTAGTTGAAAATGTGCACTCCATTCACTTAATCAGCTATGTGATGCTAATGAGCAGGAAAGAAGAGCTTGATTACTAGTTCTTGCATGAAAGCTAAGTTGCAAATACTGGCCAGCACATACTAATATTCTGACTGAATTTTTCAGTTTCTCAACTGCCTTTTCTACCACCTCAGGTGTTGACAAAAGGCATCGCGGTAGAATGCTACCAAGGGCCGTGTCTGTCTTAAAGCTAATTATACAGAACTCCAAGGTGGATAAGACCTGTTTCAAAGTGTATTCGATGCTTTAATGGTGCTGTGGTGGTGTAACAACCAATGGGCAGCTCAGCACCACCACACTGCTCTTGCACTCACCCTCCTCAAAAGGATGGGACAAAAATATGATTGTGGGGAGGGGAGCTTGAGCGTTGAGATAAGAACAAGGGAGATCACTCACCAATTATAATCGGTGCATGTGCAAAAACAGACTGTAATTTATTGTCAGTTACTAGCAGACTAGAGCAGTGAGAACTAAAAGCCAACTAAAAACACCTTTCCCAGTCCATCCTTTTCTACCTCCTCCCCTCAAGCAGCACAAATGAACAGGGAATGAGGACTGTGGTCAGTCCATAATGTTTCATCTCTGCTGCTGGTCACTCTGCCCCTGTTCTACATGGGTCCTTCACACGGGATGCTGTCCTTCCCAAAGTGATCCTGCATGGGCTTCCCTCAGGCTGCAGTTCTCCAAGTGCTGCTCCTACACAGTTCTGTACCACAGGGCCTGCCCTTCAGGACCACACTGTTCCACACGGATCCCCACAGGTGGCAGCTCCCCCAGTCCTGCTCCACTGTGGGCTCCTCTCTAGGGGCTGCTGCTCTTGTGGGAGCTCTCCATGGACTGTTCCTCCTCCAGGCCTCATCAGCTGCTGCACTGTGGGCCCCTCCATGGCTGCAGATGGAGATCTGCTGCAAATGGTACCCATGGACCGCAGAGGGACATCCTGCTCCACCATGGGCCTCTCCTGAGCTGTAGGGAGCTTCTACTGTATGCCTGGAGTGCCTCCCAGCCCTCCTTCTGCACTGACCTTGGTGCCTGCAGGGTGGTTTCTCTCTCATGTCTCACTCTTCTCTCCCAGCTGCTGTTGCACAGCAGTTTTTCCCTTTTTTAAATCTGCTCTCCCAGAGGCACACCCAGTGTCATTCATGGGTTAGCTCTGGTCAGCAGTGGGTCCCTTTCAGAGCTGGCTCTTACCTATGTTTGGGCTCTTCTCAGAGCTGCCACACCTGTAGCCCCCACTGCTACTAAAACTAAAGCTACTGAATGGAATCATTGAATGGCCTGGGTTGAAAAGGACCTCAAAGATCACCCAGTTTCAACCCTGCTGCCTTGGGCAAGGTTGCCAGCCACTAGACCAGGCTGCCCAGAGCCACATCCAGCCCGGCCTTGAATGCCTCCAGGGACGGGGCATCCACAGCCTCCTTGGGCAACCTGTTCCAGTGTGTCACCACCCTCTGAGTGAAAAATTTCCTCCTGA
>NC_034409.1:100468560-100513571 GCF_002078875.1 Numida meleagris
TCAGGAGGAAATTTTTCACTCAGAGGGTGGTGACACACTGGAACAGGTTGCCCAAGGAGGCTGTGGATGCCCCGTCCCTGGAGGCATTCAAGGCCGGGCTGGATGTGGCTCTGGGCAGCCTGGTCTAGTGGCTGGCAACCTTGCCCAAGGCAGCAGGGTTGAAACTGGGTGATCTTTGAGGTCCTTTTCAACCCAGGCCATTCAATGATTCCATTCAGTAGCTTTAGTTTTAGTAGCAGTGGGGGCTACAGGTGTGGCAGCTCTGAGAAGAGCCCAAACATAGGTAAGAGCCAGCTCTGAAAGGGACCCACTGCTGACCAGAGCTAACCCATGAATGACACTGGGTGTGCCTCTGGGAGAGCAGATTTAAAAAAGGGAAAAACTGCTGTGCAACAGCAGCTGGGAGAGAAGAGTGAGACATGAGAGAGAAACCACCCTGCAGGCACCAAGGTCAGTGCAGAAGGAGGGCTGGGAGGCACTCCAGGCATACAGTAGAAGCTCCCTACAGCTCAGGAGAGGCCCATGGTGGAGCAGGATGTCCCTCTGCGGTCCATGGGTACCATTTGCAGCAGATCTCCATCTGCAGCCATGGAGGGGCCCACAGTGCAGCAGCTGATGAGGCCTGGAGGAGGAACAGTCCATGGAGAGCTCCCACAAGAGCAGCAGCCCCTAGAGAGGAGCCCACAGTGGAGCAGGACTGGGGGAGCTGCCACCTGTGGGGATCCGTGTGGAACAGTGTGGTCCTGAAGGGCAGGCCCTGTGGTACAGAACTGTGTAGGAGCAGCACTTGGAGAACTGCAGCCTGAGGGAAGCCCATGCAGGATCACTTTGGGAAGGACAGCATCCCGTGTGAAGGACCCATGTAGAACAGGGGCAGAGTGACCAGCAGCAGAGATGAAACATTATGGACTGACCACAGTCCTCATTCCCTGTTCATTTGTGCTGCTTGAGGGGAGGAGGTAGAAAAGGATGGACTGGGAAAGGTGTTTTTAGTTGGCTTTTAGTTCTCACTGCTCTAGTCTGCTAGTAACTGACAATAAATTACAGTCTGTTTTTGCACATGCACCGATTATAATTGGTGAGTGATCTCCCTTGTTCTTATCTCAACGCTCAAGCTCCCCTCCCCACAATCATATTTTTGTCCCATCCTTTTGAGGAGGGTGAGTGCAAGAGCAGTGTGGTGGTGCTGAGCTGCCCATTGGTTGTTACACCACCACAGCACCATTAAAGCATCGAATACACTTTGAAACAGGTCTTATCCACCTTGGAGTTCTGTATAATTAGCTTTAAGACAGACACGGCCCTTGGTAGCATTCTACCGCGATGCCTTTTGTCAACACCTGAGGTGGTAGAAAAGGCAGTTGAGAAACTGAAAAATTCAGTCAGAATATTAGTATGTGCTGGCCAGTATTTGCAACTTAGCTTTCATGCAAGAACTAGTAATCAAGCTCTTCTTTCCTGCTCATTAGCATCACATAGCTGATTAAGTGAATGGAGTGCACATTTTCAACTACACACAGCAAAAGATGATTTCCACACTGTAGAAACCATGAGGAATGAATTCCTGATGTCAGAAGTACAAACTCAGAAGAGCTGGGGCTTTTGACTGGTGAGCTAGTAATGCTTGTTCTCTTTGATACAAGAAGTCTGAAAGTTAAGACTCAGTTCATAGGAATCTTCACTTAGACAGAAGTATGAAGAATCTAGCCACAGTTCTGAAAACCTGTTGAACCTAGATTAAGGATAGGCAACAGTAGTAAAAGCACCAGGGTAAAATGGTGCCCACCCATGTGTCTGTTCTGGTCCTGTTGTCACACAAATTGTTTCAATGCAAAAAAACCCTAAACTTTAGTACTATTGTTTGACATATTGCATAGAAATAAAACTGAATATAAATAAACCATGCCCCCGAGCCACCGTAAATCCTCCTATAGAGATGCTTCATTTTATTTCTGCCAGTAAGAATTTGAGGCCAAATCCTTCCTTAATCCAACTGAAATACAACCAAAATATTTGAGGTGAGTTCCTGGTCTAAACTGCATTTCTAGTTAGCCTGACCAGAATGACAACACTGACTGTGGTGGATAAACTGTGGCTGGCTGGCAGATGCCCACCAAACTGCTTACTCCCTTCCTCCCCAACAGAAGAGGAGAAAATCATATTTAAAAGCTCACAGATCAAGTCAAAGAGAAAACTGCTTATGAATTACTACCCCATGCAAAACAGACTCAACTTGTGGAAGATTAATTTACTGCCAATGAAAATTTGAGTATTGATGAACGAACAACAAAACAAGAACACCTTCCCCAGAGATCTTGTCTTCCCAGACTCAGTGTCTCTCCTTTGTTTCCAATTAATCTGCATCTCTCTCTTTCTTCACTGACCTTGGTGTCAGCAGAATTGCTTTCTCTCACACCTTTTCCCCTCACTCCTTTCACAGCTGGTGCAGCTGTGAAAGTTTTTTTTACTGTTTATTGCCACTGCCATCCCAGCAGTGCTTCTGCTACCAAAACCTTGCCATATAACTCAAGTCATTGCTGAGTCCCAGCTACCAGCTGCTTCCAGCTTAGGAGAAAGACAATTTACTACCTCAACCTGACTTTAGATAAAGCTGCTCGTAAACAATGGAGACTTTGAGATGTACTTGTTTAAGGAAGCAAGAGAAACAACTAGATGAGCCTGTCATTAACAAAAGTTAAGTTTGCCCTTATGTCCTATGGAAGATAGAGTTGGTGCAGTCCCTTTGCATTCCACATGAATCAATCGAGCCAAGCATTCTTCTCATACTCAGTCTAGGTAATATAAAAAACATTGCAATACAAACCGAGAGCAGCTAAACACAAATCATCTCCAAATAACTGGAGAAAAAGTTTTAGTATAATTTAGTCATGATGTAATCATTAATAAGCTCCATGTTCATCTTCTGAAATCACTGACTTTCCAGATGAGTTTGTATATAAACTGCAGCTTGGACGATGCACACTGGTTACACACAATATACACACACCGGATATACACAGTGCTGACCTCTCTGGGAACATGAGAAAAATTAATAAAACAGGCCATTTTGCACTTTTCTTAGGGTCTGTGAAACTATTAATTAATTAAGGTTGTTAAGATAGCCTACTCTGACTGCAAGTCTGTTCAAATGTCAACGTAAGTTAAGTACACATCTTCACTGGAAAAGTAAGGTTACTCACTGAGGGCATCTTACATGAAACGAATGGTTCCAATGAAAAATAAAAGGGGATTAACTACAAAGGCCAGTTGGTGAGCGTGTCCTTGCTTCCAATCAGAAGTTCAGGGGCGTTGTTAACTCACCCTCAAATTTAAATTCTGGAAACTTGGTTAGATCTCCCTCTCCATACATCCGCTGAAGTCTAGCGAGCGATTCATTCATGTCTTTCTGAAACTCAGGGCCTACATCAACAGGCCCTCCAGCTTGCCTAAAAAACAAACAAGCAAACAAGTTCTGATAAACAGTTCAGTTCTGAAAGTTCATACAGACGTTCTACATTTTCATAGTAATTTCTGAACTACCATTTTGACAATCAACTAAAGCAAACAATTCTAAACATTTGCAAAAGTTGAGATACGACACGCCTTAAGGCCCACTTTACAATTAAAGATTCTCAGGGTAAAGAATAGGCTTTTTGCTGTGAATAATGAAATTCCAAGCTATAGAGGCAGGCTTTGGAGACACAAAACCACGCTGAGTACCTAGATTTCCAGGGCTCTGGAGTTTCACTTGTTCCAGGTGCGACTTCTTGACAAAACTGTGACTTGTACCTCTGCAATTTCTGAATTAGTGATCATGATTTTAATATTAAATAAGAAGAAAAAGAACAAGAAACAGAGCACGCTTAATTCAATTGGATTCACACAGGGATTCCTTGGGATACAAGTATAAATTAGTTAAGACAGTAACTCTGTAGATTAGTCATGCTCCATAGTGTGCTAAGTACCTTTTAACTCCTTAAGAAAAAAAAAATCAGGGTTTTTTTTTTGTTTGTTCGCTTTTTTTGTACATTTTCTATCAGATTCATAAGGGCAAGCCTTTACCTCGTGACGCTATCAGTAGGTGTTGCAGGAAAGCAAGAGTTCTCTTTCAGAACAGTCTCAGGACAGAATTAAACCCACTTTTTTTGTGAGCAAGCAAACTTGTTTCAGAACCAACAACGCACTAATATGGCAACTTTCTCTTAAACATGAGGAAAACCCCTCAATTTTCTATTCGCAACACTGCCAATGCCATCTCCATCTCAGAAGTTGTTTAAAGAGAAATGTGACAACAGATCGTTGTCTTCAGTCTCCCCGCATCAATACCAGAGAGGTAAGCTGGGAAGAACTACACCACCTGGGTGCCTCCTGAGGCCTCCCCTGCTCCCTGAGAGGTCAGCACCTACCACAGAGCTGCTTGGTGACACAGGAGCGCTCCTGAGGCACACAGAGACCTGGCCACAAAATGAATATATTTCAACATGCATCAAAAAATCAGCATTTTTCACCCCTCTACTATCTGCTTTCAGATAACTTAGTGTACTTACTTGCTTTTTGTGTCGTACTCCCTGATCTTGTCCAGGAAGAGCTTCTGAACCGGATCAAGCTCTTTTGCCTTATTAAAGGCAATGGCAGAGAAACCGATGTTTCTCCGCAAGTGAACGGAGACAGCGGAGCGAAAAAGAGAAGAAAGTCGCAGGATCTGATGCAGGATCATGTCGGCACCGATGTTTTACCTTAAAACAAACAAATAAAACGCGTCAACAACGACATCCTTCCCTAACGCAAGCCACCCCTCACCCAAACCAGCAGCCCGGAGCTGAAGGATAACCCCGACCCACCGGCGCGGAGCCGCAGTCACCTTGGGACGGCGCGCGGTGCGCATGCGCCAGGACCCGCCCTCCCGCGCGAGGCGCATGCTGGGGCGCCGCGGGGCCTACCTCCGTCTTACCCCGACCCCCGGGGCCGAACGCAGGTCTCGCGAGGGACAGCGTCCGGCTCCGACCAACCGCCCGCCGGGCTGGGAGAGAATAACAAACAAACGGCCGCCGGCCTGTCACCGCCGGAAGTAGGCGCTGCACTTCCGGGTGAGAGGAAAGGGCTCGGGGCGGGCGCCCCCCCCCCTCCCCCTAAGCTCTCGGATTGGCGCGCGCGGGGGCCGCCGGGAGCTGTAGTTCCCGCGGCTGCGCGGGGGGTGGCGGTGTCGGCGCGCCCTCCCCGCCCGGGCCCGCGCTGGGCCGCGCCGCCCAATCCCGAGCGCGCGACGGCCTCCGCGGGGCGGTGGTGGCGGCGGGAGCCGGCGGGGCTGCGAGGGCCGCGGGAGGAGGCGTGGGCCGCTCCGCTCGGGGCCGGCGCGAAAGGCGGCAGAGGTGGGTGAGCGCGGCGCGGCCTGGCGGCCCGGCCCGGCCCGTGTTTTGTTTCCGTTTCTCTCCGGCGCCGCGCGTCTCATTTCCGTTTCGGGTTCAAACAACGCCGCGGCGCCACGGGGAGGAGGGGGGAAGCGGGCGGGCCGCGGGGGAGAGAAGCGGGGCCGGCGGGGAGGAGCGGCACATGGCGGTCCTGGCGGCTCCCCGGGCGGGGCAGGGCCCGGCCGCAGTTGGGCGCGTAGCTGTGCGCGTAGTGGCGGGCCCGGCGCGGCCAGGCGGGCCTCCCGCTGGGTACGTCGGGGGGCACGGAGCCGGGCCCCATCCGGCCGAGCAGCCTCGCTGCAGCTTGCTTTAGCCGCAAGTACGGCTTTTGGCCGGCAGCGTGTGGGGGTATTTGGTATCCTTCTTAGTGCCTTGGTGTTCTTCCAGGCACGTGCTGCACGGCTACTTTTCCGTGCTTGGGTTTGTTTTCGAACTTGAGTCCCTTGGTAAGGCAGGAAAGCGTCTGAAAACTGTCGTGACTTTGCCCCTCATAGCATCTTTGTCTTAAATCCAAACTGGCTGGTAACTGACGAAAGGTTTTCTGCAAAGCCCAGACTGTCTCTGCCTTGCTGCTGAGTGCATGTGGCGTTACCAATGGAAATAGCGGTAGGGGTGACTGTACCAAGTGCTCCCTGAAACAGCTGAACCGTGGGGCCCTCTTGAGAGCAGCAATGTAGAATCACCAAGTTTGGAAAAGACCTCCAAGATCATCCAGTCCAACCAACCACCCATCAACAATATTTCCACGCTAAACCATGTCCCTTAATACAACATCTAAACGTTTCTTATGCAACCCCTTTTTTAGGTTTCACTCAATTTGTTATCCCAAGTGGCTGCCTCTGTTGAATCCCTAGCTGCTTCATGGGATCGATTGTGTGTATTTTACTTGTATTTCATCTATTGTATTTGTACTGTTTTAAGGCCACCACATTTACAGCATCACATGTGATTCTTCTGCTTAGCTGGGAGATTGTGAAATATAATTAAAACGAAATATCTTCATTGAGTTTTTTTCACTATTGCTTGGTGAGGTATATAAGCTCCTTGAACTGCCCTTGCTTCACAGTTACCTGGTGGGATGATGAGCACAAATTCTGTTTTCATAGAATCATAAAGTGGCCTGGGTTGAAAAGGACCTCAAAGATCACCCAGTTTCAACCCTGCTGCTGTAGGCAGGGTCGTCAGCCACTAGACCAGGCTGCCCAGAGCCACATCCAGCCTGGCCTTGAATGCCTCCAGGGACGGGGCATCCACAGCCTCCTTGGGCAACCTGTTCCAGTGTGTCACCACCCTCTGAGTGAAAAATTTCCTCCTGATATCCAACCTAAACCTCCCCTGTCTCAGATTAAAACCATTCCCCCTTGTCCTATCACTATCGACCCATGTGAACAGTCATTCCCCGTCCTGTTTATACGCTCCCTTCAAGTACTGGAAGGCCACAATGAGGTCTCCCCGGAGCCTTCTCTTTTCCAAGCTAAACAAGCCCAGTTCCCTCAACCTTTCTTCATAGGAGTGGTGCTCCAGCACCTCTCCTATGAAGGAAGATAATCTTGCAGCCCTCCTCTGGACCTGTTCCAAGAGCTCTGTGTCTTTATTGTGATGGGGTCCCAGGCCAGGATGCAGTTTTGTTCTTGTTGTTTAATGTTATTTAGCTAGTGTGAGACAGTTGATGTCCCAGGTGTCTAACCAGGCATCTTTCTTGCAGAGAGTCTGCGGCTGGTTCTTGACATGATAGTTCCCCCCTCTTTGTAGTTAATACCCCCAGTGAGCTGCTCTGCATGAAACTGTTTTGCCCCATCTGACCGTATGCATGCTTTCAGTCTCTGCACAGTCCTGTAGCAGCAAGTTTCATTGGATGTCATGTGAAACCTTTGTTTTGTTTGAGACATGCTGCTTGCTAATATTATCAGGAGTCTCTATTTTAGCATAAGAACATGCGACTAATTTTCTCCTTTAGTCTTCCTCAAACCATTACTGACTTCACACATTTTGGTAATGTTATTCTTCCTCTTTCCACTCTGCTCACCTCTGTTTCTTGTGTTTAAGCTCAGTGGAACCATCTTTCTTCCCCTTTCTGTACCTCTGCTTTGCTCTTGTCCTCTGCCTCCCCAGGGTAACTAGAAGTGTAATGTGGCCAGCAAGGTGCAGATGCGTAATGGTAAGAAGGCAAAGCGCCTCTGAATACGGAGTGAGTAGTGCCAGTCCAGCTGCCAATTTGAACTCCAATCCATGGGGACTCTGATATATATTGTCTTATTCTATACAGTTCCAGTTACTGTGTTCCTGTAATGCTTACTTGCCGTCCATCACTTTGCATTTACCAATTTTGAGTATTTTCTTTCATAAATCATTCATTTACTCAAACCTTAATTTCTGAAAGTCTCCATAGTCAGCTGGATTACCTGTACCAGTACAGAATCCGTTCCTTCAGAGATATAGTCAAACTTGTCTCTTCTTCAGAAGTGTTCCCCATTTAGTGTGCAGATGATACATGAGATTAGATGAGAGGAAGTTGGACTCACTGGACTGGCAGTTCAGTGTACCCATCCCCTGCATCTAGGAGAGTTTCATGGAGCTGGTCTGAGAACGGAACAGGTTCTGGTGGTGAGATATTAATGAGATGCTCTTTACTTCCTATCCAAGCCTGGTGGCTTCTCACAGATTAACATCAGATACAGCACATCATTTCTTCTGGTAGCAAAACTAATTTCTCGTGACAGTTTTTGAAGGATGTGGTATGATGAACAGTTTGAATTTCTTTAAACAATTTCTGTAAAAACTGTATGACTTGTTATTATTCATTTTTGATATGTTTTTAAAAACTCCTTGCTAACAGTTGATATGGGTTTAGTTTAGTCCATCAGAAAGAATGATTCCAAGATGGAAACCTTTCTAGCCTCTTGTGAGGAGGAAGGTAATACATAGCTAAATCTAGATGGCAAAATATGCATTGACTTTCCAAGAACTGTAGGAAGTTGTCTGAAATCAGCCATGAGAAGTTTTAGTTGGTCTGTTCCAAAAGCAGTCAGTAAATGGAGATACATCCAAGAAAACAAGACTTTGGCCTCAGTATTTGTTTTTGTTTAGAGTCTTGAATTTGTTCCTTGGAACATTTCTTTGAGGAACAGGTATTGTCATCTATTTTGTGAAATCTGTGTTAGGTTTTGGTTTTCCCTTTTTCTTTAAAAAGCTATCTAGGTATTTGGTTTAAAAAATGTTTGATAGGACACAAATGATCAGCTTGTTTTGTTCATCTGTGACTTACAAAAAGAATTCTTCTTTGTTCCTAGCTCTGTTCTTAAGACATTTTAGCCATGACTAAGAGAGAAGCAGAGGAGTTGATAGAAATAGAAATTGATGGAAATGAGAAACAGGAATGTACTGAAGAAAGGTATGTACTGTCTTTGCTTTTGAGAGTCATTAGACTGTAATTTGTTTATTTATTTATTTTTGTTTGTTTTACTAATTTCAGAATTGCAACTGCACACACTAAGTTTAGTTACTCAGATTTATTATTAGGTATTGTGTAATCCTTCACAGATGACTATGATTATGAAATAAGTGCAAGTGTTTTCTAGCTAGGTGAAAATAGTAACTTTAAAGTGGTAGAAGTAACTGGATCACTGCCATATCCATACTCCTGCACTTGATTGTTTCTACAGATTTTCAACTTTTCTTACGGTTATGAAGGTCTTCGTTTTGTCTGTGCTCTCTTCAGTTTTTTTGTTCATTTAATTAAGTGATTTTTTTTTTTAAGTGGAACTGTAGGCACTATTGGAAAGCAGTGTAGTGCTATCATAGAATATCCCAATTTGGAAAGGACCCGCAAAGAGCACTGAGTCCAACTCTGGGCTCCACACAAAACCATGTGAAATTCAAACCCTGTGTCTGACAGCATTGTCCAGATACTTCTTGAGCTTAGGCAGGTGCGGGGCCATGCCTACTGCCCTGGGCAGCCTGTTCCATGCCCACCATCCTCTGGTGCAGACCCTTTCCCTAACCCCCAGCTGCCCCTCTCCTGACGCAGCTCCATGCCGTTCCCTCGGGCCCTGTCGCTGCCACCAGAGAGCAGAGCTCAGCGCTGCCCCTCCGCTCTCTGTGAGGAGCTGCAGCCTCCATGAGGCCTCCCCTCAGCTCCTCTGCTCTGGGCTGAGCAGACCAAGGGGCCCCAGCTGCTCCTCATGCGTCTTGCTCTCCTGAACCTCACCATCTTCACTGCCCTCTTTTGGGCACTCTCTGATAGTTCTGTGCCTTCCTTAAATTGTGACACCCAAAACTGCCCACAGTGCTCAAGGTGAGGCCGCAGAGCAGGTCAACCCTTTCCCTCACCCAGCTGGCAGTGCTGGGCCTGGTACACCCCAGGATATGGTTGGCACTTTGGGCTGCCAGGGCACACTGCTGTCTTAGATTCAACTTGACTCCAACAGAACCCTCAGACTCCTTTCCATAGTGCTGCTCTCCAGTCTGTGACCCCTGTATATCATATTATTCAGTCTTAGTTGGTTAAGTCTCCCAAGATTTTTTTTTTATTGCTACAGTATTAATAGTAGCTCTCTCTTTACTTTTCATGCCTGTAGGAATATTTCTAGGTGTACTTGTTGCAAACATTTCAGATTCAGCACGTCCTTCTTTAGTTGAGATGAGCCTTTAGTCTCGCCAGTCTATTGCATATCTTGCTATCCAGGGCCTATTTTTTAAAAAGCAGAGACTATATTCTGTATATTGTGATTGCATTATTGATGAGGCCAGTGAAACTGTAGATATAGAAGTCTACTTTGCCTTAGTTACCTCAACCTAGTTTTTAGTTCCTAAAGCTTCTTTCCTAATATTCACAACTGTTTTTGAAAATATCAAAGCATGGGGAAAAAGTAGCCTAGGCTAGAAGGTACCTGGTCTTTAAGAACCTGTTTTGAAGAGCTATTTCAAAACCATTTATTAGTTTCTTCTTATTCTGAGCTCCTCATATAATTTTTAATACTTTAGAACTGTGTCCGTATACTTTCTGATTTCCTCTGTGTAAACTGTTATTTCTGAATGCCTATGCCAGTAGTGCAGGACAACCCAGATACGTGACTAATTTTCCTTCAAGGTTATATGTTGCTGTAGTTCTTTCTGGTTGTCTCTTGTATGTGTTACACTTATCCTTACACTGATTGGTTAGAAGATATGGACAGTTAATCTGTAAAAGAGGGGATATTTTTTTTCCTTCTTTGTACCATACATGTTAAGTTTCCATATTTGACTTTTAACATGAATCTTTTAAATACACTGCACCCAAGGTGGACAGAATTAGTTTACTCAGCATGAAGGTTAACAATATGTAATAATCATAGCTTAGTATGTTGAAAACTCAGATCTGAAAATAATCTTGATATTTAGCTTAGCTTTTGAACTATGACACGGCTTAAAAAAAAAGTCAGACAACTGTAAAAGCAACTGGATGAAATTTGGTAATTCACTGTACCCAAGTAGTTTCTCTGAATGGCATTAAGATTTCATAGTATTACTTTTTTATGTAGCTTATTTCTAACTTTTTAAAAATCTATTCTATAACTACTGTATTGTGCAAGCTGTACTAACGTATAGGTAATGATTTATTGTGTTCATTTGGGTACTTAAAGCATCGTTGAGCAAACCTACACCACAGCAGAATTTGTGAATCAAGCTATTGACATCAATGAACCAATTGGAAATCTTAAGAAGTTGCTGGAACCCAGACTGCTGTGTTCCTTGGATGCACACGAAATTTGTCTGCAAGATATCCAGGTAAATTGCAAGGTTATGGAAGATTTAAACTCTTACCAGAGGGACATTCTACTTCATCCCTTTCTTTCATTTGTCATGAAATTCCTGCTTTATTTTGTACATAGCAAAAGAGAGTTTAATTTTACGTCAACGTCATTATCATCAAATCATTTAAGATGTACACGCAAATTCTGTATTAATAAATAAAAAAACCTGAGGAGTTATGGTTTGTGAGTTGGGGTGGAGGCACTCCCCTTACCCGACCACTAGGTGAAAGAAGAATGAGTGTAATGGCAACATTGTCTAACCAAAAACTGGTGAGGTAGGCCACCTCAACAGGTGATCCTGTTTTGTATTTGAATAAAGCAGAAAGGTTTTAATGGTATTCGGATGCATAGATAACACATTATTTGAGAAAATTCTCCTCCCACATATTTCTGCAGGCATCACAATATATTAGTATAACTGTTATAACTTTGTGACTAATGCATATTTAATTCTTTTCTTCCTAATACTTTTGCTTTTATTAAGCTGGACCCAGATCGAAGCCTTTTTGATCAAGGAGTGAAAACAGATGGAACAGTACAGCTCAGTGTACAAGTAGTATCTAGACAAGGTAAGCAGTTAATTTGTCTGCTTTTTAGACCATCTAGTACTGTATGAGTGCTTGTGGACAAACCCCATACTCTGCTCTTTCTAGCTGTGAGTGGATGGTCGTATAGTTTCAGGACGTATTTTTCCCTGTTTACCGTACTTAAGTCACAAACTGATGCTATGCAAAATGTCTTACGAAACATCATATTGATTTCAAAGTAAAAAAAAAAATCTGAATCGAATAGTGAGAGTTAGCTGGAGCATGAGGTTTTCATTAAGGGTGAGTAATTAGTCATATCAGACCAAATATTAAAGCAAGGAAAAGATTTTTGTCTAGGTTGGTGGCAGCTGCATCTCTGTGAAGAGTGTGAGTTTGTATGTATTACTAGATTATGAGAGAATAAGTTGTTAACTGAAAATGAATATGAAGGGCTGGGATAACTGTTAGCTGTTTTCTTTGGATGAGAGCTCTGAGTTGGCTGTTGAGATGGAGCATTAACCAAGTTGGTATGGTTTGTTGATACATAGTCTTTGTGTTTGCAGCATCAGATAGGACAGTTTTCCCCTTGTTGAATCCTCAGAGATTAATAGCTTTATTGTTCTGCTTTGTGTCCTATTCCCCTTTGCCTTTTCCATATGTCTGGGTCAAAGGACTGCCACCACTTGCAAAGAACAGTGACTACGTTGGGCTCTGTGAAACACCTCTGGATGTACGTTGCTGTATTTTCAAATTCTCAGTGGCAATTTGCATTAGAGTGGGGTATCTTCAATTATCTGTTCTTGAGCTATGTCAGCAAACCAGATTAGCAGAATTTAGGGAGCATGTTTTGTTTTCTTGTTATTTTAATATAGATTATACAGAAGGAAGCCTTGCTGTTTTAACTGTACTTATACAGCATTCAGTAGGACTTGTATTTAATGTAGTCAGGTGATAAGTGTTGGATTGAATCTCTGGTTCCTCATGTAATGGGCATTGAAGTATCTTCCTTGTTTCTTTCTTTTAAAAAAAAATAAATATCCTTCATTGGATTAGACTAACTGCTCTTAATCTGTGCCCTGTAGCTTGTCATATGTGGTGCTCATCCTTCCAGTTTCAAGAAGATGTAGGTGATACAGATCTTCACAGTTAACTTCCATTTCCTTCCTGTGCTTTCAATTTTTGTTTGTTTTATTTTAATGTAAAACTGAGGTGTGTGACCATATACTTCAAGGAGCTTTCCCAACCCCCCCCAGTTAGCTATAGAAGAAAAATCACAAAGCAAAGATCATGGGTTTAAGTAATGCAGAGGAGATAGATTTGTTATTCTGATTGTAGCGTGCCCTTGAACCAGAGGGGGAAAAAAAGATTATTGTGCTTTCTCTCTATTTCTCTTTTTTTTTTTTTCTGTGGGCGATGTGCCATTGCAAGATTTTCAGTTATTTATTTTCACCCAAATCATATTATTTATTCAATTAAGCTAGCAAAATTCAGTGATGCTAATCCTTGTTCTGTGTTGAACTCTCTTATTTCTTAAGAGAATCATAGAATCATATAATGGCTTGGGTTGGAAGAGACCTCAAGAATCATCACGTTTCAACCCCCCTGCCACAGGCAGGGTTGCCAGCTGCTAGATCTAGGACTAGATCAAATTGCCCAGGGCCCCATTCAATCTGGCCTTAAACACCTCCAGGAGCAGCACATCCACAGCCTCTCTGGGCAACCTGTTCCAGCACCTGACCACTCTCAGTTAAAAAAAACAAACAAACAAACAACAAAAAAAAAACCAACCAACAAACAAACTTCCCCCTGACATCTAATCTATCTCCCTTCCTTTAGTTTAAAACTATTCCCCCTTGTCCTATCACTGTCTACCCTTGTAAAAAGTTGATTTTCCTCCTGTTTATAAACTTGATTTAAATATTGGAAGGCTACAATGAAGTCTCTCTGTAGTCTTCTCCTTTCCAGGCTGAACAAGCCCTGTTTCTTCAGCCTATCTACATAGGAGAGGTGCGTCAGGCCTTGGATCATCTTCTTAGCACTCATTTGGATCCTCTCCAGAAGTTCCACATCTGTCCTATGCTGGGGGCCCTAGACTTGGATGCAGTACTCCAGCTGGGGCCTCATGAGGGCAGAGTAGAGAGGGACAATCATCTCCCTGTCCCTGCTGGCCACCCCTCTTCTGATGGAACCCAGGATACCATTGTCCTTCTGGACTGCAAGTGCACGCTGCTGGTTCATGTTAAGTTTTTCATCAACCAGAACCCACAACTCCTGAGCGGGGCTGCTCTCAAGGAGTTCTTCTCCCAGTTTGTATGCATATCTGGGATTAACTCAACCCAAGGGCAAAACCTTGCGCTTTCCTTTGTTGTACCTCATTAGGTTCACAAGGGCCCACCTTTCAAGTTTATCAAGGTCCCTCTGGATGGCATCCCTTCCTTCTCCTGTATCAACCGCACTGTTCAGCTTGGGGTCATCAGCAAACTTGCTGAGGGTGCACTCAGTCTCATTTATGTAATGATAAAGATATTAAAGGTGACTGTTCCAAGGACAGACCCTGTGGGACATTGCTCATTACCAGCCTTCACCTGGACGTAGTGCCATTGATCACAGCTCTCTGGCTGTGACCTTCCAACCAATTCTTTATTCACCGAATAGTCCACCCTTCAAATCCATCTCTCTCTAATTTGGAGCTAAGGATGTGGTTTGGGACCATGTCAAAGGCCTTGCAGAAGTCCAGGTAAATCATATCAGTTCGTTCCCTTTGTCCACCGATGCTGTGACTCTACCATAAAAAGCCCCCAGATTGGTCAGGCTCAACTTTCCCTCAGTGAAGCCGTGCTGGCTGTCTCGGATCGCTTTCTCATCCCTTGTGTGCCTTAACATGTCTTCCAGGAGGATCTGTTCCATGACCTTCCCAGGCACAGGGGTGTAGCTCACCAGCCTGTAGTTCCTCGGGTCTTCCTTCCTCCCTTTCTTGTAAATGGGAGTGATGTTTTCCTTTTTCCAGTCCCTGGGGTCTTCTCCTGGCAGCCACAGACAAGACGCAAGCTGTTATATCCATTCAAGTGTTCTATTAGATTTTAGTTAGCCATCTGTAAATTCAAAGAGACAAACACCAGCTGGAATGTAGTCTATTATAGTATTGTATTTCATACAAAGATCTTACTGTAAATTATGATGGATGAAATATGAACATAAATGTTAAAAGTTTTTAGTGCACTTAATAAGATAGCATTGCCACTGCTGCTTCATTTATGATTTTTTTTTTTAACTTCCCTGATTGATTCTTTTTACTAGTTAGACCATTCAAGTTTCACCTTGCCTTAACTACTGTCTTCTAATCTGAAGAATGGAGAATGGAGATGTATGTGGTTTTCCTGCCGTTCTGATCACAACTATTTTTGAGTGTGGCCCTGCTTGGTGCTACTCTGAAGTAAGCCTCTTACAAGCCTGTGGAGAGCTGAGTAACTGCAATGCAACATATGAATATGGAAGAATTTCTACTTTCAAAGACCACTATAGATAATTTTTTGTTCTTTTTTTTTTTTTTTTAAAATCCAGTCACAAGATATTAGATCAAGGATTTTTCCCTGCGTCCCACACTGTGGTAATATCAGATTAACATTTTGCCAGCCTTAAAGGTTGATAGGTGTTTTTCCTCGAGTTATGATAAAAGTGATTCTGACCTTATATTAGTTGTTTACTTGGAGAAACGTAAAAGCAAACTTTTCAGTTTGTAGATTCCAGTGCTGGACGCATGGCATAAGGTGAAGTCTTTTTTGGGAAGACTTCAGGTGTGGAAGATCGGGCTGGCAGTGTCACCTGAAGAAATCGTTCCTTGCTTTTTTTTTTTTTTACCTCCTTAATCACCACAGCAGGGATGTGGTGGAATGGAAGTGCTTGCCACAGTTTTTGCATGCAGGTGAACTGCTGGAGAGGAGAGCTGCTAGATTGAAAAGGTTTCAGTGAGAGCAGGGAACAGCGATCCCTATAAGTCATTGGTTTAAGCGACAAGAGGCAAGAATCCTGTGTGAGCAATGTTTTATTTTCATTTGTGAGGTATACAAACTGGTAGTTCAGTTAACTTGGACTTCAAATTGTTGACATGCCACATGTAAACCTGAACAGGTCAAGGCAGTGTTTGTATGAATGTAGCTGCTGTTTGTGTTGATCTCAATTCTTTTATGTACAATATGAATATTCTTCTGAACGGATACTACTCCGCATACTTTCTGAATGTGTGACTGAGTTAAGAGGTTAGTATGCAGCTCCTTCGAGAATTCTTGAGCACGTGTATGTATGTAGCTGTACTGTATTTACAAAGATTTCATGACTGAGCAGTGATTAAGCGTGGCAGGTTCTTTGGATTTAGATACCTGATTTAGTGCTCTTTTAAGTGTGTAACTCCTCATTTGGCTGTTTTCTAAATTTTTAGCAATAACTAGGCTTTTATTATTTTTAGTATGAAAAGGAGGGAATGTAGTGAACATGCTAAATTAGATTAAAGGTGCAGTCTGAATTATGTCCTCTCTTTCAGAGTGTGGTTAATACCAGGGAGTTAGAGAACAAAATTGGATTGCCTGAAGATCAGTCCCACGCTAGGGTATTTTCTATGTTCAGGCAGTTTGTAGTGAATAGGCTTGTACTGGAGGCAATATTTGTACGTATCTTGATAGCATACCTCCTTGAATTCTTGTATTTTTTGGACCAGTTTCTACTTTTGGGATGTGTGATGTATTTTGCCACATTGTGTCCTGCAATTTACATGCTGTTCAGGGAACACTGGACAACTGTTTTCTTATGAAGCAGATAAAGGGGGAGACGTGAGAATATGCAGCCAAACCCAGTGAATTCATTTTTATCTAGCATTAGGCTAGGTGGCAGGCAGTTACTTGACCATGCTGTTACTTCTAAGCTGACTCCTCTACAGAGATTTATCACTTTGATCTCTGTGTCTGTATTGTGGACAGAGCAGTAGATTCACAGTTCCTCTGACATGGAAAGTTATTTTGTATAGCAATACTGAACTGTTCGTCTCTAAAAACTTTTTTCTATATTTTTGTTTTTGAAGATCAGAAATGGAACCTTAACACTTAATGTTTTCCTTTACCCATTTCTATATGACTTTCAAACAAGCCTCTTCTGCGCATTCCAGTCTTCCATGGCCTACTTTAAACACTTACTATCCTAAATGAGGTGCTTGTTTGCTTTATCTTCGTGCGTGCTTCTTCATCTAATCAATCATTTACTAGTTGTCTGAAACTATTTCCAATTTCTTAAATTCATATTTCAAAATTCAGGCATATCTTCCCACTCCATGGTCTAATATCTTGCACAACAGAACTAAAACAAAAAGAAAAAGAATGATAAAGCCGAAAATCTGAAGAACTTTTTAGTTTTCTTTCAACTGCCTGTTGAGTGCACTGTCTTCTGCAGGACACTTCAAGAGAAAATGTTAGCTCCTGTGTAGACTTGAGAGACAGTGGGGGAAAAATTGTGAAAGTTTCCTCAGTATATTTCTTAAAGAACAAATTTTTATGTGTCCACATGCTCACCTCTGTACAATATGAAACTGTAATATTGGGGAAAGAAAATGGGACAACTTTGTATTCACGTTACTGAGATATTTACTGTATAATGGACTAGGTAGTTCTCATTTTGGATACCTGCAGAAATTCAGTGATGGTTCTTTTGTAGAATGCTTCTTTCCAAAGTGTGCTAATACTAATCAGCTAATCTTTATTTTTCCTTGTTCTGTTTATACCTAGGGATAGACCCCAAGTTAAATATCCTTGAAATCGTGAAGCCTGTGGAAACTGTGGAGGTTGTGATTGATCCAGATGCTCATCATGCGGAGGCTGAAGCTCACCTTGTTGAGGAAGCTCAAGTGATAACCTTAGATGGAACAAAACACATTACAACAATTTCAGATGAGACCTCTGAGCAGGTGACACGATGGGCTGCAGCACTGGAAGACTACAGAAAGGAGCAGGAGCGTCTTGGAATACCCTATGGTAATAATACCTGATGGTGAATTGTGCATGTGTTGGGTTAGGGAGGTGGGGGCTGGTTCTTCTTATTTTAGGGCAGGAGGCTTATTTTCCATAAATGATAATTAACTTGGGTTTTGTAATTCAAGTGCTCTGATAGCTCAAAGGTGTGTTATGGATAAGTACAGTGCAGATCTCTTTAGCCTTATGTTATGCAGAGATAAGTAGAGTCAGTGCTTCTAATATTTCTATTAAAATAATGCTTTTTGTTCCAGTATCTCCTTTACATTGAGTATTTAGAAAGCAGTTTTCTTCCTCCTCCATAAAAATGCATATGTTAGTGATATAGCTCATCACATATATCTGAAATTGAATTATACTCAGTACTTGGTGGGTGTTGCTTCTCAGTGTACTGAAACAAATTGTTTCCTAAGTTGCAGCGTGCTGAGTATATTGTAAACTTCAAATTTTGCATGGAAAGCCATACTTGGCTTCAACATAGTGGGGGGAAAAGAAAATTCAGAAATGAATATAAAGATTCTAGTAAATCACCACCTCTAATGCTGATACTGAACAGGTTGCTAGTTTATTGTTACCTTAGAAAAAAACACCTCTGAATGCCTGCTGGGAATTGAGCTAAAACTGTGGTTTTTTGACCTGTATCATGCTCAGTAGATTATCTGGCTGAGTTGCATGTTCTGGCTTGCTGAATGAAAGGTACTGCTGAGGCATGTTCAGCATATGAAGCTGTACTCTGTAAGCACAACTGCAGAATGAGAGGGTATTTGGAAAGGGATGATTGGAAATGCTTAAAAATCCCAGTGTAGTTACATGTCTTTGCAGTATCTTGCCAATATTTCAAACGTATTTTTGACAACTAAAGCGGTGGCTTTTTGATGCCTTTTAATTGTTCTCATTGGCAAGTGTTTCCAAAATAACTCTTATCACGTTCTGTCTGTTGATAGTCAAGGATTTGATGCAGAATGTTTGTGAAGATGTAAGGTATTATCAGAAGAGAGTCTGATATTTTTCAGCATGCTGTCCCATATAAGAAGAAAGTTATTTAAAACCATGTTATTATGATGCTGAATAATGTTGTTACTAAGCTTTAATTGTTCTGTTGCTTTAAGTAAAACCCTAAGACCCACAACTGTGGCTTTAGAAGTTGAATGTCTTCTTTGTGTCACGGGAGTGCAGATTTTCCAAGACGATCATACGAGTTTACTATGGCAGAATCTTTGTATTAAGAATATTAGGGTTTATTTGCCAATGTTTAGTTCCCAGTGTAGGTACTTGAGTTGAAGTGAGGCAATGCAAAGTTCTGAAATGGTATATCAGATACTCTGATATGATATAGTATACAGTCAGAATTTTCTGAGAATGTTAAGGTTCTTATGGAGTTCCCAATAAAGCCTTTTCAAATATTTCTAGGTATGTATATTTAAAAATGGAAAAGGGCAAATATCCTTCAGAGATTTGTGAGGTTTGGTTCTGTGAAGTTCTCTGAAATTACTCATCTAAAATTATTTCTTGAATCTTTTCAAAAGACCTGGTGTGTTGGTGTTAAAAATCAAGTCCAAACAGTAAATAATCATCACCTGGAAGGATTTGGTGTCTTCGTCCTGACTGGCTTCTCTCTTTTGCTGCAAATGGAAAATTAGCTCTTAGCAGATATTCAAAATGTTGTGGCTTTCCCTTTGTGATATGTTTTGGTGGGTTTTGCCAGAGGCTGCAAATTCTCAGCTGTTAAAGGTATTTCTGCTAATGAAATCCAAAAGTTTAGTACTGTAGCAGAAGTTCCTAGGAAGAATGAAAATATTCATTGGTATGAGAAACAAAGCCATAAAAGGGAGTTGCAGAAACCTTGGAAACAATGGAACTGGTTAGGGAAAACAATGATTCATTTTGCCCTGCAATTATGTTCAAAGAGAACAAATTAGCAGACTGCTTATGGAAATTTATTGCAATTTATTATAAGATTCTAAAGGTAAGATCCTTCTGGTGTGGCTTTTCCCCAAGGATTACATTGTATGGTTTTTGGTAGCATAGATGAAAAATGATGCAATGTTACTGTCTTTTATTAAGTAAAATAGAAAATACAGCTCCTGGTTAATATTTATAAACTTAGAAAGTTTTTGTTTTTTTGCTTTTTATAATCTTGTTTAGCATATAATTTAAAAATATCTCCTTGCTCTGTTCATAGAATTTTTAAGGTTGGAAAAGACCACTAAGATCACCCAGTCCAACCATCAGTGCGTTCCCACCATTCCCACTGACCATGTCCCTCAGTGCCACATCCACATGGTTCTTCAACATCTTCAGGAACAGTGGCTCCACCACTTCCCTGGGCATCCTGTTCCAATGCCTCATGACTCTTTCTGAAAGAGAAGAAATTTTTCTAATGTCCAACCTGTACTCCCTGGTACAACTTAAGGCCATTACCTCTTATCCTATCACTGTTACCTGGGTGAAGAGACTGACCCCCACCTCACCACAGCCTCCTTTCAGGTGGTTGTAGAGAACGATAAGGTCTCCCCAGAGTCTCCTGTTCTCCAGACTGAACAACCCCAGCTCCCTTAGCCGCTCCTCAGACCCATCACCAGCTTCTTGTCCTTCTCTGGATGCACTCCAGGGCCTCAATGTTTTCTTAAGTGAGGAACCCAAAATGGAACACAGTACTCAAGGTGTGACCTCACCAGTGCGTAGTACAGAGGTATGATCACCTCCCTAAGCCTGCTGGTTGTTCTGTTTCTGATACAAGCCAGGATGCTGTTGGCCATTTGGGCACACTGCTGACTCACGTTCATCTGGCTGTCAACTAATAACCCCAGATCCTTTTCCTCTGCACAGATTTCCATTCACTCTACCCCAAGCCTCTAGTTTGTGTGGGGTTGTTGTGATCAAAATGCAGGACCCAGCACTTGGTCTTGTTGAACCTCATATAACTGGCATCAGGTCATCAATCTGGATTGTTGGAGTTAGCTGTGCTAGTCGTGTCCTTTACCAACCAATTGCCCACCCCTATGTACTCACTGGGGAAGCTGAGTGAGATAGAGAAGGCCTCAGTGCGCTGTAAGCACTGCTCTGCAGTAGCTAAAATGTTAATCTGTTGTCAACACTTAACTTGGCTGCAAATCTAAAACACAGCAACACACAGACTGCTGTGGAGAAAATTAATTCCATCCCAGCCAAACTCAGTACAACTGTGATTTTAAATAGTTCAGAAACTGGGATAATGTTATGATGTGAATGTTATGATAATGAATGTAGAATTTAATATTTCAACATTATCACACACTTAAAAATACATTTGAGTGTCATCATTTTCTGTAAGTATTCCGTATCATAACATCATGCAGTGAGCTGTCAGAATTGGAACAGCTGCTAAGGAGGAACCGCAGTTTTGAAAATGCTCCAGTCCTTGGTTTCTGGGAGGGAAAGACAAAATGACATAGTGATGTCCTTTTTTTTTTTTTTCCCTCTGTACCACCAAGCAGTACAGTTAGGAGACACTCCCTTTCCCATTTGTTTGAAGTGTTACTCTTGATTCCTTTTATATTGTATTATCTCACATTCTTCTATCATTTTAGTAAAATAGTTGTTTCTTTATATCAATCAAGCAACAATTCTGCCTTCTCACTTCTCTGCCGGCTTCCCTTGTGGGAACAGATGGGAGGAGAGGGCTAGGCCTGTCACGCAGCAAAGATTCAACCTGTGACAGTAAATTGTCACCCAAAGTGCAGCATGGTAGTAATTGAAATAATAGATCTGCTGGATCTGCACTGAGCTGAAATTTTGTCACCATGCCAAATTGCTACTGTTAGCTAAAGAAGAAAAAAAGGGATTTTTCTCTTTTTTAACACAGTTTTTTTTAAGGGAGTGCACACAATTATACTTCAGATTGTGTTACTTAAAACTTGGAGCTTTTTTAAGAAGGTCGTTCTTTTTCTGGGCTGTGTGTGGGCGTATATATATGTGTGTATATATATACATATATATATGACAGTTTAAGATCACTGGTGGGGACACCAATCCGGTGCTTGTATACAACATGGCATGATTTAAGCATTAAAAATTACCCTCCAGATGGTGTTAATGATTCCACTTCCTCCACTGCCTGCCCAGGGAGTCTGTCAATGGGACAAGAGATGTTTATTTTTCCTCCTCCCATACTTTTCCTTTTCTTCCCCTTGAAAATTTTGCACGTGTCTGGAATGTCTGAACTGGCATAATTATATTGTCATGTTACCTGAATGTACTTCTCGTTATTAATATGGGTCAGGGATCTGCCCCAAAGCTAGAAAATATTGAGTGGTGGGGATGGGAAAGAATTTAAGAGAAAACTTAGAGAAGTGGGCACCCCCGGAGTCATTGAGCTTCGCTCCTGAACACCTGCAGAACCCTGAAAGTTTAGGGAAGTATGTAAGAGAGGAAGATTATAACTCCGGTGGACCTAAGGAAGCACAAATTATTTAGGGACTGACTTATGCATGCCAAACCCTGTTCAAGGGAAAGGGATCCACAACCCCGGAAGGGTTAGGTGTTCACCAGTTACGTGGTGGAAATTCACACAAACCACTGGCAGCAACAAGATGGAAAGATGATGAGAGACCCCATGTGTGTGGCTTGGATTACTGCCCTTTGAGAATATGAAGAAAACTTTGCCTCCTCCTTGTGGACCTGTAGAGGAAATGTACTAAACGCTTGACAAGTTTGACTATGAGGTCCAGCAATTTAGAAATACAGTGCCCTACTTCCCAGAATTCCTGGATGATTCAGGTTTCCCATCTGAGCCCACTGTGTAATCAATGCAGTCCACTTACTCTGAGTAGCAGCAGTAGCATGGTCTGTAGAGGGGACCTTCCCCTTGAACATCCAATTTAGCACCGGTATTCAAAGTGCTAAAAGGAGCTGTGCTTCAGTACTGACTTCTGAAGCAGCTTGAACCCCTCGTGTGCTGCTAATATTTCTTTCTCAGTTGGAGTGTAGTGCTCTTCAGATCCTCTGTATACTCATCTCCAAAACCCACGGGGTCAACCTCAGGTCTCTTGGTGTCCTTTGCCAAAGGCTCCAGGTGGGACCCTTCTCTCCAGCTGCAGTGTAGAGCAAGTTTTTCTTTATTTTTTCCATCGTGTCCTGTCTGGACTGGTCCCAGGGCTACTGCACAGGCTATCTCCTGTTTAATTTGTTCAAAAGCTTGTTGTTGTTCAGGGTCCCATACAAAATCATTCTTCTTCCATGTCACTTGATAGGGCTTACGTTGAGCCTATAATCAGGGATATGTGTTCTACAGAAACCCACAACACCTAGGAAAGATTGTTTCCTTCTTACTAGTTGGCAGGGACATAGCTGTGATTTTGTTGACGCATCCATTGGGATGTGAAAATGTCCATCTTGCTGTTTTATTCCTGGGAACTGGATTTCCTGTGCAGGTCCCTTGACTTGACTTCACTTAATAGCAAAAACAGCTTGCAGAAGGATTTGTATTTTTTTCTCTTTCTTGAAAACTTCGTCTGCTGTATTGCCCTGCATGATAATGTCAGCAATGTATTGCAGGTGCTCAGGAGCTCCACCCTGTTCCAGTGTTGTCTGGATTAGCCAATGGCAGATGACTGGGCTATGTTTCTAGCCCTGCGGCAAACAGTTCCAAGTATACTGAATGCCCCTCGAAGTAAAGGCAAACTGGCCTGCTCTCTGCTGCTAAAGGGATGGAAAAGAATACATAGGCAATGTCAGTTGTGGCATACCACCTGGCTGCCTTTGATTCCAGTTCATATTGAAGTTCTAGCGTGTCTGGTACAGCAACACTCAACAGTAGAGTAACTTCATTCAGGCCATGATAGTCTACTGTCAGCCTCCACTCTCCATTGTTTTTTTGCACTGGCCATATGGGGCTGTTAAATAGTGAGTGAGTCTTGCTGATCACTCCTTGGCTTTCCAGTTGACAGATCAGCTTATGGATGGGGATCAGGGAGTCCCCGTTAGTGTGATATTGCAACCTGCTGTTGCTATGTTGGCTGCCACTTACAACAGTCCCACGATGGAAGGGTCCTCTGAAAGGCTGGGCTTGGCAGACAGCTGCTTAACATTCTCTGTCTCTAAAGCAGCTATTCCAAAAGCCCACTGATATCCCTTTGGGTCCTTGAAATTCCCTCTCCTAAGATAGTCCTTACCAGGGACACATAGAGCCCTTGAGCCAATCACAGTAGGATGCTTTTGCTAGTCTTTTCCAGTGAGGCTCATTTTGTTCTCCAGCACAGTTAACTCTTGACAACCTCATCACTCCAGAAATTCAGATGGGTTCTGTCTCTTTTTGATTCAATGCCATTAGGGTGCACTGTGCTTTAGTGTCCACCAGAGCCTCATACTTCTGTGGTTCTGATGTGCCAGGCCATCGAATTCACACAGTCCAATACTCTTGATTATCTCTTTCGTACCCCTGGCTGGAGGGGGATTATTGCCTCTATCACACATTTCCTGTGGAAGTGCAGCAAAAGGCTGGTTATCAAAATCAGAGCCTCTACAGTGTTCAGTAGCAACTGGAGCGACCATTCTCATGGAGGAGCCCTCAGTTGTGATTGACCTCCTTTGTAACTCATTTACCCATGTCCGTAGGGCTGAGGTGGGTTTTCATCCCATTTACTCATATCTTCTCTGTGATCATGCAGGCAAAACTACAAGGTCGTATGCAGAGTATACTCATTGTTACCTCTTGCTCAAGCAGGAAGAGCAAAAGGACATCTTCTAATAGCTGACGTGTCAGCTCTTAAAGGTGGGAAGTTGAGCTTTTTGAGCTTGTCAAGCTTGTTGGCCATTCACTCTACAGCTATATATATCTTTATATGTACCCACAGCCCCGAAAAACAGAGTAACTTTCTTAAAAAAGCTCCAGTAGGTTTTAAGTAACGCAATCTGAAACATGTTTATGTACACTCCCTTAAAAAACTGCATTAAAATGGAGAAAAATCCCTTTTTTTTTTTTCCTTTAGCTAACAGTAACAAGTTGTCATGGTGCCAGAATTTCTGTTCATGATCATATTGCAGCTCTGGCAGA
The DNA here is from genome assembly GCF_002078875.1 of Numida meleagris. NCBI lineage: Eukaryota > Metazoa > Chordata > Aves > Galliformes > Numididae > Numida > Numida meleagris. Next base: position 100,493,332 of record NC_034409.1, read on the forward strand.
TCTATTATTTCAGTCACTGTTGCGTTCCACATTGGGCACCAATTTCTGTGGTGGGTTGAGGGTGTCTGTCACACAACAGGCTATGCCCTCCTCCCGTACCTCTTTCCTCCCACAGGAAGTCGGTGGAGAAGTGAGAAGGAGGAGCTCAGTTGAGATAATGAGAAACTAATTTACTAGAAATTGTAAAGAAATGTGAGATGATTCAATATAAAAGAGATCAGTGCTAATAAATCAAATGGCAGAGAGAGATGCCTTCTAAGCATGCTGCGGTTTGGCAGTATGGCCAAAAGAAGGGCAAGGTTACGTCACTTCCTTCCTTCCTGGGAACTACGTGGGAAGGACCAGAGCAATTTGGGAACTGTAGTTCCTTGGCAGTTGTCCCAGTTCTGATAGTTCATTGCATGATGCCATGTTATGGAATACTTACGGAAAACCATGGCATTTTCTCACATGGTTTCTGGGATGGAGAGGCAAAGTGACGTAAGGAGGTCCCTTTTTTTTCCTCTGCACTGCTGAGCAGCACAGTTAGGAGACATCCCTTTCCCATTTCTTTGATTTATTGTTCTTGATTCTCTTTGTATTGTATTGTGTCACATTCTTTTATCGTTTTTAGTAAAATAGTCTTCTCTCAATTGAGCAGCAACTGCTCTTTCTCACTTCTCCGCCAGCTTCCCGTTGTGGGGGTGGTATGGTGGAGAGGGCTATGCCTGTCGTGTGGCAAAGATTCAACCCACGACAAATTGGTTGCAGATCTAAAACACAAAAACACAGACTGCTGTGATTTAAAATGTTTTTAGAAACTGGAACAGTGATGAATGAATGTAGAACTTAGTATTTCAGCACTATCACCCACTGATCAGTGTATTAGCAGAAGAGCATACTGCCGTGAGAAGCGCTCACTGAAGTACTATGGAAAAAAGGAAAAAATTATTTTGTGTTTTGAGAACCATTGTGGATAGCTGGGATGTAAAAGATTTCATTCTAAGGAAAATCCCATTTTTGCACTTTCCATCTGCCTGCCAAACCATACCATTCCATTGGCATTTTAAGAGGAGTCATCTTTCCATCCATTCAGATTGAGTCATAAGAACCATGCCTCTCTTTGATGTTATACAACGGCTTTCATAAAATAAACACATAGTTGAAAATGTACAGTCATTGAATTTTGAATGTAAGCACTGACTGGCCCAGATACAGGCTTTAAAAAAAATAAAAAACAACAAAAAAAACAAACTTTAAAGGTGGTATAGAGAAATGGTCTCTTGGTGACACTTACTTGAATCCCACGGCTCAGCGGACGCTCGTATTTCATTGTTCTAAGTTACAGTAAGGACTACCTCTGTAACCTCATTGAGAAGGAACGTTGTGGTTTGTGATGGATGTATTGCTGTTTCATTTCTTAATTTTTGCAGACCCTGTGCAGTGGTCGACAGACCAAGTGCTCCACTGGGTGGTGTGGGTGATGAAGGAGTTCAGCATGTCAGACATTGACCTTAATGCACTCAGCATTCCTGGACGGGAACTCTGCAGCCTCACTCAAGAAGACTTCTTCCAGCGAGTCCCACGTGGGGAAATTCTATGGAGTCACTTGGAGCTTCTTCGAAAATGTATGGGAGATTTTTCTGTAATTGATTTTACTTAATTCAGCCTTTTCTCTTATTTATTCTTAAAATTAAATCAGTTGAGAGCAGCTGTTTTTCCTGTGTTTAATATTAGCAGTAAAAATGAGGGCATCAACACAAAATAACAGGAGGTATTGGTAACAGTGTCTGCTGTTAAGCATGTCTGCGTGATAAGCAGTTTCCTCATTATTCATTAAACTTCATAACTAATATGGAAGAAGTAGGGACTGACAAGTCCTTTGTTGTTTTTTTTTAATTAAGATTCCTAGTTTGTGCATCTCCTGAGTTTGACAATTTTATAGTTGAATAATGAGTTGTTTAGTGTACATCTCTGTCTCACATAGAATTGAAGAACATTAAGCATAAGCAGTTAAATCCTTTGTGCACAGCATGACTCATAAGTGAGGCATTTGTCTGTGTATAAATATGCTTTTGGACTTACCATACTTGCATACAACCTGGCAGACCAAAAACTATTTGTATCTTATTTTATATTATATAGCTAAAGGCTTTAAGGTATGTAGAATGCAAAGGGCACCTGGAAATTCATTACTGACATACTTATTTCTAAAAAATAAATGACAAGCATTAAATATTTCTAAGTACCTGTAAGACCATGAGCTATGCCTGTCTTTTCCAAATTGATACAAAGTGATGGGCTTTTTTTTCCTCTGAAATATGAAAATTTTTGATTTTCAAATGATGATAAAGGTAAGCTTGAAGTTAATGTTTTGAGTAAAAACTTAACTCTCTTTCTTTCTGATCTGCAGACGTGTTGGCTAGCCAAGAACACTCTGGAGAAATAGCAACTGTTACTATTGATCAGCGTAAGTATTTCTGCCAGCAGTTAATTAGTACAATCAACTGCTTGCAAGTTTGACACCATGATTCTGTGCTATGCTTGGATACACAGCGCTATAACGGTACAACAGCGAGAAAGTCACTAGACAGCGTAGCTTCCTTCAGTGAGAGGAGGAGGGTGTATTTTCACATTCAAAGCGAAACATTTGATTTCTCAATATCGTGTTACTGGCTGAAAGGTGTTGTATGACTTGAAGAACGAAAGTTTCTAGCTTAAATTTTGGATGGTAGATGTTCCACTCTACTGAAATAAGATCTCAAGGGTCTATGTTTGAGGTCTTGATGTTTTGGCATCTTAGGTTATATATTGCATTAATGAATGGATAAGTTAAAATGTTTTTATTTCAAAAGAAAACTATTGAAAAAGAAAAAAATTGAAGGCATGTGTGAAAGAGAGGACTTGCCTGGAAAGTAATACAAGAAAAATATTAGAAACTCCTTTTAGATGTAATACGATGTCATAAATTATTAAAATTGAAAAGACTTGTAAGCAGCTTATATATTAAATAGACATGTACAGTATTCTGGATTTGTGTCTAGTTAAATTCACCCAGAATGGAACATTTGAATCCTCCAGTCCTCTTTGCTGTTTAAATAGCAGACATGAAGCATCATACAGTGACTGTAGAGAAGATTGTGTTAAGGTAAATCACATGGGAACAGCATAAAAATGAAATTAAAGGCATGAGTTTTATTATGTAAACGTGTAATACACATGGTGGTAGACTAAAGCTGATGTTTTATCTACAACATACCATCTCTACTACAAGTCTTAAAACAGTTTCCACAGGAAGTGGTAAAAATTCTTTAAATTCTTAGCATCGTATTTGAACAGTATACATCTTTCTAATAAAAGGTAAAAAATAAAAATCAAAAACAAGCTTCTGCTGTTATAATACAGATAATAAATAATATATGCCTATGCATCTGATGTTTCTCTGCCTAGCTATTTATAATTGATGTTCTGCAATGTTTTCTGCTCTACAGCTGTGCACATTATTCCGGCGTCCGTACAGCCTGCTACCCCAACCACCATTAAAGTAATAAACAGCAGTGCAAAGGCAGCTAAAGTGCAGAGAGCTCCAAGGATCTCGGGGGAAGATAGAAGTTCCCCTGGGAACAGAACAGGTATTGTCTACATTATTTTAAAATGCAAATGTGGTAAATACTCATTAAGTTGAATTACAGTTTTATAGGACATGTCTTTGTCACTCTAGTTGCAAGGTTTTTAGAAAAAAATACAGATACAAAAAGGGACGGTATTTAGAAAATATATCACAAGCGTATGCAAACTTGTCAGGTTGGTTAGCTCATACTATCAGTTTTGCTTTGATATTCTCCACTTCTGTGAATTGTTGTTTTAAATGCTTAATTCTCCTTACCCTTACATTTTCCTTTTTTGAAACTCTCCGTGAGAGTCGGTTATTGTCATTCAGAGTTCTTAGGCCCAGAATTTATCATCTGACATCAATAGGAAATACTCTCTTTCTCCCTGTAAGTGTTACATCTACTCTGTATATCTCATTGAGATTTTAGCAATTTAACTGCAGATTCTTGAGTTAAAAAGAAATCTTAGTGATTGATTGCACGTGCAAGATGTTATGTTGACTTAAACTGTGGTACGTGGGTATTTTTTCCCTGTTTCTAATCTTACACATAGAAAATCAGTGAAAAGTGATCATTAAAAAAATACGTGTTCTATTGCATGTGTATATCTATGCCTGAAGAAGAAGCAGATCATGCTTAATCTGTTCTATCTCAGAGTAGATGTGTGCTTTAAATGATTATTTGTACTGTTAGATCATGTTGTTCCTAAGTTCTAGGAACAAGTTTGAGAAGTCTTAGTTTTCATATTACTGAGTTTTTTTTGCATTGATTAATATCAGTGACTTTGCAGGAAACTATTTCTTTTTTTGTAGACCAGAAGAAATTAACTAAATGCAAGTTCTCTTTCTGTTGTATGTTCTGTGTTTGTTTGCTTTAATCTGTTGGCTGAAAATTTTTAGCTTTGATGAGAACATGAAAAAAGGGCTATTTGAAATAGATCTTGTTATTCCTATTTTGACAGGAAACAATGGCCAGATCCAATTGTGGCAGTTTTTATTAGAACTTCTCACTGACAAAGATGCTCGGGACTGTATTTCTTGGGTTGGTGATGAAGGAGAGTTTAAATTGAATCAGCCTGAACTGGTTGCACAAAAATGGGGGCAGCGCAAAAACAAACCCACGATGAACTATGAAAAGCTTAGTCGGGCTTTGAGGTAAGAAACTTCAGAAATTGATTAGATGTTTACTTATTCACGACTACTTCATTTTTAGCTGTTGTAATAAATGACCTGAGTGTTTTTGTGGGTTTCTTCAGTAAGGAGATAAACAGTTCCTGTGAAGCTACTCCTTTCTGTTAGATTGTATTAGTCTTCTCTTCATAGCAGTTATTGCAATAATTTCTTAAACGTGTAGAAATCATTTTTTTTTTCAAGATTATTGAACACTGACAGGACAGTTAATCTGTGTAGCTAGCCTATCCTACGTATGTTTCTCTTTTTTTGACATATCTTCAACATTTACGCATCTACTGGTTTATAAACAGTACTCGTTAGTGGGGAAAGTTGCAGAAATGTGTGATTACCCTGAATTACTGACGGATGTTTATATTTACTTGCTTCTGTTCTTCTTTCTCATACTATGGTATAAAGCAGACATTCTTCTGTAACTATTTGTTACAGATTTTCTTCATTTCATCATGATTTCTGTAGTTTGACATTGGTAAAAAGGATTTCTGTTATTGAATCTCTGTAGGTGATACAGTTGAGGGAGCGGGGAAGAATGCAAGTAGCTCCATTTCAGACTTTTTTTCCCAATTAATTTGGTCTCTAGGAGCATGGGAAAATTCATCCAAGTTGTCTTACATTATTAAGATTGCATTTCTTATTTCTTATTTGGATATGGTGAACGCTATTTCTCTTGGTTTTCAAGAAGGGTATTCGCAGCATTAAGCAATAAATATTTAAATAGCTTTGGAAGAGTAAGGTTGTGTATCTGTTGAAGTCTGAGATATAAGATTAACTTTTCATCATTTCCACTTTGTGGTATGTTATTTCTCATAAAGGGAAGTAAACTCATCTAGCATTGTTTAAAAAATACGAAATTATCTTAAAGTATACCTCTGTGAGAAATAATGCTAATGCTGAGGAAGACTGAAGTTTATAAATTCATGAATTGGCATGGAATTAGTAAAGACAACTATTTTCTGTCTCATTTACACGAACAGTAGGCATCAAAAGAAATTGGCAGGCAGCAGATACGCAGCTTAACCGTACCATCTTGGATATGGAGCCTCTATGACATCACTGGGCAACTTGTCCCACTCCTTGCCTGTCTTCCAGGGGAAGAAGTTCCCATACCCAGACTGATCCCTTCCCATTTCATTTTATGCCAGTTGTTGTTGTCCTCCTGCTGTGTGCCACCATACGTGGCTTTTCTTTTCTCAGTGACTTCTCTATAGGTACTGGAACATAGCTGGTAAGTCCCCTTGAAGCTGTCACTTCCCAGGGGCCCTTGCACAATAGGTTTGAGGATCTGGAACTTGAGGCAAAGGTAAGTGAGGATGCAGTGGAAAGCCTACTCAGAAGGTTGTCTAGGGTGAGGAGGACGGCTCCAAGCCTTAAGGCTGCTTCTACCAAGAAGGAAAGAAGGGTAATTGTTGTAAGACAATTCCCTGCTGAGGGGAACAGGGGGCCCGATATGTCAGCCAGTCTCTACCCATAAGGAAGCTTGCTGCCTCCCTGTGGCCCGGGTCAGAGACATTACTAGAAAACTTCCTGGCCTGGTTTGTCCCTCTGTTTATTATCCCCTACTGACAGTTCAGGTAGACAGCAATGAAGTTGCTGAGAGAAATATGAGGGCTATCAAAAGGGACTTTAGGGGACTTGGAGCAATGAGTGGATGGAGTTGGGAGTACAGGTAGTGTTTCCTCTATCCCTTCAATGATAGGGAGTGATACTGAGAGGACCAGGAAAACCCATACAATAAATACATGGCTAGGAGGCTGGTGCTATGACAGGAATTTTGCCTTTTTTGACCATGGGGTGGTTTACTTGACACTTGGCCTGATGGCTACAGATAGGATCCACCTGGGTCAAAGGGTGGAAAAGGATTCTGGTCCAGGAGTTGACAGGGCTTTAAACTAGATTTGAAGGGGGAAGGGGGTGATAGTGACCCTGCCCATGACAAGGTGCGGGGTAGCATAGCTAAGTTAGAGGAACAAGGTGCTAGTAGGAGCCCTCAGCCTGCTGCATCTTATGATGATGAAGGCAACAGGGAGACTAAAGGTAAATACTTCAAAGGAGTTAAGGAGTTATCCTCCAGGAAGGTAACAAAAGCAGCTGCTAAGCTGAAGTGCCTCTACCCTAAAGCACACACAGCTTGGAGAACAAGCAGGAGGAGGAGTTAAAAGCCGCCGTGTTACTGGAAAACCATAATGTAGTTGCCATCACCAAAACCTGGTGGGATGGTTTCCACAACTGGAGTGTAGCTGTTGACAATTACAAGCTGTTCAGAAGGGACAGATGAGGAGGGAGAGGTGGAAGTGTTTCCCTCTACATCAAGGTAGAAATAGGGCATGGGTGTCCAACCTCTTTTGGCTTGCCTGGTCCACACTGAGTGAATAAGAATTGTCTTGGGCTTCATGTAAAATACACAGCATAGTTAATGTACATAAGTAGCAAAACTCCGGGTTTTTTTAATTAAAACATTAAAAAAGAGCAAAAAGAAAATACAATGAGTGGGATATTTGGCCTTATTTTTGTGAAACTAATCCATCAGTCTGGTTTGATGGGAGTGGTTGCAATTCTTAGTGAGTTGTCAAGGTGTTTGCCAGATTTTTTAATGAAATTTTACTCTTCCCATGCTTCTTCCTTGAAAATAATTGTTCACAAATATACATACTGCCGAAATGTAATGAAACAAGTAAGGCATTGATTGTGAAGTGAGGAGCATTTTGCTCTGGTAAGATATGTCTTATAAAAGCCTAGTAAAGAGGTATGATCAAATATTTGAGTTGAATATCTGTTTGCAACTCCATACAATCAGTTTGAAAATTTGCAGGTAATGTATGTCTATTGACTGAAAATTGAGTTGCAAATGTAGCAAAAAATTCTTTTTTTTTTTTTTTTTTGCACTCTTGAACCTATTCTCAAATTCCCTTATCAAAATAGAAAGCATGACTACATATTTTTTGCTGTTTACAAGACACTGTTTAGCCAGTGTATCAAAATGCATAAAATTATTTGCCATAACTTGAGTTAGCACTGCACTGTGCCCTCCCCATGTCCTGGTTTCAGCTGAGACAATGTTAATAGCATGCCGATGTTTGGTTGTTGCTGAGCGATGAGTACATGCTTGGGGCTGGGCTGGGTCGCACTATGGGGTAGAGCCACCACCATGATGGTTCAGGGCTGGGGGCAGGCCTCATTGCTGGCTGTCCTGAGCTGCATTCGGCCTGCAGGCCATGGGTTGAACATGCTTGGAATAGAGTGTGAAGAGCTATCCCTGAAAAATGGCCACAAGCAAGTCGAAAACTTACGTGTGAGAGTTAAAGACCAAGGCAACATAGGGAGCCTTGTGGTTGGTGTCTACTGTGGGCTTCTTGATCAAGCGGAGCCTGTTGGTGAAGCCTTCTTCCTCCAACTACAGGAGGTGTCACAATCACAGGCTCTTGTCTTGCTGGGGGACAACCACCCTTAGATCTGCTGGAAAAGTAGCACAGCAAGCTGTAGGTGATCCAGGAGGCTTCTGGAATGTCTGGAGGGTAAATTCCTGAGCCAGGTAATAGACATCTCCGCTAGGACGGATGCAGTGCTGGACCTGTTGCTCACTAACACAAGTGAACTGATTGATAACATCAGGATTGGAGGCTGCCTGGGCTGTAGTGATCAGGCAGGCGGTGGTGGAGTTCATGCTCTTGAGGGATATTGGACAAGCAAAGAGTAAAACCAGGAAGCGTAATTTTAGGAGAGCCACTTTCTAGCTCTTCAGGGAGTTAGTCAGTGAAACACCCTGGGAATCTGTCCTCAAGGACAAGGGAGTAGAGCAGAGCTGGCAGATCTTTAAGGAAGCTTTCCTTAGGGGCACAAGAGCTCTCCATCCCCGGGTGTAGAAAGTCAGGAAAGGAAGGCAAGAGACTGGCATTGCTGATCTGGGACCTGCAGGTCAAACTGGGGAGCAAGAAGAAAATGCAGAGGCAGCAGAAGCATGGACAGGTAACCTGACAGGATGATAGTGATGTTCCTAGGCTATGTAGGGATAGGATCAGAAAGGCCATGGCCCAACTGGAACTGGACTTGGCAAAGGGTGCAGAGAATAATAAGAAAGGCTTCTACAGGTATATTAAGTGGAAAAGGAAAGTTCAGGAGGGCTTACCCTCCCTGTTGAGCAATACAGACAGGCTGGTAACAACAGACAAGGAGAAGGCTGAGGTACTCAACAACTTTTTTGCCTCAGTCTTCACTAGTGACTGCTCTATACACAGCCCTCAAGCAGATGGTTCAGAAGGTGGGAACCACGAGAGCAACGTCCCTTCCACTGTAAGTGAAGACAGGTTAATGACTACCTGAGGAACCTGAACATCCATAAGTCTATGAGTCCCAATGAGATCCATCCCAAAGTCTTGAAGGAATTGGCTGATGTAATCACCAAGCCACTCTTGATGATATTTGAAAAGTCGCGGTGGTCAGGTGAAGTTCCTGGTGACTGGAAAAAAAAAAAAGGCTATGTCTTACCCATTTTTGAGAAGAGTAGAAAGGGTGACCCAGGAAACTAGCAGCCTCTCAGCTTCACCCCTGTGCTGGGAAAGATCATGGAGCAGATCCTCCTGGAAGCTATGCTAAGGCACATGGAAGACAGGGAGGTGATACAGGAGAACCAGCATGGCTTCAGCAAGACCAGGTCCTGCCTGACCAACCATGTTGCTTTTTATCATGGCGTAACTGCATCAGTAGACAAGGGGAGAGCCACTGATGTCATCTATCTGGACTTCAGTAAGGCCTTTGACATGGTCCTCCATAACATCCTTCTCTCCAAATTGAAAAGATATGGATTTGATGGGTGGACTGTTCAATGAGATGAGAAACTGGCTACCTAGAGAGATCGTACCTAGGGAGTGGTGGTAAGTGGCTCAACATCCAGATGGAGATCAGCGACAAGTGGTGTCTCTAAGGGGTCACCACTGAGTGACCAGTGCTCTTTAAAATCTTCATCAGATATATTGACAGTGGGATTGAGTGCACCCTCAGCATGTTTGCAGATGACACCAAGCTGTGTGGTGTGGTCAGCATGGCCAAGGAGCAGGATGCCATCCAGAGAAACCTGAACAGGCTCGAGCAGTGGGCCCAGGTGAACTTCATGAAGTTCAACAAAGCCAAGTGCAAGCTCTGGCACCTGGGTCATGGCAACCCCTACTATCAATACAAGCTGGAGAACAAAAGGGTACAGCACAGCCTTGCTGAAAATGACTCGGGAGTACTGGTGGTTGGCAGGCTGGACATGAGCCAGCAATGTGCCCTCGTGCCCCAGAAAGCCAACCGTATCCTGGGGTACAAAAAAAAAAAAGAAACATGGCCAGCAAGTCAAGGGAGGTGATCTGTGCTGGTGAGATCTCACCTGGAGTACTGGGTCCAGATGTGGAGTCCTCAGTACAGAAGAAACATGGACCTGCTGGAGACCTGCTTTCAGAAGAGGGCCACAGAAGTTATCCAAGGAATGGAACACCTCTCCTACGAGGACAGTCTGAGAGAGCTGGGGCTGTTCAGCCTGGAGAAGGGAAGGCTCTGAGGAGACCTGAGAGCGGCCTTTCAGTATCTGAAGAGGGGCTATGAGAAAGAAGGGGACAGACTCCTTAGCAGGGTCTGTTGTGGTAGGTCAAGGAGAAATGGTTTCAAACTAAGAGGAGAGATTTAGATTGCATGTAAGGAAAATGTTTTTTACAATAAGCATGATGAGGCACTGGAACAGGTTGCCCAGAGAGGTGTTGTATCCCCTGTCCTTGAAGATATCCAAGGTCAGGCTGGATGGGGCTCTTAGCAATCCAGTGTAGCTGTTCATTGCAGGGGAGTTGAGCTAGATAACCTTTTAGGGTCCCTTCCAGCTAAAATGATACAATTCTCCAAGCTGAACAAGTCCTGTTCCCTCAGTCTTTTTAGAATGGAAGTGCTGCAGCCCAAACTATCATTAGAGCCCTTGGCAAAACTCACTTTATCTGTTTTTCTTGTACTGGGAAACCAGGGGATAATGATTTCCCTTCATATCTTAGCTGTGCTTCTTTTCACCTTTGGCTGTCTCTGCTCCCAGGATACACTGTTGGTCCATGCTCAGCTTGCAGTCAGTGCAGGTGTCCAGGGCCTTTCACTCAATACAGCTGCTCCCCAGTCAGTGAATCCCCAGTCTGTATCATTGCAGTACCATTCCCCTGTTTCCAGTGTGTTTGTCTGAATCTATGTGTTTATTCATTGAAGGTATATGTGAAAACTTACTGGAACATCGAATCATATAAATAATGTTAATATTTGGGGGGATTTGTCAACAAGCTGTGCAAAAGGTCTCAAAAGCAGCTGAAGAACTCTGGAATAATGTTCTTTTCACTGTGATATTAAACAGATGTCTGAACAGTAGTTCGTGTAAATTAGTGTAAGAGAAGTTTTGCAGTTCTATTTTCGCTAATGAATTACAGAAATCACATGCCTCAAAATCTTGCTATTTTGCAATTGACACGTTTTCTAATACTTGAATGCCTGAAGGGATCTTTAATGCCTCTTACTACTGCTGAGATAAACACCATTGTCAAGCTAAACTTTTATGAAAACAAAAACGGTAATATGTTTTATTTATTAATGTACTGAAATTACTGTGTCAATTTTGATTAGTGCTGAAAATGATATTGTTGAGAAGCATACTCAATCTTCCACCCAGATGTGGGAAAAACAGACAGTTTTTTCATGAAAAAAGGAGCAGCTTGTTGTTGTTCTTATACATGTAACTTAGTAGATTTTTTGCAATCAGCATCTGCTTAATTACCCTGTAGCAAAGTGAGTCTTGAAGAAAAAGTATTAATTTCCTCTATTATTCTGAAGCAAAGTTTCCATGTGATTCAAAACATTCAAATAGCTAAGAAAATACCCATGCAGGTTTAGAAAATTGTGCTTGTCGTTTTTGAATAGGCAAATGCTGTAACTAGAAATTTATTCAATATATATCTAATCATCGTATATAATTTGATTGTGTCATCATATATCCTCAATTCTAACTTGCTAGTTTATAGCATGAGATGAAATTTGGTTACGTTCTTAGGAATTTACCTTTTGTTTCCTAGGACTAGGGGAAAATAGGTAGGTTTTTTTTTACTTAACTTGATTTTGCTAGTAAATGAGAAGTATTTTACCTTCTCTCTTATGATTCTGTTTAATACCGTGAAAACCACAACGCTCATTTTCAGGTTGTTTCCAACATAAACTGTTTATCTCAGAAAAGCAGAGATAAGCAAAGAAGGCAAGAGGCAATAATGAGGGAGGAGATAGCACTTACTTATTAAGGCAAAGCACTATATCAACTTCCATTCCTGCTCCTCTAACCCCAAGCTGTTTTTGAATTGCTCTAGCTTAGAAATGATGGCCTTGGTGCTTTATACAGCTTATAAAATAATTACTGTTTTGTTTCCCTTTAGTATATCAAGGTGCAGGGGCAGCTTTCAACTCTCTTCCCTTTGATCATGCAAGAAAACACTAAAGTTTATCTTGATATATAAAATTACATTAGAGTCTTAATGTGAAAAAGATTCTTATTTCAGCATCCAGGAGTCTTTAAATAAATGACTGGATGTGTGTGGAAGTTACGAATGCTGAAAACTTAATTTGATTTGTTTTGTTTTTTTACAGATACTATTATGATGGAGACATGATATGCAAAGTGCAAGGCAAGAGGTTTGTGTACAAATTTGTGTGTGACTTGAAAACGCTCATTGGATACAGCGCAGCAGAGCTGAATCGATTGGTCAGAGAATGTGAGCAAAAGAAACTGGCCAAGATGCAGCTTCATGGCATTGCACAGCCAGTTACAGCAGTAGCACTAGCTACTGCATCCCTGCAAACAGAGAAAGATAATTAAGCAGTAGGACCTGAAAGTGCAAACCCATGGCCTTTCCTATATAGCCAGAGAAGTTGCTTTTACTTTTATCTGAAATGGAAGCTTCTTCTTTTTCTTCACAATACAGTACCATGCATGATTTTCTACAAAGAACTGGGACTTAACGTAAATTTGGATCTTTTAGCAGCATATGTTTCAGTGTAAGTTAGGGGATCACCAAAACTTGTGCAACTTTGAGTCAGGGCCTCTATGATATACAGTCTGAAATTGGTGAAAAAAGTTGAACTGGTCAGTGTTCTGTGTTTGCAGCTCTACAAAAAATAATTTTTGCAGTGCTTTTAACAAAAATGAAGTAAACGCAGGCTGATCAGTTGTCTAGATTGGGTTCTTTCCGGTTTTTTGTTCTCTGCTGAGCTACCAAATTGAATTTGATGCTTTTAAAGTTAAACATGTTCATTACTCTCATCTAATCAAGCAGAGCTGAAAGGCACAGCAAATGTGACAAAGCATCAGGTTCTTAAAATAACTTCTGTGTTTATAAGGAAAGGGAACTAAGACTAGGCAGAACTGAAGGTCTGTGCTGAAGAAGGAGATCCAGGTTTAGATCTGGCTTAGATGAAAAGCCAATTATGAGTATTTTGTTGTAATATGTAGATAATCTGCATTTATGAGGGCAAGTACTAACCTGTTAAAAGACCTTGTTGATGCTAGCCATGTAACATAAACAAAACTTCTTCCCCCACCATCCTCCCATCAGGTGATTTGAAAACTTGAAAAAATATCCCTCACCCAAAGAGTAGTCTGCTTTGGTGGGTTGCTTTGTTTGTTTGCTTGTTTTTATGCTCTGTTCTGCCAGGTGCTTTATACCTGCATGATAGTCAACCCTAGTGACTGAAGACCTAAGTTAATCACAGTCATTAGTCCCTTGCTCTTTAGAAACAAAAATGCAAGTTGAAAATAGTTTTAAAGAGAACTGAAATTTAATTTCCAAATTACTGTACAGTCTGACATATATAAAAGTGCAAAGATGTGTAATTTTTATTTAAAATTAATTTCTGAACTTCAAATGATGTTTCTGAAGCTTCGTAAGCCAAATGCATGCTCCAGAGCGGGGTACAAACAATTTGAAGTATGGATGATGAATAGAAATAGTTGGAATGTATTCTGAATTCTGAGAGACTGGTATAGAGATAACTTCATACAGAAGTGCAGTAAAAAGTAGACTGCAGTGTTTGAGCTTCTACACTTATGACTATTTCTTTTGATGTCTGAAAATAGTATGGTTTTAGTTCTGCCCTTTTGTGTTATTAAACGTTGTAATTATTATGTTATAAGGTGTATTTCCCAACTTTTTATAACTGAACACCCCGTCCCCACTAACATTTCACAGTTAATTAAAATGCAAATGGTTAGCAGAATACCTTTAATTTTATGAGAGATTCAGCTACCCTTAAACCTTAAATCAAAAATGCTTGTACAGAGACTTTCTGAACGTAAAATGTACTTACACGGTGCGTAGTGAGAGTACTGGGTTGTTGTTCTTAAGCTGAAAATGAATGGTTGTACTTGGAGTCAGAGAGCAGAAGACACAGAGTATTCATCTTTATTTTAAAGATGCGTTGAGGACAAAGCTGTTTGCTTTATAGGTGCGTGATCATTTGCAGACAGCTTTTCATTAATTAAAAACGTTGCATGCGCTTCTAGCTTACCTTTTTATTACCTCCATAATTATAACATTTTCTTGACAGATCCTTTCATCAACTCTGAATATCATTTTCATTCTTGGGTGCTTAAAGTACTCCATCTACTAAGCGTGTTGACTTTTTTTTTAATAAAAACTTTTAAGCCATGAGCAAGGTATGTGTATGTCACAGGAAGTCAACCATCAGTCCACTTTCTACTGTTACAATAGTCCAGCTCCACCAATTGACAAGTGCTTGAGGTGACTTACTCAAGTAGATGTAGATTTGCTTACTAAGAGTAAGGTGAAGCTGATAGTTCAGTGGCAGCACCTATGTATATAACATCATGCCATTACTAAACAGAAGTCCAATACAAGTCACTGGTTCTGTTTAGCAGACTTCATGAAAGGCCTTTTTGTTAAAATACAGTACAAAAAAAAGAAGCTTAAAAAACAAACAAAAAATAGTTTACTGAATCTAACTGAACTTCAGTAGGATAAACTAAAGTTGAAATGTAATATCATTTATTTATCCCCCTGAATGTTCTTCATATTGGTAAGCCCTCTAGGGGAAAGTTCTGATATCACACTTCATTTGTAAATACATCTGCTTGTTAGTTTGAAGCTTTTCAGTAGGTATGATACAGTTCCTTGGGTTGTTTTGGTCATCTACTTTTCCACCTTATTTTAATTAGCAATGAAGAAATCTTTCAAACAGTATAAAATCCCTGCCATATTTTCTGTAGCTGAGGGAGAAACCTGTGACTAACTTGATGTCTTCAATGAAAACAAGATGTAGAATATATTGTCAAGAGTTGTTTGGATGCTGCCAGATGAAAACATAGAAAGAATATTCCCAAATTTTTTGTAAAAGAGAAGGTTTTTGCATACTTTTTACTCTTTAAATAAAGACACTTATACTCTGCTGATAATTATGTATTTGTTTTGTGTTTTTCATTTTTTGGTAATTTTACATGAAACAGTTATTTTTACTCTAAAATATTTGTGCATAAAATGTCAATATAGTAAAATAAAAATGTTATACAGCCAGTGTCTATTGACTTGTTAATTTTTCAGAAAATTGTCTGTAATGTTCATCCGTGACCAGTATACGCACTATGTTCTCATTACTTCTAAGATCACAAACTTACAGGAGGAAGGAAAATTATCATATTTTTTGAAGCTGCATAGTCTTTGCCTTGATAATTGCCTGTGTATTTTCTGCTGGAACTCACTATACCTCATTATTGTAACAGCTTACTTTAACATCTTAATTGCAAATCTTAGAATGGGGCTATAATAAACATAGCAATGGAAACTTAACAGTAGGACAGAATGGATCCTGGGGAAACAGTAATTCTGTGCTTTTAGGAATGCTTAAAGTTGAAAAATTTGTATTGATCAGTAAATTGAATTTATCCCAGCAAGGACTTTTTTCTTCTTTCTTGTAGTCTCCCGTACTACACATGGCCTGCAAACTCCATTGGTAGCTCTGTTCTTGTTTAAAAGATCAAATGCTGTTTACACAGTTATTACCTTATTTTTAAATATGTCTTGATAGAAATCTTCTCATTGTACCTTTTACCTCTTCCATCTAGACTGCCAAGTTCAACACTGAAATACTTGGTCATCTCTAAACCAAACAGGTTCCTTGAATTCTAGTGTTTCTGTTTCCCTTGGCATTTTGAGGAACTTTCAGTAATTGGTTGGCCTTCTAAAGCGCACTTAAACAGACTCAGTATCCAGTGAAATGATGATCTTTTATTGGTGCTCATAGTAGTTAGTATCTTTGTGTCCATCTGAGTTTGATTTGGGATTCACATTCACATTTTGATTGGGACAACGGAGAGAATTACGGACTGACAGCTTACAGCTATCAGTTGTAAGCAGAACAAGACAACACGGGACTCCACTGCCTGATTAATGAAAGAAGCATGATGCAATGTCCACTGACAGGAGGTTATGGGAGAATGTTTTGAAGGAAGCATTGTACAAGATCCGTTTGCTTGGGTTTGTGGGAAATATACCAATCCCACCGGGGATTTTAGTTTGTTCTTCAAAACCACATGTGTTGTTAAGGGTTGTGTTGCTCATCCAGCAAGACAATGTTGTGACTTCTACAATATATTTGACTTCATGCTGTGTAACTTCTTTTGAGAAAGTAATTTGTAATATGAATTATGCTAAACAATATTACTTCAGTAATTAATAATGCGACTCAATTACATTTTGTATCTGTATTTCAGGTTAAGAACCCACAGCACCTAACCAGGCATCAAACTGAAACTTAACCAGCTTGTAATTGGAGAGCATTAATATTTTAGCCATTAATAACTTGATACTAAGGTTAAAAAAAAGGCTGAGAAGGGGGGAAAAAAACCCACAAATATTTAATGTCTGCCTCTAATTAAAATAGTTGTGGCACTGATCTTCTGGAATTAAATGGTGGTAACAGCAGTGGTGTCAGAAGATGTGTCTGCAACCTGTGAAGTTGTTCTCATTTGTCTCAAAGATGGAGGGTCTGATCATTGTGTCTGGTGTTCGTGATGCACAACGTCCAGGTATGTTCTTTTATGAGGTGGTATCTCCATAGCTATCTATGAGAGGAAGGAAGGAATTTGAAGAGAATAAAATAATGATCATAAGCGTAAGCAACTTATTCATGCTGTTACTGAATAAAAAGTAGTTAAAAGGAGGAGATAAGTATCAGAAACTGTTGTACTTATGTTTTTGTCTGATGCGACCAGAGACAGCTGAAATTACCTGAGATGCTTTTTTTTTATTGCCCAGCGGTTCTTGAATTGTAAAGCAACTGTTAGACAGTAGATGCTCAAAATGTTCAGTTTATTCTTCGAGGTTGCCAGTATTGAATTGTTGTTTAGAAAGTGCAGGAGAAACGCTTGATGATCTCATTGTCGTTCCAATGAATGTGAAAACTTGCAGGAACTTTATTTTTGTCCACAATAGATCTGATATCTTGACACATCTTTTCTCCCATTTGCAACTTGCGTTATAACCTAAATGGAAGAAATTACCATTTAGGAGCTGTATTTCCATGTATCAGAATTGGCAAATCAAAGACAAGCAGAAGTAGTTACATAAATTATAATTTAAGCAAGCACAGTTGGTACCAAACTGTTTCTTGGAAATAGGATTTGTTGCTTATTTGTAATTCCTCCCAGTAAGGGAAAGGTATATTTTGGGTTTAAAAAAAATGCCACCTGCTTTCCCCTTCTTCCCACTAAACTTTGGTTTTTCAGTACGCTCGCTTTCAAGCTGTATGCTTCATAGGACCTGGGCTTGCAAGAAGCCACAGCTATAGAAGACAGTGAGACAGAAGTGTACGTAAAATAAATAGATGAATAAAAATAATGGGGAAAAAAAAAAAAACCACCACCAACAGCCAACCTAGTAAGGGTGAAAGCTGCGATGTTTGTGCATGAAAAAAAAAGATTGAAAATGAGAGTGCAAGAGATGAGACTTAATTAGATTAACTAGGGGGAAAGATACATTTATAAGACACAGTTTGATCTATTTCAGGACTAAGACAAAACAAAAGTTGTTTTAAAAAAAAGTCCCAATTAAGGTAACATTTTATTGCAGAAACTCAGAGCCTTTTTTTCTTTTTTTCCAGATGAAGTACATTCTCTGTGTCCTAAGGCATGCCAAAGTGTTGGGCTTCACAGAAACTGTGCAGAAATATATATACCCACAGTAGGACTTCGGTTTCCTAATAAGATGACCTGAACTGTACCCACCATGGAACTAGGAATTGTAACAGGAGCTTGAACATGTCCTCAGGAGTTATCCACCAGCCCTACAGTGAGCTCTGTAAGAACAAAAGGAAGAAGTCAGCTGGGGAAGGCTTTTAGCATAGGACTTTTAGGAACAGAAGTCTGTCTTCGCTGCTGTACCAGCTTTTCCACCCCTGGGACGGTTGTATCAAAAGGGTTGCAAAACCCTAAAGTGTTCCTGTCTTCTGTGAGACTGAATAGCCCAGTAAGTGAGATCATACTCAAATCAGCATGCTCTGTAGGAAAATAAAGCACAAGTCAGCCTTCATGCAGCCAGCTGCTGTGGAGTAGCCATTTGCTGAACTGTGCTCAACTAGAGAGGTAGGAAAAACTCCAGGAGAGCTGTAACGTATGGGTGTGCATATGCTGGGACAGAAAGAACCTGAATATTTTGGAAAAGATGTTTTTCCAAATGATGTTCTTTCATTGGTTTCCTTGTTGCTCATGAAACAATTTGTCAAAAGGAGGGTGGTTCTTCCATGAGAGGGTAACCACCTGGAGTACGGCACCAAGCTGAAAACAGCAACGCTATTTAATTTCTGGAAATAGGTGAAACACCAGACAGGTGGCAATGGAGGTGAGCTTCTCCCTGGACCAGAAGGCAGCTGGAGCAAGCTGGCAGGGACAAGGAGGGCCGTCAGCCTTCTCCAGGCCAGGCCCCCTGCCAGGCCACACAAGCTGCTCTGCAGAGGACTGGGGGGAAACTGGTTTGCAGGGGGGGCTGCACATGTCCACACCTTGAGTGCTGTGCTCAGTGTTGGGCCCCTCACTACAAGAAAGACATTGAGGCTCTGAAACGTGTCCAGAGAAGGGCAACGAAGCTGTGAGGGGTCTGGAGCACAAGTATTGGGGGGAGCGGCTGAGGGAGCTGGAGTTGTTCAGTCTGGAGAAGAGGAGGCTCAGGGGAGAACTCATTGCTCTCTACAACGACCTGAAAGGAGGCTGTGGTGAGGTGGGAGTCATCCTCTTCTCCCATGTAACTACCAATAGGATGAGAGGGAATGGGCTCAAGTTGTGCCAGGGGAGCTTCAGGTTGGGTGTTAGGAACCATTTCTTTTCAGAAAGGGTGGTGAAGTATTGGCACAGGCTGCCCAGGGAGGTGGTGGAGTCACAGTCCCTGGAGGTGTTCCAAATATAGCACTGTGTCATGGTGGGGGGGCATGGTGGGGGTGGGCTGAGGATTGAACTAGGTGATCTTAGAGGTCTTTCCCAAACTTAATGATTCTATGCTTCTGTATATTGTAGGGATTTTGCTTGTAGTTTTGCTTGGTCAGATAGTATTGTGTCCTTTGGACTTCACCATTCCATAGAGGAAGCTTTAACAAAGGAGTGCTTTTATTTTTTTTAAGAGACCTGGCTGAAGAGAAAAAATGAAGGAAGAAATAAAAATGTTGTCTTTAGGGGTGCAAAGGTACTCAGAAATTTTAACTGAGGATGGAAGTGTTATTTAATAAGCTGAGTTTCCATGCAGGTAAAGCACTAACGTTGACTGAATGTGCATACAAGCAAGCAGGGAGGGAAACAGACATCACCGGAAAACTCAAGTGTGAGGAAGCTGAGAAACTCCTGATTTCTCTGAGAAAAAGCAGCGAGTGCTGCTGATGCTGACCGCTGGCTGAAGGTGGCCTGGTGTTGTAAGCCAGGAGGTATCTCCTGCTGGCACCATGTCTCAGATGTAAATAAACCAGACAGCACTGGCACAGCTCTTGTGCATATCCTTGCTATCTGCGAACTGAAACAACTGAAATTCATTGTGCCCTTGGGCAAGAAAGAGTAAACATATACATGTAGTTTCTCCCTTTCATTTTTAACAGCATGCAGCTAGAAACATTTCTCATTATCTAGGCTTCAGCATAGGCGTCAGTGGTTTACGGGCGTTTGGCCCGGTCCCGTGACGAATGGGAGGGAGGACCCACGGGCCCATGCCCCAGGAAAAGGGAAAAGGGAAAAAGGGTAAGGAGATGGCCCTGAGAGCAAAGAACAGCAGCAACAATCTGAGGAGAAACAAACTAATTTACTGAATAAGATATCAGAATGCAAAACAACACGCTATATTACAATATAATTACAATTTAAGCTGATAAATCCAATACAGAGAGAGAGAATGTCCCAAAATCAAGGTAGGCCTTACTCTACTACCGACGATAA
>NC_034409.1:100517986-100522895 GCF_002078875.1 Numida meleagris
GCCCCACTGTCCCAGCATCGAAGTAGCCAGGTGACAATGCGTTCACCTGGGTGCCGTGTAAAGTCTTTTCTCAAGACTCTAAGTTCAGTCATTTTCAGAGGTCGAGTAGTAAGGGTTTCAATGTCTCTTTCAGTTGCTGTTGCCCTGCTGGGTGTTGGTGACTGGGATCTTGCTGAGGGCCCCTCCCCTGGACTTTGGGGTGGCTCTCCTGGACCTTCTCGCTTTGCTGTCTCCTGTGGTTGATCAAGCTGGTTGTTTTCCATGCTCTGTCTCTCAGGCTTGGCTTGGACCAACTTTTCTGTTATGGCGTGAAAGTTGGATTGGAGGATGTCTCGCTCAGATTGAAGACAGTTGAGCTTGGATTGTAGACTGTGTAGTTTGGATTGGAGAGAGTCTTGCTGAGATTGAAGGTTGTCTCGTTCTGTTTGGAGACTGTTAAGCTTGGATTGTAGAGTGTCCCGCTCTTTTTGGAAGGTGTCTCGCTCCAATTGGAAGGTATTCCATTCCAATTGGAAGATGTTTTCCTGAGATGGGAGATTATTTCTTTCAGCTCGGAGATCTTCCTTTTCAGCTTGGAGATTTTCTTTCTCAGCTTGTAGACACTCTTGCTCATTCAGTAGTTTCTGACGGAGACTCTCCCTTTCATTTTGGAAACTCTCCCTTTCCTTTTGAAAACTCTCTCTCTCAGCTTGGAAACAGTCTATTTTGGTTTGGAGACCCTGTATTTCGGTTTGGAGACCCTGTATTTTGGTTTGGAAACTCTGTCTCTCATTTTCAAACTGTCTCTCCCTCTCTGTTTGGAGACTCTGTATTTTATTTTCAAACTGTCTCTCCCTCCCTGGGATAGTATTGAATAAGGCCCGATAAGCATGAGCTAGGCCCCACATGATTTGTGCCTCCTCAGATTCACCAGAGCTATCACATCCCTGTCTCAAATATTTGCTTAGGCTCTCAGGATCTTCCAGGTGTTCAGGAGTAAAGTTCCATGACACTGGAGATGCCCATCTCTCTAAGGTCTCTCCCAAGTCTCTCCACACTCCCTGCCACTCAGTATTCTCTGACTTTGGAGAAGGCTTCTGCTTCCTCCAAATATAGATACTGAATAGAATGATGAGTAGTACATTCAGGGCGATTAACAACATGGCCGAATGAGCATTCAAAAAATGCATCAAGGATTCAAAGGAGAGACTGGAGGCCTGCTCAAACATCAGAAGTTCTGTAAAATTAGCAGCTCCCTCTGGAAGCAGGCTTAAAAGAGAAATCAACATCATTTTTTTTTCTCTTTACAAAGACAAGCTAGCAGCAGCCAAAAAAAAGTTTACAAAAACTGTACAAAAAGTTTATAAAATATCCCAGAGTATTGGCAGTCCGCCTGGACTTTTCAAGGTCACATTTACAGCTACAGCACCTGCAGTTTTGATAATGAAGCTCTCCAAGAGCAGAGGGAGATTCGTTCTAAGAGCTAAAAAACAGTCTTAGATTTGTTCTAAAAGCTAAAAAAGCAGAATTTTGCCCTTAATTTCATTCTAAGAGCTAAAAAACAGACTGTTGTCCGCATTCTCCAACAAAAATGTCAGCAGTTTACGGGTGTTTGGCCCGGTTCTGTGACGAATGGGACAGGGGACCCACAGGCCCATGCCCCAGGAAAAGGGAAAAGGGAAAAAGGGTAAGGAGATGGCCCTGAGAGCAAA
This sequence comes from Numida meleagris, assembly GCF_002078875.1. Taxonomy (NCBI): domain Eukaryota; kingdom Metazoa; phylum Chordata; class Aves; order Galliformes; family Numididae; genus Numida; species Numida meleagris. The sequence continues at coordinate 100,519,678 of NC_034409.1, forward strand.
GAACAGCAGCAACAATCTGAGGAGAAACAAACTANGCCCTTCCTCCCAAAGAGGTTTCATCCTCTTGGCCTGTTTAATTGTGGCGCAAGTTTCACAATCATGAATAACCTGTGCAATAGTGTCCATAGTTAAGTCTACCCCTCGGTCTCTAGCCCACTTGTATGTTGCATCTCTTCCTTGATGGCCCGAGGTCTCATGGGCCTAGCGAGCTAGAAATAACTCACTCTTGTGTTGCCAGTCCAAGTCCATTTGAGCCACCTTAATTTTGGAGGCTCGATCTGCCTGTTGGTTTTTTTGTTGTTCTTCAGTGGCCAGACTCTTGGGCACATAAGCATCTACATGACGCACCTTTACAACCATATTCCTAATCCGGGCAGCAATATCTTTCCACAGTTCAGCAGCCCAAATAGGTTTACCCCTTCGTTGCCAGTTATTTTGTTCCCACTGCTGTAACCACCCCCATAAGGCATTTGCCACCATCCATGAGTCAGTATAGAGAAAAAGCACTGGCCACCTCTCCCATTCGGCAACATCTAATGCCAGCTGGACAGCCTTTACCTCTGCAAATTGGCTTGATTCTCCTTTTCCTTCCGTGGCCTCTGCAACCTGTCATGTAGGGCTCCACATAGCAGATTTCCATCTGCGATGCTTCCCTACAATACGACATGATCCATCTGTGAACAGGGCATATTTCTTTTCATTTTCTGGTAATTCACTGTATGGTGGGGCCTCTTTGGCATGTGATACCTCCTCTGCTGGTGATGTTCCGAACTTTTTACCTTCAGGCCAGTCCATGATCACCTCTAAGGTTCCTGGACGATTGAGGTTCCCCATCCAAGCTCGTTGAGTAGTCAACGCAACCCACCTACTCCAAGTGGAATCAGTAGCATGATGGGTGGAGGGAACCTTTCCCTTAAACATCCAGTTGAGCACCAGCAGTCGAGGTGCTAGGAGGAGCTGCGTTTCAGTTCCGATTACTTCGGAAGCAGCTCGAACCCCCTCATACGCGGCAAAGATCTCCTTCTCAGTTGGAGTGTAGCGCTCCTCAGACCCCTTGTAGGCTCAACTCCAGAATCCCAGGGGTCGGCCTCAAGTCTCTCCTGAGGCTCTTTGCCACAAACTCCAAGTGGGACCCAGCTTCTCTCCAGCAGCAGCGTAGAGGATGTTCTTAACATCCTGTCCCGTCTGTACTGGCCCCAGGGCCACGGCACGGGCTATCTCCTGTTTAATCTGCTCAAAAGCCTGCTGCTGCTCAGGGCCCCACGAAAAATGATTCTTCTCCCGCGTCACCTGATAAAGGGGGCTCACAATGAGGCTATAGTTTGGAACGTGCATTCTCCAGAAGCCCACTACACCCAGAAAAGATTGTGTCTCTTTCTTATTAGTGGGCATGGCATGTGATTTTGTTGACCACACCCGCTGGGATGTGGCGACGTCCATCCTGCCACTTAATACCTAGGAACTGAATTTCCTGTGCAGGCCCTTTCACTTTGCTTCGCTTGATAGCGAAACCAGCTCGCAGGAGGATCTGGATTATTTGTTCTCCTTTCTTGAAAACTTCCTTTGCTGTATCACCCCACACAACAATGTCATCAATGTACTGTAGGTGCTCAGGAGCACCGCCCTGTTCCAGTGCAGTTTGGATCAGCCCATGGCAAATGGTTGGGCTGTGTTTCCACCCCTGGGGCAAGCGGTTCCAGGTATACTGAATGCCCCTCCAGGTAAAAGCAAACTGTGGCCTGCATTCTGTGGCCAAAGGAATGGAAAAGAAGGCATTAGCAATGTCAGTGGTGGCATACCACTTGGCTGCTTTTGACTCCAGTTCATACTGGAGTTCTAGCATGTCCGGCACAGCAGCACTCAGTGGGAGTGTGACTTCATTCAGGCCACGGTAGTCTACCGTCAGCCTCCATTCTCCACTGGCTTTACGCACTGGCCATATGGGGCTGTTAAAAGGTGAGTGAGTTTTGCTGATCACTCCCTGGCTCTCTGGTTGACGAATCAACTTATGAATGGGGAGCAAGGAATCCCTGTTGGTGTGGTACTGCCGTCTGTGCACCGTTTTTGTGGCAATCGGTACCTGTTGCTCTTTCACTTGTATCAACCCCACCACAGAGGGATCTTCTGACAGGCCAGGCAAAACAGACAGCTGCTTAATGTTGTCTGTGTCTATGGCAGCTATTCCAAAGGCCCATCGATACCCCTTGGGATCCTTGAAATGTCCCCTTCTGAGGTAATCAATATACACGGAGCCCCTGGGCCAGTCACAATAGGATGTTTTTGCCAGTCTTTACCAGTGAGGCTTATTTTGGCCTACAACACAGTCAACTCTTGGGAATTCCAAGTCACCCCAGAAATGTAAACTGAGTCTGTCCCTTGGTGACTCGAGGGCATTAGAGTGCACTGTGCACCAGTGTCCACCAGTGCCTCATATTGCTGTGGTTCTGATGTGCCAGGCCATCGAATCCACACAGTCCAATACACTCTATTATCCCTTTCCCCACCCTGGCTGGGGGCAGGGCCCCTCTACTTGTTACCTCCCTTGTTCTTCTGATCAGGGCCCTTACGGCCATGGTCACGTAGGTAACGCCACAAGACAACACGCGACATAGTCTTACTGTTGTCACTTGCTCGAGCGGGAGGACGTCTTCTAATAGCTGAGACGTTGGATGATGCAAGTTGGGAGGAAAACAAATTGCTCAGCCCCTCCCGTAGGCTGTCTCGATAATCCTGATTGTCATCAGGTCTATCGTCATGAGGCAAAGTAGTCAGTTGCTCTATTATATCATCACGATCACTCTCAAGTCTATCCAGTCTTTCAGTTACGTTTACAATGGCAACTTGCAGAGGGGTTAAATGTAGCTCAAAGTCATGGAGCCTGTAAATCAGTTCACCCATAGGGGGTCTTCTTTCCCCTCTGCCATACATGGCTGCTAATGTACCGGCGTACTTTTCTGGTGCAGTTCTTGTGAATGTACGCCACATGTCTGGTGTACACCTGACTCTCTCAGGATCATGCTCCTGGTTTGGATCATCAGGAATGAATATGGGGTCATGTAACATTTCCACCACAGCACATTCTCTCAAATAATGGATGCCTTTTTCCATAGTAGTCCATTTCTTTGCCTCAGGCATCAGATCGTTTTTGAAGGGGTATTTTTCCTTCACAGCTAATAGCATCCGCTTCCAAAGGGTGAAGGACTCATCCTGGCATCTAC
>NC_034409.1:100524805-100628403 GCF_002078875.1 Numida meleagris
AGAGAATGTCCCAAAATCAAGGTAGGCCTTACTCTACTACCGACGATAAGACGGCTGGAGAGCGAGGTGCTGCCAGGACGAGAGACGGCGGAAAAGGGACGAGGTCTCGTGATCTGCAAGTTTTTATCTTTTCCCTCTGGCCGGAAATGGTAACAGGGGAGCAAAGTACCCTGGGGAATGTAGTAGTCCTTCTTTTCTGAGAACCAGGTACATTCACTACATGATGTTATGATGTGGAATACCAGTAACCGAAAATCATAAAACCATGACAGTAGGGTTTTGAAAAACCTGGTCTGATTAAACTTCGTGTCTCACGGAGAATTATTTTCAACTCCATGTAACAGATTCATTCCAGGAGCAGTCAGCTTCCTAACAGGGCGTTATATTAGAGCACTGACCAATGAAACATTTCATATGACCCATTTAAAGCCTTTGTTTCCAAAGCTTCTAAATACTGGGGAATCTCTGTTTCTTCTTTTAAACTGTATTTGGCCTTGTGATCGTAGAACTCTTGCTAAAAAGAAATGTGTTGCAACGCTCTCCACTTTTCCTGTAGTTTTCCATTGCTTGAGCCACTGCATGAAATGAATGAGCTAAAGACAAAATAACACCATTTCCTGACAGTAGTCCCAGGGAACACGCTAGCTCAGCACCTGTCTCTGTACCAAAGGGTGTTGGTGCCAAGGAAAGCCCAGGAGTGATGTTCTTCTGGGAATCTCAGCTTTCTCCCTTCTCCCAAAAGACTTGCTGTGTGCAGGCCAATTTTTCATGGGTATTTCTTAAATTAGCTTGTGTCTAGAAAGCTTTGTTTCCTGTGACCTTTAAGGTATTCAGTTTTCTGTATGAAAAAGTGGCATTTTCCCTCTGCAAATCTTACCTTAGGCACTGGAAATGCCTGTCACTTGCTGGGACTACACAAATTTAGTCAGTAAACAATATCACAATCCAAAGTCCTTCTGTCAATGCCGTGGTGGTTCAATAAATCCATAATAGATTTGAAAGTAGCACACACCACGGGTATTACTAAGTAAGAGTTCACACAGCCTCTTTTCCCAAAAGATGAGCCCAACTGCACCTATGGAGTTCTTCAGCTGAAAGATTCCCATAAAGATTACGGTCTCCTGATGCAAGAAGAAAACCTTTCAACATGGGTTTTGAGTCTCCAAGGCTTTCTTTACCTGTCTTCCTCTCAGAGGAGGATTTCTCCAACTTCAACTATCACGTATTCAAAAATGAAGAATACATGCTTTCTTTCCAAAGAAAATCTTGGTCTGTTTCCCACTCATCTATGAATGCCAGAATTATCCAAGGTAATGTACTTTATGGCAACTGTTAATATCTTTCAGAAAGGAATATAATCCTGATCTATGCCAAGATCATATGAAATACACTACGTTCTTGCGTGTAATACATGTTGCCAGCCAGAAGCAGAAATTATTACCAACATATGCTGAATCACTTAGCATTGTGTTGCAGCTGCCTTGCCTTTTAATGAGAAACAGGTAGTCTTAAAATATTAAAATACAATGACCAAAAAAAAAAAAAAATCGTGCCATACCCTATGGAATGGCGATTGCCAGCTCTAACCTCCTGAGAGCAGGTGCTGAAGATTCATTTCTGTATGACTGAAAGAGAAAAACCTAACTGTGCCCAGCTCTGTCCTTCCACCAGTGTGAGCTTTACTGTTTCTCTCTAGTTTTCTCTTGCTAATTTCATTTATAAAGAATTTATGGTTCACATGAATAATTGAAGTACTTCATTTGGTATTAATCTGGGTAACTCTTCTGAAGCGGGAAGTCATCGGTTGCTTTCAGATTAAAAGAAGTTGTAATTTGCCCAGGATTTTTGGACGCTGGAAGAACTGAAATGTTCTTCTATGGAGCCAGGGAGTAATTTGCTTTTGGTTGGATATAAACTTCCTTGAAATGCAGCTCTGCTCCAGTACCAGCTTCTCCCAGCTGATGTCACTCTGGCAATGAATTCAAACACAGCAGACAGAAAAGCAGCACTCTATAAAATTTGATGATGCTCTGAATCGAGAGGACACATCCTGGGGTTATAAGAAGGAAATATATGAACTCATACTGTAGAGCTGAACTCTCCGTGTGGGTGGTGTGGGGCATTTCTAAGGTGATGGGACCCAGTGTTCTGCCCTCACTGACAGCTTATGCTGTCTGATGGCATTGCCACCACTGCAGTCTGGCCTCTTCCACTCTGGGGCTGGGTCAGGAATGTCACCCACCAGCCTGGTAGCTTGTGTCCTCCCCGTGAGAAACGGGAGCCTGCTAAAAAGAGAAGCTCCTCATTGTCCTGTGTAGCATGGCTGGCTCACCCTCACTAAGGTCTCAGTGTGCAGACACGAGCAGCACCACTGCTCGGCTGCCAGGGGCTTTACTCTGCCTTGCACTGGCTCCGTGCCCTGAGAGCAGCTTTGCCCTTGGGCTAGCGCAGACCCAGTCCTCAAAGCCAGTGGGCAGAGGGATTGAGCCAGCATGGGGCTGCTCTCAGCAGAAAACGTTAACAAGGGTGGCTTGTGTGCATGCCGAGGCAAGGAGCAGGGAAAGTGTCACTGCCACGGGTGTTTGGCAGTCTGATAGGGGAAGTTCCTTGTGGTCCAAATCTCAGGGGAATCAGTGGACATTTGTAGCCTAACAGCATCGGTAAGGGTGCTGCCAGCCAAGAAACAAGTGAACAATGCTGTCAAGGGCATGGGGAAAACAAAATCCAGGAAAGAGGTAATGATGAATGCACGCCAGTACTTTGCATGTAACTTGGTCATATTTCACATTAGGACAAAGCGCAGAAAAATCTGGTAAGGTGACGTGCAAATGCACAAAGGAACACAAAAAGGCTGGAAAGCAAGTGAAAAAGATGTATGAAGTTGAAAGTAAGGAAGTCATTTACAATGGTGAGGCTTGGCACATGTGGCTAGCATCACGTCACAGGTTTTTTTTTCCCTATGAGAAAGATGCTTGGTTTTGTAACAAAGCTTCATGGAGGGGAGGACCACAGCAACAAAACACTCTCAGGGCCTCTGGCATGACTTTGCAGGGAGTCTGTCTCAACATCTCTGAAAAGTACACATCCATTTTTACTGGATTTTTACTTTTTCATGCTGCTTCACAGCTTTGTCGCAAAGCCAGCAGAGAGCTGCCCCCTTGCAATGCTGCAGCTGACCTTTCCCGAGGTTGGCTGCTTGCACATCTCCACGTGGATTGCATTCCTCCTCTTCTTCCTCACCACCACCTGTGCCTGGTGTTTGCGAGTGCTGAGCTTTCACCTTCCTCTCTTCAGACAAATCCCATCTTCCAGGGTACTGAGCAACATAGGCACTGGATCAGACTTGTGCTCCAGACCCCTCACAGCTTTGTTGCCCTTCTTTGAACATGCTCCAGGGCCTCGATGTCTTTCTTGTAGTGAGGGGCCCAAAACTGAACACAGCGCTCAAGGTACAGCCTCACAAGAGCTGAGTACAGAGGGATGATCACCTCCCTGCTCCTGCTGGCTGCACTCTTTCTGATACAAGCCAGGATGCTGTAGGCCTCCTTGGCCACCTGGGCACACTGCTGGCTCATGTTCAGCTGAGTGTTGAGCAAGACCCCAAGGTCCTTTTCTTCAGCACAGCTCTCCAGCCGCTCTGATGGTTTCTAATGGTTCCTGATCACTGTGCTGAACTAGTGGGAGGACAGTTATTTGCAGGAAGTTTAGAATCCCAACACTTGTCCCTTCCCTCAGGGCAAAGTGTCAGACAGTGGCACTTGGAGCAGCAAAAGCGCTGCAGGAAGGAGCGCTGTCCCTCTCTTTGCATGTGATGCAGTGTACATCAGCAGCACTCTCCTCTCAATACTGATTTGTTCTCTGCCTTTTTCAGCAGTGTGCTTGAAGCTCTTCAGCTGAAGTCATGTAAAAAAAAGAAACTGTGAGGCCACAGGATCTGTGGGGCTCATGCTACGAAATGAGAGGCGCTCAGACTTCTCATGGCAGCAGCGTCCTTCTGCAGCTTTCTCTGCAGTAACCCTGGGCTTGTGCTCTCAGTCTCTTGCTGTTAAAATCCTGAGTGTATGTGTCAGACAAGATGGATGGGGGCTGTATTTTCTCTTAAGTCCATACACAAATTAGAAGGAAATTAATAAAGATTGCAGTACCAATAATTTAAATTTAAAAATTAGAATGTCATCTTTAAAATTCCCACTCACTTGTGCTTAATTCCAACTTCCTAATGAGCTGTTTCTAAAGATTTATGATCTTTTTACCTCTGGCTTCAAAAGAAGGGCCTTTTTATATTAAAAAGTCATTTTCATTACACTGCCACACAGCATGGCGTGTGAGTGCCATGCTGTGGGAGCCCCGAGAGGAGGGGCAGATCACTCTGGGGCTGCAGCTGAGAGCAGGGCACGCACCCTGGCCTGGCTGTTTCTCTCATCATTAGGTCGCAGACCAGGCAGATGATGGAGGGTCAAAAGGCCGATCGTTTGGGGGGCCATCATTGCTGTTGCCCAAGTTTTATGCTCACTGCATTAAATCAGGTTGGATATTTGGAGAAATTTCTTCTCAGAAAGAGCGACGAGGCAGTGGCACAGGCTGCCCAGTGAGGTGGTGGAGTCACTGTCCCTGGAGGTGTTCAAGAGCCGTGTGGATGTGGCACTGAGGGATGTAGTCAGTGGGCATGGTGGGGATGGGCTGACAGTTGGACTAGGTGACCTTAGAGGTCTTTCCAGCCTTAATGATTCTGTGATTCTATGAAATACATTTTCTGTCCTGACTACAGCAGGTAGGCTCCTGTCTTATAAGGTGACAAGATCAGACTTGGGGTCCCAGCTGGAAGGCAGTGAAGTGATATTTACATAGAATTGATAAATTATTAAAAATAACCTTCACAGTATATTTTGTTATGGTTATTTTTCAGCTGGATTAGCTCTGCGATCCTTTTAATTACATGTCCCTGTAAGCATTTGCACAGACTCGGTGGAGAAGACTGCATGGGGATGAAAGTATATAAACACACAGGACAAGTGACAAGCCCTGCTCAGCTTGGTGTTGCCACTGTCCCTGGGATCAGAGCCTGAGACATGGCACAGGACAGACAGTGGGGCACCCTCTGCTCTTATACCTGAAACGTTCCTTTATTAGTTTACTTGAACTGCAATTTGGAAAGAGAAGGATTGGCCAACACCATCATGTGTCATTGGCATGCACAGTGTGCAACTGCCCACACTTCCTGATTGCCAGCAGCTGCTAAAATTAAACTTAGGCTCAAATACCTGGGCTGGTGATACTGCTAGATGATTGGAGGGGATTCTGCTTGCATCTAGTTCCATGAGAAGTGGTAGGTGGCTCATTGCTTTGTGTTGGCACCGTCTCCTGCTCATGCTGTCTTAGAGGGTACCATGCTGTCATATGTAAAGCAGTTGGAAGGAAAATACATCCTATCCCCCTCAGATGCTTTCTCGTTTTTTTTTTTTTGTTGTTGTTGTTGTATTTGTTTGTTAATATTTTTGTTGTTATGAAATGTCATTCTGGCGATGCCAGAGCCTATAATTCAGCAGTCAGCGGCAGCCACTTCTGCTTTCAGCATGGGGGTGGGAGGCTGGATTAGTGGATGCCTAGAGAGAAGCTATGATGGGATGGCTATTTGCAGAGATTGGTGCACTGAAGTGCCTTAGTAAGCAGTAATTTAGAGATACGGGAGTCTCACATTTTGTAACCATTACGGTTTAAGGAGATACAAGGTCCCCCCTTGCTTCAACAACCACATTAGCCTTCTATTCCATTAAAACTATGATATTTGTCTTTTTCAGAAGCTTCCTATGGTGCTTGCAATCATGCTGAACTCATAGGCAGCATATTCTGGATTTTCAAGAATCCTCTCTCTTGAGACAAGCAATGAAATGGAGCAGATGCCTGTGTGCATTACTTACACTATTGCTTTCTGTGCGGCTGATGTCAGCAGTCTTCTCCAGGCTCCAATGTCAAGCAACACTGACAGACTGAGACCATGCATGAAGGCAGCCTGATGCAGAAAAATGGATACTCAGAGAAGCTTTCACAGCATCAGTAGATTCAAGCTGCCTTTGTCAAGGTGAAGTCCATTCTCCTTCAATTCTGACTGTGCAGAGGCAGTCACTATGGCAGCATAGCATGAAAAAACAGTTCCTTAGTCACAGAGAGTTAATAGACCCTTGTGATAACTTTTGGTTTTAGGTGTTTTTTGCATGTGACAACAAGCAGGTAGAAATCACTGCCCTACACAGCCATAAAATAGGAGCCAATATCCAATCAAGGTTATCTTATTTTCCTGAAAGACCATTTTTTTCTGACAAGAATGGTGTAAAGAAAAAAGTCACAATGTCCTCTGAAGAATTTTTGAGCCTTCCCAGACCATTGCCTGCATATACTAAAAAGGCAAAGGAAAATATTTTGTCTTAGCAACCTGCTGACATGTGCCTGAGTAGGGGCAGCTCAGCAAAATCTTTGCTTCTGACATCTCTTAAAGGACACTGGGATTGCCTGACCTCTCCATCCTTTGTTTTGAGAGTACAAAGAAGCTAAAGTGGTAATGAAATATTCTCCCACATACAAGCTGCCCATGATACAATACTTATGCTGCAACACCTGGTTTGAAATTTGTTTGTGTTGTTCAAAAGAGAGATGTAAATGATTTAAAGGTTTGCAATGAAGATTAATTTAGCATTGACTGAGTAATGCTGAAAAGACTGTGGATCATGTAACAGAAGGATGATAAACACAGGTTGTCAGAAAAATTTATCCTAAAAACATTTCCTCCAACCAAAAGAAGAGAGCCCTGCTATGCTCTCAGGCAGCAGCCTGGAAATGAGTGAGTAGCCAACATTTCTTTAGGATACAAACAGAGAGGATTTTCAGCCAGTGCTGAGATAAATGGATGAAGGACCCTCACCACAAGGACGGACCATGCCTCTGGGCTATGTGGTTGCCTCCAGGTTGCTTTCATGTCTGGGAACTGTGTGAAACCTGCCATAAGGAAATGTTTAAATGCATCTCTCACCATACTGGAAGGCACGTGGGCATGTGGATGATGTCAGGAGTGCTTTTTCGTATCTGTCTTTCATTATCATCATGGAGGAAAGAGAATCAGTGATTTTATCAGTAAAAGGATTCCATCAGAGTTCTCTCAACCAAAACAATTCATGCACGAGTTAGCTGACCAATTAATTGTGTAGTTGTGCTGGATATCTATTTTCCCTCTTCCCTCTCGCTCCTCTGAAATTTGGCCCCTACATGGGTGACCCTGATAGGGCACAAATGAGCTTTGGATTAAACTTTGAATTATCATTTAAACCTCTGTTGGCATTACGCGTGGGATTTGACCGAATGTGTTAGCAAGCTGTTAGTGAAAACGGTGGTCTCCAGTAGGTGTTTGTTTGACTAATGAAACTGCAATAGACAATTGCTGGTTTCTGGTCAGAAAAGGCTTCTCAAGATCAGAAAAGCAGTGGCTGCACGATGATGGTTCAAGGGCTGCCACACATTGCTAGAACTTAAAATGGGAATTAATGCCTGATGCTAATACATCCACTTGTTTCCTTGTGTTCACAACCTCCAAAGTCACCCACAGCTATTAAAATACAATGCAATTTTTTCTTAAGTGTGTATTTTAAATTCAAGTGGGTATTAAGGGCTTCCTGTGAAACTGATGGATTCCACGTTCATGCTTGTCTGTGGAAACATCTGAAGTGTAAAAGGGTCTGTTAAATAAACCTCATTATACATCTGTCTGGTTGAATTTGTTCATGTCTTTGAAGAGCAAGAGGATTATTATACCCCATTTTTCTGAGTTAGAGGATAAAAGGACATGACCAGAAAGGAAAGAAGAAACTTTTCCGTGTCAGCATCAATGCTGACTTGTCAGTTTTAGGTTTTCACTAAAAAAAAAAAAAAAATTATTCTCTGAGGAAAATGCATTGTTTGGGGTTTGCCTGTCTTTCCCATCAGCATCTCTGTGGCCAAACTTTTTTTTTTTTTTTTTTTTTTTGCCAAAAATGAAAATGTTTTGCCTGAAAAAGCCCTCAGTTAGAATTCTCAATGGGAAAAAACATCTCTCACCCAGGTAAGTCATTCTCAGAGAACAGAATCTATCTTGGCTCACCTCTCTCCCCTCAACCTACTCTGCAGCAGCCAGGGCCAGCATAACTCCCTCACAGCACGAGGAAAAATGAATTTTGTTGCCCAGAGGAAAACTGCGGCCCAGAAGCACCATCCCATGAGATGCGGACTACAACCACTAGGCATTGCCTCCCAGGTATAGAGAAAAATCCTTGAGAGGGGTGGCTATGAGACTTGGGACCGAGGCATGGGAGTCCCAGGTGCTCTGGGGAGGACAGTAATGTGCCCTTCCTACTGGCCCCTACTTTTACTCACGGCTGGGCTGCTCATGGCTGTTCCCTTGCCACTGTAATTGGGCTTGTTTTTGGGGTTTTCTAAGCTTATATGATCTAAGGAGAAAGAGCAGACTGTACAGAGAGATGGGCAATGTGATCATGGGAGAAGAGCCCAGCAGGACACAGAAAAGGCTTGTGCCAACCCCTTGTCTGAGTGGGTTGGAATGTATTAGAAACATCTGTATAATGCAGCCAGAAGGAAGCTCAGGGGACCAGAACTTCCTTCTCAGAAAAGATCACCTTCTCTGCTGACGTCACACTTGATCAGAAGAGTTATTTTTCAGAGGATGACAATACCTGATACTACATCACCAGCTCATTGTTACTGATGGATGGGTTACCAATGAAGTATATTTGAAAATTATTCTTTGAAAGGATTTATTCTATTTTCAGTTTCCACAAATATTACCCCTTATATTTTTCTGCTAAACCACAACCAGCAAGCCTGAGTTTTATATCACCGTACTCTACCACAGCAAGAAAGATCAGAAACAGTAAACACGTGGGCTTAGAAACCATCTTCCTTGCCTTCCTCAGGCCTTTGCTTAGTCCACGGAACCTTATTTCCATCTCTGTTATTGCTTTTGCCACCTCTCCGGGGTGCTCTAGGATGCAATTAAATAGAACACATCAATCAGTGTCAGTAGTAGTACTCCAGAGCTACATAAGGCTCCACTAGGCTGTCCCGCCTGCTGTACTGAGTGCCGTAGGGCAGGGAGGTGACTGTGGGGGTCAGCAGCCATGAAGAACTTGATGGAGTTTGACATTCGACTATGACACATCTAACAGCCACTGGACATTACTTCTAGCCTACAAGGTAGCTTATAAAAACTGGTAATTGCAACATAGCGCAAGGAAAGCCAGTGCCTTTGCCACTGCCCAGGGGCCATCAGGGCCTGTGGAGACCCAGAGAGCTCAAGGAAAATTGAGTGGAAGGTTGCTGTATTTTAATGAAAACTCCACTTTCAGGTGCTCCTCCTTACTCGAAAGATTTATGTTCTCTTTGCAGCTCTGTCCTCACACCCTCTCAGGGTGAGTCATTCTGATGGTGGGTTCAGTGAGAGTTTTCATGCATTTCAGCCTACGCATTTTCCTTGACTTGCTGCTCTTCTTTAGGCAGAGGATAAGAATTCGTTAGCCAGTGGGTAAGAAGTAAGGAGTGGGCTAAAACAGGTGACACTGTTGTGGGTGTGTACTACAGGCCACCTGATCAGGAGGATGAAGTGGGATGAGGCCTTCTACAAACAGCTGAAAGTAGCCTCATGATCCCCAGCGCTCATGGGGATCTTCAACCATCCTGATATTTCTTGGATAAGCAACACGGCCATGCACACAAGGTCCAGACAGTTCCTGCAATGTGTTGATGATAACTTTCTGACACAGGTGTTGGAGGAGCCAAAGTGGAGGGGTGTGCTACTTGACCTTGTTTTTATGAACAAGGAAGGGCTAGTCAGCAGTGTGATAGTTGGGGGAAGCTTGGGATGCAGCAATCACCAGACAGTGGAGTTCAAGATCTTGCATGGAAGCAGCAAAGCAATGAGTAGAATTGCTAGCCTTGATTTCAGGAGAGCCAGTTTTGACTTCTTCAAAGATCTACTAGGAGGGGTCCCATGGGCTAGAGCAGTAGAAGGTAAGGGGGCCCATGAGAGCTGGTTGGCGCTTAAACACCACTTCTTGCAAGCTCAAGATCAGTACATCCCTAAGAGTAAGAAATCAGGGAAAGGTGGCAAGAGGTCTTCGTGGATGAGCAAGGAACTCATGGATAAACTGAAAGGAAAGAAGTAGCTCCATGAAATGCGGAAAAGGGGCCTATCCACCGAGGAAGAATACGGGAATCTTGTCAGGGCCTGTAGGGATGCAGTGAGGAAGGCAAAGGCTCTCTTGAAGTTAAACCTTGCAAAGGAGGTAAAGGATAACAAGAAAGGTTTCTTTAAGTGTGTCAACAGTAAAAGGAAGACTAGGGAAAATGTGATGGATGCTTTGGTAACAGGGGATGCTGATTCAGAGATCCTGAATGCCTTCTTTGCTTTGGTCTTTAATGCTAAGACTAGCTCTCAGGAATCTCAGACTCTGGAAGTAAGAGAGAGAGTCTGGGTAGAGGAAGACGTTCCATTGGTTGAGGTGGATCTACTTAGAGAGCGTCTAGCCAAAACCAATGCCCACAAATCCATGGGCCTCGATGAGATGCACCCACGTGTGCTGAGAGAACTAGCAGAGGTGATTGCTGAACCACTCTATCATCTCTGAAAGGTCCTGGAGAGGTGCCTGAAGACTGGCCATGAGCCAGCAGTGTGCCCTGGTGGCTAAGAAGACCAATAGTGTTTTTTTTTTTTTCCTTTTTTTTTTTTTTTCCGCGAGGTACTCTGCTCTGGAGTGGACGCATGCCGCGCCGCAGCAGGGAATCGCCTCTGCTGGCTGAGGGGCGGCCGCCTCAGGGAGCAGCTGCTGGGCACCATTGTGCTCCGTGTGGCGGCGGCGTTATGACGTCACGGAGGTGGGGCAGGAGCGGCGCGAACAGGACGGGCAAACGGCGTGGTGCGGCGGTGTGTGCGGGCAGCATCATCGGCAGCCCCCATCCCGACCTGTCTTGGCTCCCCGGGTGCCCCTACGAAACAGGTTTGAGGCTCTGGAACTTGAGAGAGAGGTGAGTGAGGATGCGGTGGGAGGTCCACCCGTGAGGTTGCCCACGGCGAGGCGGTCGACTTCACACCTCGAGACTGCCTCCGCCAGGAAGGACAGACGGTGATTGCCGTAGGCAGCTCCTGCTGAGAGCCAGGGAGGGCCCTGTTGTCTGCCCGACCGTACCGCAGGGAAGTGTGCTGCCTCCCTGGGGCCGGGTCAGGGATATTTCTAGGGATCTTCCTGGTCTGATCCGCCCCTCTGATTATTGTCCTTTACTGATAGTTCCAGCCAGCAGCGATGAAGTCGCTGAGAGAAGCCTGAGGATTATCACAAAGGACTTCAGGGGACTGGGGCGGTTAGTGGCTGGAGCAGGCGCACAGGTCGTATTTTCCTCTATCCCTTCAGTGGCAGGGAGGGATACTGAGAGGAGTAAGAAAACCCATCTCATAAATACATGGCTGAGAGGCTGGTACAAATGCAAGAATTTGGGTTTTTTTGACCATGGGGCGGTTTACTTAGCACCTGGCCTGATGGCTGCTGATGGGTCTCACTTGTCTCGAAGGGGGAAACAGATCCTAGCCCAGGAGATGACAGGACTCATTAAGAGTCCTTTAGACTAGGTATGAAGGGGGAAGGGGATAAAACCAAGCCTGCTAGATATGAGCCTAGGGGAACGATGAGGGGATTGGCAGTGAGGCAAGGGGCTCAACTGAAGTGCATCTACACCAATGCATGCAGCATGGGCAACAAACAGGAGCTGGAAGCCATTGTGAGGGAGGCAAGCTGTGACTTAGTTGTCATTATGGAAGCATGGTGGGATCGCTCCCATGACTGGAGTGCTGCAATGGATGGCTGTAAGCTCTTCAGAAGGGACAGGCAAGGAAGGAGGGGTGGTGGCATAGCTCTCTGTGTTAGAGAGTGCTTTGATGTTACTGTGCTTGGGGCTGGGAATGATAAGGTTGAGTCTTTATGGGTAAGGATCAGGGGGACGGTCAACAAGGTGAACATCCTGGTGCGGGACTATTATAGACTGCCCAACCAGGATGAAGAGACAGATGAGGCGTTCTATGAGCAGCTGGCAGAAGTTGCGCAGTTGCCAGCCCTTGTTCTCATGGGGGACTTCACTGATATTTGTTGGAAATACAGTGCAGAAGAAGCAGTCTAGGAGGTTTCTAGAGCGTGTGGAAAATAACTTCCTGACACAGCTGGTAAGAGAGCCTACCAGAGGAGATGCCGCGCTAGACCTGCTGTTCACAAACAGAGAAGGACTGGTGGGAGATGGGGAGGTTGGGAGCTATCTTGGACATTGTGACCATGAAATGGTTCTCAATTTTTTGTGAAGTCAGGAAAGGGGGCAGCAGAACTGCTGCCTTGGACTTCTGGAGGGCAGACTTTGAACTGTTCAGGACCCTGGTAGGGAGAGTTCCTTGGGATTCAGTCCTGAAGGATAAAGTGGTCCAGGAAGGCTGGTCGCTCCTCAAGAAGGAAGTCTTAAAAGTGTAGGAGCAGGCTGTCCCCTGTGCCACGGGATGAGCTGATGAGGAAGAAGACTGGTGTGGATGAACAGGGAGCTTTTCCTGAGGCTCCAGGAGAAAAAGAGAATCTTCCTCCTGTGGAAGAAGGGACAGGCAACTCAGGGAGAGTACAGAGAAGTTGTTAGGATGTGCAGGGAGAAAATTAGAAAGGCAAAAGCCCAGCTTGAACTGGACTTGGCCATTGGGGTAAAAGAGAACAAAAGTCTTTTTACGAGTATATTAACAGTAAGAGGAGGGTTAAGGAGAATCTTCATCCTTTACTGGATGCAGCAGGGAATGTGAGCACTGAGGATAAGGAAGAGGCTGAGTTTCTCAGTGCCTTCTTTACATCTGTCATTAAAAGTCAGACCAGTTATCCTCAAAGTACTCTACAAGTACTGGAAGTCTTGGATGTGGAGCAGAATGATTCCCCCCATGATTCAGGTGGAAACAGAGACCTGCTACTCCACCTGGACTGCCACAAGTCCATGGGGCTAGATGGGATCCACCTGAGAGTGCTGGGGGAAGCTGGTGGAGGTGATTGCCAAGCCACTTTCCATTATCTATCAGCATTCCTGGTCAACTGGAGAAGTCCCAGAGGATCGGAGGCTTGGCAATGTGACTACCATCTACAAGAAAGGTAGTGATGAGGATCCAGGGAACTACAGGCCTGTCAGTCTGACCTCGGTGCCAGAAAAGGTTATGGAGCAGATCATCTTGAGGGAGATCACACGGCATGTGCAAGACAACCAAGGGATCAGGCCTAGCCAGTGTGGGTTCATGAAAGGCAGGTCCTGCTTGACCAACCTGATCTTCTATGATCGAGTGACCCATCTGGTGGATGAGGGAAAGGCTGTTGACGTGGTCTACCTAGACTTCATCAAAGCCTTCAACGCTGTCTCCCACTGTATTCTCCTGGAGAAGCTGGCAGCCTGTGGCTTGGACAGATACACTCTGCTAGGTAAAGAACTGGCTGGAGGGCCAGGCCCAGAGAGTGGTGGTGAATGGAGTCACATCCAGCTGGCAACCAATCATGAATGGTGCTCCCCAAGGGTCAGGACTGGGGCCTGCCGTCTTCAGTATCTCTGTTGATGACCTGGATGAGGTCATTGAGTGCACCCTCAGCTGAACAGGAGCCAGCAGTGTGCCCAGGTGGCCAAGAAGGCCAATGGCATCCTGGCTTGTATCAGAAATAGTGTTGCTAGCAGGAGCAGAGGAGTGATCATCCCTCTGTACTCAGCACTGGTGAGGCCACACCTTGAGTACTGCATTCAGTTTTGGGCCCCTCACTGCAAGAAAGGCATTGAGGCCCTGGAGCTAATGAGGGGTCTGGAGCACAAGTCTTATGTGGAGCAGCTGAGGCAGCTGGGATTGTTCAGTCTGGAGAAGAGGAGGCTCAGGGGAGACTTTATTGCTCTGTACCACCCTCTGAAGGGAGGTTGTGGTGAGGTGGGAGTCACCCTCTTCTCTGTTATAACGAGCAATAGGATGAGAGTGAATGGCCTCAAGTTGCACCAGGGGAGATTCAGGTTGGATGTTAGGAAATACTTCTTCGAGAGAGTGGTCAGGTGAACGGCCTGTCCAGGCAGGTGGTGGAGTCACCGTCCCTGGAGGTGTTCAAGAAATGTTGTACTGAGGGACATGGTTTAGTGGGAAATATTGGCGGTGGGTGGACGGTTGGGCTGGAAGAACTTGGAGGTCTTTTCCAACCTTGGTGATTCTATGAGTCTGTGATCCTGGACTGCATTAAAAAGAGTGTCGCCAGCGGGCTGAGGGAAGTTATCCTCTCACTCTGCTCTGCCCTGGTGAGGTCACACTGAGACTACTGTGGCCAGTTCTGGGCTCCCTAGTTTGGGTTCTTCTCGCCTGGGCTCTTCTTGGTGGTGTGTAGCAAGAGGACAAGGAGTAATAGCCTAAAACTTGAACTTAGGAAGTTCTGTACTAACACGCAGAAGAACTTCTTTACAGTAAGGGTGACAGAGTACTGGAACAGGTTGCCTGGAGAGGCTGTGGAGCCTCCTTCTATGGAGATACTCAAGACCCATCTGGACGCCTACGTGTGTGATCTATTGTAGGGAACCTGCTTTAGCAGGGGGGTTGGACTCGATGGTCTCTTGAGGTCCTTTCCAACTCCTGCAATTCTGCGATTCTGTGATTAACGTGACTGCTCCTGGGGCAAATGCCCAAGATTATTACTATGCAATTCCTTTCAAAAAAAAAAAAAAAAAGAACCACTAAAACCAAACCACATTTGGAAGGGAGACTGTTTACTGAGGGTACTGTGCCGACAGATAAGAATACAAGGATGACAGGTGTACTGCTGCTGCCCTGCCAGCCATGATCATAGCCAGCCAAGGTCCTCATCCAACCCACAGTGGAGGAGCTGCACATCTCTGCCCAGGACACGATGCTGTCTTCAGTCAGCAAATGGCTCTCCCTTGCCCGGAGGGGTACAGTGGCCTCTGCTCTCCTATGGCAGTGGGGTGAGAAACTGCTGTGCCACCTTTCAGTTCTGTTCCTGCAATTCTCCTTCATTACCCTGTCATCCTCCTCCTCCCTCCTTGCCCCAGATGTGGAGGGGTTTTATAACATTGACAGCCAATGGCAGTTCATAGTAAGCCTTATGAAAGGTGCTGAGAGAAAAGGCATGCAGCAATGTTCCCTGGCTGCCCCAGGCAATTGTACCAGCAGCACCCAGCGGGGGCTCTGGTTCCCTGTGACACAGAGCTGTAACTGCACACGCAGCTGCCTGCCCTCGGGAGAACATCAGATCTCCAAGGGATGAGCAAAAGGAGTAGCTGAGTCCTAGTGTGAGGACTGCAGAGACTGTACGGCAATGGCACCTTGGTGAATTCCCTACCATGCATGCTCACAGCACAGGCCATTGCAGGCAAGGTGTACCAGTGCTCTCTGTGGAGATAGACTGTAAGGCTAAGGTGGCATTTTTGTTTTTTTGCCTCCCTTTTTTTTGCATGCGGTTGCTTCATTCCAGTGTTACACTAATGAGAGCTTTCATTTTTTTCCCCAAGGTTTTACATTATCAGCTTTGTAAAAGCCATAGAAGACAAAAAAAAAAAATTTAAACCCAGGGGAATTCAGGCTGTCTATTATAAGCAGGCAGAAGCAGGAGACAGCTGCATGGCCGCGGTGCCCAGCATGGAGAGAGGTGGGGAGAAAGTGCAGGGTGAAGAAGAGGGGAGAATAGCCCAGCTTAACCTCTGCCCTCCTCCTCCCAGAAAAGCTCAGAGGAAAATTACTGAGTTAAGTCACAGGATTTGGTTATAGGATTTCAAAATGAGCTTTTCTGTAATGATCAAGTATTATTTTTTTCGTAAAGAATAATTCAGACAGTCCAACAAGCCTGTTTCCATACCTACTTCTTACTTGCATGATGGCATCTGAGCCTGCAGCTCCAGTATCCTTACTGATGGACCAACCAATGCCTCCTTGGGTGACAGGAAAGGAAGAGAAGTCCGAGAGACTAGTAGGGAATTCACTTTCCATAGGCCTCTTGAGCAATTGCCTACTGTTCCTTCCCTGAGGCTTATAGCCTCCACATCTCTGGGGACCAGAAAGCTCAGCTGATAGGTCCACCAGGTGAAGCCCAGAAGAGAAGGTAGTTAGCTCCTGGCTGTTGCCTGGTAACTGCGGGTGTGGCATCCCACTGCCTTTGGGTAGCACCAGCAAAATGACCTTAGCTGACAAAAAACCCAAGTTATTTTCTTTGAACCCTTTTCGCAAATCTGCCTTATTCCTGTTTGCTACAAATCCCACTAGAACACACACGTCCTAGCTGGGATTTGAATGCCACAGTACTGTAGCAATAGTATAAAACAGGTATTCCCAGGTCTGAAAGGCTCTTTAGTGTGAGAAGGCACCTGTAGGTAAAAAAGGAGCAAGGAACACACAAACACGAGTTTGAGTCCAGGTGAGTATAGCTGGCCACATCATTCAGGTAAGTGATGAAAAGAAGGGGTATGAGCAAAGAAAGTAGATCCTTCCCATCCCTTTTACTTGGAGAATGGTTCATTTCATAGAATCATTAAGGCTGGAAAAAACCTCTAAGACCATCTTGTCCAACTGTCCTTCACCAATATTACCCACTAAACCATATCTCTAAGCTTCAGCATCACAAAATCCATCTGCAGTGGGCTTCAGCAGCTGGTCCCCAAACTTCAGTGTTACCAAACAGTGCTTGCAGCTCCCAGAGATCTGATCACTGATGGGGACACTGACAGTGCATACATCTAACTTCTCCTGGTCAGAATGTCTTCCTTGTCAGCTCTGCGGTGTCGTTCTCCAGTTTCAGTTCCTTCTCCTGCTCCAGAATTGCCATCATTTGAATTTTCACGTTCATTTTCTACTGCACGTAGAGCAAGAGAGAAGAGCAGTGAAATGACCCTGCCAGTGATCTCTGCTGTCAGCCCACCTGAAATATTACTACCCCAATGCTCCTCCAGCACTAGCTGGCTGCAGAGAGCCCCTGGGGGCACTGGGCTTAACGGTGTAATTAACGAGCTCCTGAGGTGGCCATTGCTGTTCGAACTCCCAGGAGTGCAAATGCTCTCTTTACCTCTCATACTTTCTGCACTCACATGGAAGGTTTTTTGCTTTTTTCAATACTTATTCTGAAGGTTATTTGTGAGATGACAAATGCCCTGCTGAATCAGATTAATGGGCCATCTTGGCTGCCCAGCATCTTAGCTCTGACAGTGCCAGCAGGAGATGCCATTTACGGTGCGCGTCTGAGACCAGCTACCAGTGGTAGTCCTTCCTCTTCACTCTCTCCATGTTCCCAGGCACTGTGTTTGGGCTGTAGGAGCCTACATCCTTACCAAGTCCCTTTGGTATTTATTTATGGACCTGTTACTGATGAATTTGTCTAGCCCCTTTGTGGATGTAGAGACTCTGTCTGTCTCCACAAGCTCCTGAGGCAGTGAGTGAGGCTGGCTGCTTGCGGTGTGGACAAGCACTTGCTTTTGCCTGTCTGGGGCTAATGGCCCATGGGGTTCAGCGAGTGCCCTTGAGCTCCAGCTGTGAACAAGGTGGCAGGTGGCAGTCTATAATGGCTTTGAAAGCCCTCACATACTTCACCCCAAGGCCTCTCCTAAAGTAGCTTCCTTTGCTTTTACCAAGCAGTTGATGAACTCTCTACGTGACCTTTAAAGGTCCCTTCCAATTCTAAGGATTCTATGATTGTATGATTCTGCATTCCATACGGTGGGGAAGATTGCTGGCTTGTTAGCATTAGGAAGAGATTATATAGCTAACATGGGGGATGCGTAAATGCATTTTTAAGAGGTTAAAAATAGAATCCTGATATGCTGATAGTGGGGCATGTTATGTTTATTTTTTGTCTGTCTCTTTACTGAAGTTTCCGAAAGTTGTCATATGCAACCATTTCTGGTTTAGCTTCCATATTAATATTGATTAGTGGTGTGTTAATCTGAAGCTCTTCCTCTGAGGAACAAGGCAGCAGAATGTGGATGCCTTAGACAGACTTCCTGTTCCAGCTGTGTTTTGGTGTGCTTGGCCCCATGGGCCTCTCTCCACACACCTACACAGCACACACTGGTTGATGTGTGCTGGTATCAGCAGGCAAAATCATTTGTAGTACTCAACATTGTTGTGGGTAATCAGCTAGCTGAGATGTCTAGGGAACTGCAACTTAATCTCAGTGGTTTCTGAGAAGGAACTTCTGTTTCTCTCCTCAGAGAGAATTAGAAGTATCATAGAATCATAGAGTCATAGAATCATTTGAGTTGGAAGGGATATTAGAAGTCCATCTAGTCCAACTCCCCTGCAGTGATCAACTACAGCTATCAGGTTGCTCAGAGCCCTGTCCAGCCTGACCTTGGATGTCTCATCCCTTTCTGGGCAGCCTGTTCCAGTACTTCACCACTCTTATCATAAAAAACTTTTTCTTATAGCCAGTCTAAATCTCTGCTCTTTTAGTTTGAAACCATTTCCCCTTGACCTGTCATAAAAGACCTTGCTAAAGGGTCTGTCCCCTTCTTTTTTACAGTCCCCCTTTTAGATACTGAAAGACTGCTCTTATATCTCTTTGGAGCCTTCTCTTCTCCAGGCTGAACAGCTCCAGCTCTGTCAGCCTGTCCTCATAGGAGAGGTGTTCCATCCCTTGGATCATTTTTGTGGCCCTCCTCTGGACACACTCCAGTAGGTCCACATTTCTCCTGCGCTGAGAGATGCAGCGCTCCAGGTGAGGTCTCACCAGTGCAGAGCAGAGGAGGAGGGTCACATTCCTCAACCTGCTGGCTGTGCTTCTTTTGATGCAGCCCAGGATATGGCTGGCTTTCGGGGTTGTGAGGGCACGCTGCTGGCTCATGTCAAGCTTGCAATCCACCATTACCCTCAACTTCTTTTCCACAGGGCTGTGCTCTATCCATATGTCCCCCAGCTTGTACTGATAGTGGGGGTTGCCATGACCCAGGTGCAAGACCTTTGTTGAGGTTTATCTGAGCCCACTGCTTAAGCCTGTCTAGGCCTCTCTGGTTCCCTGGGAAGGAGGAAGACCCTTACTGGCACTTCCAGCAGCAGACTGGTATTCAGATTGAGCCCTCAGTTTTTGTTTCTCTTGCCCCTTCCCCCTGCTCTAGCATCTTGTATCTTTATACCATTTTGCACATATTCTACAAAAGCTGGCAATTCTCTTTCTGTATTTCTAGAACACAGCTGTTATTTAGTTGTGATGAAATTATTTCTGAGGGACCCAGGGCCTGTGATGCTCTGTGCCTGCAGACAGCTGGCACAGAGACTATGACTGCCTGGGAAGGCTTGGGATCTAATCTCCTCTGCAGTAGGGGTTCATCAAGTCCAGCTTTGCTGACGCATCTCTGGAAGCTCTGTCTCATTGCCCACACGGTGCACGTAGGACAACTGACCTCCTGATCCACCTGGTGGATGAGGGAAAGGCTGTTGATGTGGTCTACCTAGACTTCAGCAAAACCTTTGACACTGTCTCCCACAGTATTCTCCTGGAGAAGCTGGCAGCCCGTGGCTTGGACAGATACACTCTTTGCTGAGTAAGGAGCTGGCTGGAGGGCCGGGCCCAGGGAGTGGTGGTGAATGGAGTTAAATCCAGCTGGCGACCGGTCATGAGTGGTGTTCCCCAGGGGTCGGTGCTGGGGCCTATCCTCTTCAATATCTTTATTGATGACCTGGATGAGGGCATAGAGAGCACCCTCAGTAAGTTTGCAGACGACACCAAGCTGGCAGGAAGTGTCGATCTGCCTGGGGGTAGAGAGGCCCTGCAGAGAGATCTGGACAGGCTGGGTCTCTGGGCTGAAGCCAATGGGATGAGGTTCAACAAGACCAAGTGTCGGGTCCTGCACTTTGGCCACAACAACCCCAGGCAATGCTACAGGCTTGGGGCAGAGTGGCTGGAAGACTGTGTAGAGGAAACGGACCTAGGGGATGTTGGTCGTTGCTTGGCTGAGCATGAGCCAGCAGTGTGCCCAGGTGGCCAAGAAGGCCAATGGCATCCTGGCTTGTATCAGAAATAGTGTTGCCAGTAGGAGTAGAGAAGTCATTGTCCCTCTGTACTCAGCCCTGGTGAGGCCCCACCTTGAGTACTGTTTCCAGTTTTGGGCCCCTCACTTCAAGAAAGGCATTGAGGCCCTGGAGCGTGTTCAGAGGAGAGCGACGAAGCTGGTGAGGGGTCTGGAGCACAGGCCTTATGAGGAGTGGCTGAGGAAGCTGGGATTGTTCAGTCTGGAGAAGAGGAGGCTCAGAGGAGACCTTATCGCTCTCTATAACTACCTGAAGGGAGGTTGTAGTGAGCTGGGGGTCACCCTCTTCTCTGTTGTAACTAGTGACAGGACGAGGGGGAATGGCCTCAAGTTGTGCCTGGGGAGATTTAGGCTGGACATTAGGAAATACTACTTTTCTGAAAGAGTGGTCAGGCGCTGGAATGGGCTGCCCAGGGATGTGGTTGAGTCACCGTCCCTGGAAGTGTTCAAGAAACGTTTAGGTATAGCATTGAGAGACATGGTTTAGTGGGGTTATATTTGTGGTAGGTGGATGGTTGGACTGGATGATCTTGTAGGTCTTTTCCAACCTTGCTAATTCTATGATTATATGATTCTAATTTGTACCCTGAACCTTGTATGCTACAATTTATCCTCCAGTGTGATAAGCAGCACGCACATGCCAGCTGTATAATTAGTAGTCTGTAGGTGTACAGGTAAAGGTGGTATTTTACAGTCAGAATGGAAAAGAAGGAAATGTTGCTGTCTTGCACCAATAAATGCCATCAGAAGCTTTAAAAATGTCCTCACTCTCAAGGTATTTTGAGAAGAAGACTTGAAACTGGTGCTTGTGGGAATTCCTGCTTTTTTCTTTTTTCCCCTTGTCCTATCACAGATGAAGAGTCTATCCCCTTCATTCTTGTAGTCCTCCTAGAACTAGACTCCTCTCTCAGTAAGTTTACCAATTGGGGTACTTTTTGGCTAACTGAGAAATACATTTATCTTTGTTTTACAAAGTTTCTGTGCTAGCTACTTTGCTCTCACTTGTTATTCTTGCTCCCAGCTCTGAACCACAGTCCTAGTTGTAGAGCTGGCGACCCCTTCATTTATCAGCCTTCATTACTCTGCTTCATCTGACTTCATTTTAGAGGTAGCTTATAGGCTACACCTACACAGACTGTGTCCCTAAGACCCGTGATGGTCAGCGGAGAGGCAGCTCAGAAGCAGATGCCTTCACTGTAGACAAAAGTAAGCAAGAGGAATCCAGAGGATGGACAGTGATGATTTTCTCCATTTCAGGCCAAAGTTATAGCTGCCCAGCTAGTATTTTTTGTCATTTGTACTGCCATCAGAAGTTTTATAACAAATACAGCCCTTTATGTTACCACGCTAGCTGTCTCCTCTCTCATTTAGTCAATGGTGATCCAGTTTAGCATGTGATTTCTGCAGCCAAACGTATAAATTTGGGGTTGAGGTGACCCCTTTACTTGACTCCACTAACCTTCTCTCTTGATAAAAATGTATATTGTAAAACAGTAAAGCACTGGCAGACTGCATGGCCTGGACTCACATGGCTGGAATGGAAATAAGAAGATCTAATCCAACTTAGACTTTTTAGTGGAGTGCCCGGTGAATTCAGAGATTGGCTCTGCATGCTTGTTAGATGGGGAATGTAGTTGTCTTGAGCAGTCCAGAGGGTACAAAAAAAAAAAAAACTTGGTCAGGCAAAAGCAAATCTATATTCCTACTGAGCTGACTTTTGTTTGAACTGCGTTCAACTTGTTCCAGACGGAAGACAGGAACAGCTGAGATATCCCTTGGCATTACAAGAGTAGTGCTAACATTTCTTACAGAGTGGGAAGGAGGGGTGGAAAAGGAGAAGAGTAGAAAACAGGAATGGCTGATTGTGTCTCACACCAGAAAAAGAAATTGTATTGACTTCAGTGTGTTTATTAAGAACCGTAATGTGGGAGTTTGAAAAAGAAAACCCTGAGAGCCTCCAGTTCCTCCACTGGTGTGTTTGTTTCTCAGAGGAGTTTTGGTGTATGCAAGATAGTCTTGCCTGCCTCAAACTGGGTAATGGCTGACTGGCAAGACTTGCATGGAGAGATGCCCCCGGGCAGTAGCTCCTCCTCTGATCCCAGGAAGGAGATCCCAAAAGGTGACACAGGGTGCAGGTCTTTACTCACAATCTGGCCTTGACTGTAGCCTCTCACACCCGGAAGCTGGATGTTGACTGGGCACCCCAGGGGTGACACGTCCCCACAAGTCCCCCAGACCCTGGTCAGACTTGAGGAAATCTGACCTGTCCTCATCCATAGAGAGCACACAGTCCAGGATGACTGACATCAGATGTCCACCCACCATCACCACAGGATGGGCTCCCACCTTCAGCCACTTGCAGGTCACACTGCCCAAACATGATGGAGGAGGACAGTAAGTCCAGCTTCGTGGTACCACTCAGGAAGGACAGAAATAGGGGTTTTCTGGCAGGAATCCTCAAAAGGGAGATGATGTGTATACAAACCAATGTGAGCAGTGACACATTAGCAGTGGACAGACCAAAGGACAGGGTGATGCTTTCAGGAAGGGGCTTCAAGTGGGGGAGGCAGGGTTTGGTGGGGTCACTCGGCTTCTGAAAGTGTCAGCCTGTATGTGCAGTTGGGTTGTTTAGCCCTGGGGGCTGGATTATAGACACTGAAATAAATATCTTGTACTTGATTTGTAATAAGGACACGAGATGCCTCAGGACCAAATGCTTTGATCAGCAGATCCACACTTATTGCACTGCATTAATTGCTAAGGTAGACTGAGCCAGATGTCACACCAGCTTTCTCTTCATCAAAAGCAGCAGCGGCATGAAGTTTCCCATGCATCTCAGCACTCATTTCCTGCACAACAGCTTTTATATTTCATGGTTCCCCTCCTTTCTTTTCCACTTGCTTGAACAGCTCTGCCTAATTCAGCCCTGGAAGAGCTTGTGTTGCTTTAATAGTACTGAGACCCGTGTGCTCCCAGCTGCTGCCGACATGGCTTTTTGTCATTCACTCACTCTTTATTGCTTGTCCTGTGCTGAGCGTTCCCAAACTAAAAGAGCTACAAAATGAAGAATGTGAAGTGTTTACAGAGACAACACCTTGCCTGCTTTTCCAGTAATCAAAACCTCTTCTCGTAGATAAGGAAAGGCTAACAGTGCTCGCTGAGGTCCAATTATTTGTTATTGAAGAAGCACCAATTTTAGACCAGCTAATTTCCATCAGAACAGGGAATAATAAAGGGCGCTTTGGAAGAGTTTACAGCTTATGCAGTCTACAGCCAAGTTGGAAAAAGTAATCAGAGCAGAAGTCTAAATAAACCCAAGGTTTTGTGTATTGTAAATGGAAATGGAGTTTGTTCTTGAGTGTGTAATAGTCTGCATCACTGCAAAAACATAGAAAATGTTACGCAGGAGCAAGATGTTGGGGACTTTATTGTGCGCATTTACAAAGTAGTTTAGTCAAAAGCATATGGAGCCATTTAAAATGCCATTCAGCTAACACTGGCTTGCCCACGCGGTGCATATATTTAGTATTTATTGTAATTATAGGTTCATAGAGATGCATCTACAAGTGTGTACTCAGTATAGTTGACTGTGTAATCAAGGCTTATTTTTATTATGGACTTACAAATTTCCCGAGTTGTGTATTTAAATTAATTTCAACTCTCAATGGAAAAGTCTATAGTAATGAGAATCTTGTGCATTTTATAAAGCCACAGAGCTGTAGGCCTCAAACAGCTCCCAATTATTTCAAAATGGAAATAATAGCAGCATTCAAGAAATGTTTAGATATAGCGTTGAGAGACATGGTTTAGTGGGGTTATTGGTGGTAGGTGGATGGTTGGACTGGATGATCTTGTAGGTCTTTTCCAACCTAGCTAATTCTATGATTCTGTGATTTTCTGTCTTCCTTCTCAACTAGCAGGAGAAATTGTTTGATTGTATTTCTGTCTTTGCATACTGGTGGGCTATGAAAGAGAGTTTACTGGAGATAAAGTGAATCTTTGTGCTCACTTCTAATTCCCTGACACTTCTTAGTGTCTTGCCTGCATATAGGTACTACATTTTCAAGTGTGTATTTTAGTCTTGCTAACTTTCTAAGATTACAAACATGAAATCAATTGCTTTCACAAGCATGCTGTGGAACCATAGGATCACAGAGTCATAAAGGCTGGAAAAGACCTCTAAGATCACCCAGTCCAACCATCAGCCCACCCCCACCATGCCCACTGACCATGTCCCTCAGTGCCGCATCCACACGGCTCTTGAACACCTCCAGGGATGGTGACTCCACCACCTCCCTGGGCAGCCTGTGCCGCTGCCTCACCACTCTTGCTGAGAAGAATTGTTCCTAATATCCAACCGAAATCTCCCCTGGCATGACTTAAGGCCATTACCTCCTATCCTATTGCTGTTACCCAGGAAAAGAGGCCAACCCCCATCTCACCACAGCCTCCTCTCAGGTGGTTGCAGAGAGTGACAAGATCTCCCCTGAGCCTCCTCTTCTCCAGACTGAACAACCCCAGTTCCCTCAGCCGCTCCCCATCAGACTTGTGCTCCAGACCCCTCACAGCTTTGCTGCTTTTCTATGGACATGCTCCAGGGCCTCCACATCTTTCTTGTAGCAAGGGGCCGAAAACTGATCACCGCACTCAAGGTGTGGTCTCACCAGTGTTGAGTAACGGGACGATCATCTCCCTGGTTCTGCTGACAAGAAAGGTTTTTGGTGTTTTTTGTCTGTTTGTTTGTTTTAATGTCAAGTTTATAGTCTCAAGAGGGCAATGCCATCTTTTACTCTGTCAGTCCCAGTAGCGTTAGGAATTTCACTGGGGCTGGTGGTGGACTGGTGCTCTCAATATCCTGCTTCCACCACAGCATCACAAGCAGGTTGCAGTCCATGTGACTGCAGCTGAGAGCCTGGAAGTGAGATGCGAGTTTATCTTCAAGATTCTGAAACTGAGAGGCAGATAAGAATGCATAATAAATTGAAGTCTCAGGATCTTGCACTGCTGAAGCACATGCTTGGAATGCATAGAACTGCTAATGCTGCAGAATGCCCCTTCTTTCAACTAAACATGCCACAGCTTTCACATATGGCTATCAAAGCTGTATGCCAGGGCGCCTGGTTTTAGGCAGATCAACAGAAGACTGGTGCACATAAAAGCTGTGAGGGTTTTTTAATGTGCTTGGCTCCCAAGCCTCAGATGAAGTCTAAAAGTCAGGATAATGAGCGGAAAGCCCTCCAGAGCAAGCCAGCAAGAGAAAACGAGGATGTGGGTGTTTATTCCTATCCTCAGGGGTTCAGAGCTCTGACTCTGCCTCGTCTTACAGGAGGGCAATAAATCCTCCCCAGAAAGTAGGTTTGTATGTCTCCTTCTGCCAGAAACTATGCAAGATTTACTCTTTTGCTCACAAAATGCAGCTGAGGTGGTAGTTTTGCCCCCTGTTTATTTTACATGAGAGATTTTTGACATAGAGAACCATGATTACCCAAATCTGGATGAAAAACCCAACCTCAAATTCAGGATTCCCTTACAGCAGCCTTCTTAGGCTCTTCTTTATTCCTCCCAGCCTCAGATAACTGGATGCTATCAGATGGCACATGCAATCCTCGTCCTAGTGCTGAACACCCATTTCACTGCATAGGCCAGGATCAATGGCAAAAATGTCTGAAACCAATGCAGGTGAGGACTCAAGCCCTCTTGCACCCCAGATGCTGAAAAAAGCCTTTGTCTCAGGGCTTATCACTAGAAAATAGAAACCACGATGAGACAAAATCTTCATTTGCTGAAGTTGCAAATAGTTGTATCACTTCTTTGCAGTACATCGAATGGATCCCAGCTGGTACATGGGCATGGGGCTGAGCCCACACTTCAGGGAAGGCAGCACAGAAGGTCCTGGCTTCCTTAGCACGTCTGCCTGCAGTGTGGCTGGGAGGGTGGGCAGGGCCTGCGCTCATTGCCTCCTTGTCACTCTGCTATCCCAAGGGCAGTGGTGAAACCACTGCCATTGTCCTACAGTGGAGGTGGCCTGGCTTTGCTACAAGGGCAGCGGGGAGGTGCAGGCCAACAGGGTGCAGCTGGAGGCAGCAGGGTGGGTGAGCTGGGCCTGGCAGCTCGCTGGCCCCTAACCCATTCACCTGGCTGGAATCTGAGGCTCAGCACCCATAGGCTGGGCTATACTTTAACACTGTGACAGCAAATGAATCTGCCATCCAATAGATCTTGAATTTCACCTACTTTTTTTAACATGGCATTACAGAGAGAAATCCAAAATACTATTTACTAACCTGCCCCAGTACTGAGAGTACTATTCTGTCCAGAATTCACATTTGAATGTTGAATCTGCCTCTATGTTGTAAAGCTTTAATCATAAGGTCAGCAGCAACTTTAGCTACGATCATACTGAATTCTGAGCTTAAATACTGCCAAAAAGATAGAGAAGGTGGAGGAAAAGCTCTGAGGACTCTGCAAAATTATCATTCTCATTTGCATTATGTTGTTTAACCATTGCATTTAAGCATTGTATGCTGTGATAAAAGTCATACTTAGAATGATAATTCAGTCCTCTGGTAGGACTGGTGTATGTTCAACCAAATTAAAGACAGCTTACTCTCAGACATGCCTAAAAGCACTGGGTTTTATTCTAATGTCTGTATCTCCAGTGTGATTCTGCAGTAAGATGCCAAGGTATGCCAAAAGCAGAAGCAGTTAGCTTGTCTGGGCACACTCAGCACACCCAGGGCAACGTGCCTGCACCCCTCCAGGCCCCACCTTGCCCCACCATGGTCTGGATGTGCCTGTGGAACAGGCTGCCCAGAGAGGCGGTGGATGCCCCATCCCTGGAGACACTCAAGGTCAGGCTGGATGGGGCTCTGAGCACCTGATGGAGCTGTAGGTGTCCCTGCTCACTGCAGGTGAGTTGGACCAGATGACTTTAAGGGTGCCTTCCAACTCGAATGGTTCTATGATGATTCTATGATTCTATTTCAACCATGTGCTGAGGACACTTGAGTGTGCTCTGAGGTGTGCACCAGCTGTCATACACAGTCGGTAGCACCCCTCAGGGAGTTCTGGTAGAGAGACTGAGGGGGACAGTATAGGGGATATCTAAGAAATCTCCAACAGTACTGAAGGACAAATTCACTGCTTCTTCTGGTACAGGAACTGGGGAACTTCAAATCAAATTATCAGGTAGAAGGCTCAAAACAAGCAAGGAGAGATGGTTTTTCACGCCATACATAGCAGGCCTGCCTCATGATGCTATATTATATGTTCACTTAAGAGTGGCTAAATAGAAAAGTCTGAGGGGAATTAAATATAAAGGCACCAACTCTGGGACAGTCAGGTCCTCTGAGCCACGGCAAGCACAATATCAGAGGAAAGCAGCACTGCATGCTCGCTGTGCTGTTACACACTCCCCCACTGCAGCTTGGACACAAGGTTAGGTGGGCCTTTGTTCTGATACCATACATCCATTTGTGCACTTCTGTTACTCCTTGTTCTTTCTGTTCTGGGCTGGCTTAGTTGAGCCTTGGTCACTGCAGTGCTATGCACCACAAACCAGAGACTTCTGTCCGCTGCACTGAGCTCCCACTGGACCCTGCACCCTCAGGAAGATGGTGGCTGCTCGCTCCCTGTGGTGAGTGGAGTCCGGCTGGGGGCTGGCCACACCGGATTCCCCACACCGCCCCATGGGCTGGGGGCTCGAGGGCCTGACCTGGTGCCAGAGGGCCTCTGGGCACAGAGTGTCGTGGAAACACACCTCTCCCTTCCCTCCCCACTGCCTCCTTTTCTCTTTTAATTAAAACAGAATGAGGGCCAAGTTTGTTAAAAGGAAAATAAACCCAGCTTCTTCAGTACTTATTCCTTCTAGGATGCTTTTTATCTAAGGGCTCTGGAGATCAAATGCTGCTGCAGGAGCTCTCTTCCCTCCTGCTGCCTGGCAGGGAGTGCTGCTGCCCACAGGTTGTGTTCTGTGCAGAGCTGGAGAGCTGCAGAGCTCTCTCCTCAGTGCCTTTTAGAAAATAGTAATATGGGGTGAGAATGGAGTTTTGTTGGTTCATCCCAACCCCCTCACCTTAATGAAATGGAAGAAGGATGCTGCACTGAAGTGCTCCTAGAGTGATGGCCAGAAGCAGTATTTAGGTGTTGTGAGGGCACGTGATATGGCAGCCAACAGCCACAGAATCACAGATTCATAAAGGCTGGAAACCACTAAGATCACCCAGTCGAACCATCAGCCCACCCCCACCATGCCCACCGACCACGTCCCTCAGTGCCACATCCACACGGCTCTTGAACACCTCCAGGGACGGTGACTCCACCACCTCCCTGGGCAGCCTGTGCCGCTGCCTCACCACTCTTGCTGAGAAGAATTGTTCCTAATATCCAACCTGAACCCTCCCTGGCACTACTTGAGGCCACTCCCTCTCATCCTATTGCTGTTACTGTTATTGCTGGGAGAAGAGGCCAATCCCCACCTCACCACAACCTCCTTTCAGGTGGCTATAGAGGTTGATGAGGTCTCCCCTGAGCCTCCTCCTCTCCAGACTGAACAATCTCAGCTCCCTCAGCCACTCCACATAAGAGTTGTAAGACTCGTGCTCCACATCCTTCACAGCTTCATTGCCCTTCTCTGGACACACTCAGGGCCTCAATGTCTTTCTTGTAGGGAGGGGTCCAAAACTGAATGCAAAACTCAAGGTGTGGCCTCACCAGAGCTGAGTACAGGGGGACAATCACTTCCTTGCTCCTGCTAGCAACACTGTTTCTTAAGACACCAGGATGCAACTGACCTTCCTGGTCAACTGGGCTCAACCTGGACTCAGTACAGCTCCCATCGCATCCTGCTGTGAGCCCACAGCAGGCTCTGCTTCCTGCAGCAGCTGCTCAGCCCCTGAGGAGGAATTTGTCCTGTGCCGTCTATTTTTTTTGGTCTATATATTTATTTTCTTTAGCAGCATTATCAAAGAGGAACATCTACCTTGTGACTTAGGTGATATTCTATTTGAAACTGCTCTGGGTGCCTTTCTCCCATGAGCCATCCCGTAGGACATGGGCAGGAAACACAGGAGGCTGAGGACACGCGTTCGCTGATGCAGTGTCCAAATTCAGCTTTAACTAAGAATCCAATTAAAGCCAGAATATTTTATTACTTCTAAATAAATCCCTGTACTTACATTTGGAAGCTTAAGGGATTTTCCCATGCAGTCTGCCAAGTAAATTTCCCAGAGCTGTGAGAAGTTGCAGGAGAGGCTCCGTGATGATCCCTTTGAGGAATGGAGGCAAAAGGTGGGGGTGAGTGCTGCGGGTGGCAGCAGGACATGGGGTTGCTTCCAGAGTACGGACGCTCACCTTCTCCTGTGCAGAACAATTATGCAGAACACACCGGGATGCTGGGCAGCGCTGTCTGTATCCGTCCTCATCTGTCATTAGGGTATTTTCAGTCTTGCTGCCAGCAGGCATTTTAACAGCAGCTCACCCACCATCCACAAACCCAGCAGTTTAAACAACAAATGATAAGCTGCTAGGCCACACGGTGATGGTGCTAAAATTGCTTTGGGAAATGCAGATATAAGGAGGATGGTGACGATGGGGCTGTGAAGAGCCCAATGTTCTCCACAGACCATCCTGCAGCCAGCACCCCCGGCCCCAAATCGGCCGATGGATTCCAGTCTGCAAGAGCTCCCTATCCTGATTCCATCAAAATAACGATACAACTTTCCCCATCACACGTACCAGCTCAGCAGCCAGGGGTATGCTTATTTTACTTACTTTTTTCTTCCCCCAAGCGTAATTTCCTCAGGGCTGGGGAGAGGAATTTCGCTCCCAGCCCGTGGCTCAGCTCATTGCTGGAGCAGCTCATACTCATCCATCCTGTGTTGGAAGCGAGGTGCCCAGCTGCCTTCCTGTCAGCTTCTCTGCTTTATGGGCCTGTCAGGCTGTTTTTATTCACTTCTAATATAATCTTTCCACAATAAGGAGAGTGCATGGCTGGAGACAGGCAGAAGGCTGCTGCTATTACCTGGGAGCTGTGATAAATTGCTTTCAGCAACTGCAGGAGGGTTAGTGCTGAAGTTTAAGGAACGTTCTTTGCTTCCTGTGCTTTACGTGCACGTCAAGGCATGTATTTATTGCCTTTCTTTCAAGAGTGTGCCTATGTGGAGAGAACTGTAAAAACCGACTGCCTGATCAGTGCAGCAATGCTGTGATTAATTAAAAGTTGGTCCATGAGTGGGAAGAGCAGCACTGGCGTCTCGCCGGCCGCGCAACCCCGCACCATGAAACCTGACTGTCTGACAATTACTGTTAGAATCATTTTTCTCTAACCAGGGTTGCATGGGATTATGGTATTATAAGTGGGATTTGCTCTAAAGGCTGGTGGCCCTCTGCATCTTAGGGATTACTCCAGCTTCTCCTGAAAGGAATTTTGATAATGCTCCTTTAATGAGACTGCTCTAAATTGAATTACGTCCTGCCTTCCCCCTGAAGTGGGATCTTTTCCTGTGATAGTGGACATGTGCACAGTAGACAGTGTTACACATTCCTTTCCAGGGGGCATGTGGGACGTCTGTAACAAGATCTACAATGGCAAATGGGAGTCTAAACCCGAAAAATTTGTGAAACAAAACATTCCTGGTTCTGGTGGATTTCTTTGTTCTTGAGGGCCCCTGCTCACCACTGCCTGTCGTTGTGGCCCGAACTGTCCGGCTCTAAAGTGAGAGATTGCAAATCTCACCTCTTGCTGGGCTGTGCAGCCACACGCCTCTCGCTGTGGAGAGGAATGCCACAGGTGATGCTGGAAAAGAGGCTGCAGGCCTACAGACAAAATGGGTTACCAAGAGGCCTCCCCTGGATATTATCTTGCTGTCTTTACTCCTGGCTCCCTTCAGTCCTGCTTCATTTTTTATGGAGACAATAATTATCTCTCCTGTTAACAGAACACACACCTCTGGCGTTACTCCGTTGCTCACCTTGCAGCTCTGTCAGCAGATCTCTGAGCTCAGCCGGAGGGCTCCATGCCACTAGAAGGCCACTTGGAAGCTCACTGGGTCTGTTTGCTGTGGTTGCACTAAACAAGACAGTCTCACCCCTCCAGGTGGGTGGACTCTGCTGTGTGGGGCAGCATGTGCTGCCTGCACCACAGGGCTGGGGCTGCAAGGAGACACAGAATCACGGAATGGTTTGGGTTGGAAGGGAGATCAAAGCCCACCCAGCCCCAACCCGCTGCTGTGGGCAGGGCTGCCCCCCACCAGCTCAGGCTGCCCAGGGCCCCATCCAACCGGGCCTTGAGCGCCTCCAGGGACAGGGCACCACAGCTTCTCTGGGCAAATCCTCAGCCATGCTTCCAGCAGGTCATGGACAGAAGGTGCCACGTGGGGGTGTAGATACCAGAGCATGGCTGATGGCTTTGCCCTGCTCTTGCGCCTAGTGAGAGCTGTAACACTGGAGGGGACACAGGCGTGAGGCCATGCATCCCTGCCCTGGGATAAGCTTTCTGTTGCAGAAGCCTCGTCTCCAGCTTTTGCCTGCACAAACACAGAACTGGTGGCAGCACCAAGCGGGCAGCCCTGCAACAGGCAAGCTGTGCCACCGCACCCCTGTGGTCTCTGCAGCTCTGCGCAGTCTTTTGGAGAAAGAGGCTGTGCTGTTCTTCTCCTCCTGGGCCTCCATCTACTGCTACAGCACAACGTCGGGCTGGTTGCAGCCACGCTGCTGCTGGCTAGAGGAGGAGGCCGGAGGCCGCTTCTCTGCACACAGAAACACATCACTACAGGGAGGCTCTTCCTGCAACCTGTTTATATACATTAAAACACTATTATACAAACTGAAAGAAAGGGGGGAAAAAAAAAAGGGTGTTCCAGAGGGGTAGGTGTGCCACTGCCAGCACCCCTCAGCCCCTGCCAGGTCTCACTGCCATGTCCCCCTGCACCAGTCAGGCCAGGAGTGCCGCTGTCCTGCAGGAACATCTTTCCCCACCCCTCTCCCACAGTGAGCACCTGACTTCCCTGCTTCAGCAGCTCTCAGAAAAGAAAACTCTCGCCCCAAAGTTCTTTTCTTAATTTATTTATGTAACACAGTGTAGAAAGCTATCAATTCATAAGCAATGGTTCTGTACAATCATCCTGCAGAGGATCCCTGTTAATTTTCGACCAGCAGGCACTTTTCCCCCCCCAAGAAGTGCTCACAATTAACAGGGATTCTTTTTAATATTTTTTTTTTTAAGATCAAAAAGATACATGGAAAAGAAAATAAGGTTTACCTTCCAATGCCTAAAGTGTGCACATAAAACAGGCACAAAGAAACAAACGTGTATTCCCATGATTTCTACGTCACTAATACAGCAGGAGCAACAATCTGTACAATAAAATGCAACTGCAGAGGAAAAGAATTTCAAGAACCCATCTGGAATACTTCTTAAAAAATGTTGTTTGACTTTAAAATGCATAGTGATCAGAAAAGAACGCGCGGCAAAGAGAAGCAGCTAAACCCCACAGACACAGAAAGCATCCCCCATCCATTCTTAAAGCATATTTCAATTAGGACTTAATTTTTTGTCACAAATCACAAGAATAATATACAACTGGCTAAGGAGCTACGTGATAAATAATTGGGAAAGAGAAGCTATCCATGCACTAGTTAAATACAGCTAAACTCTTTACAGTTCACAAAAAACATTCATTAATAATGTAGTGTAAAGACTGAAATGTAAAGAGAGAGAGAGAGAAAATACATTACTGATTTTATTAATTCAAGTTCAGGCATCTACTTGTGTTACAGCACAGCTGTCAAAAGGCGATAATGAGTAAATAATAAAACAGAGTGTTTTTGTTTCTCTCCATATTATTCTATAACTGAACACCAATGGGCAGTGAAGCAATCATTCTGCTGTCCGACTCATGAGGCTGCTGTGGTGTCCTAATTCTGCATCTGTTCAAAGAACTTGTAGGTGGGGTTCTCGTAGCCATTCTGCTGCATCTTGGAGAGGTGGCGCTCCTCTGGCGTCACTGCGGCATCCACCTGTGGTGGGAAGGAGGAAACCAGCTCAGATCCTTGCTCAACTCACAGCACTGTTTCTTCTTTTTTTAAACCATAAAGAGGAGAATAAGACAGCGCTCTCGTGCAGCCCAACCCTCCTAAGTCATTTTAAATTAAAGGTGGCTGGGAAGTGACAGTTTTGCTAGAACTGCAAAACTGACTGACCCAACTCAGCAACACCACCTCTGGATTTTGTAGCCTCTATGATCATCCAGTCCAACCGTCAGCCCATCCCCACATCCCTCAGTGCCACATCCACACGGCTCTTGGACACCTCCAGGGACAGTGACTCCACCACCTCCCTGGGCAGCCTGTGCCACTGCCTCACTGCTCTTGCTGAGAAGAAATGGTTCCTAACATCCAACCTGAACCTCCCATGGAGCAACTTAAGGTCATTCCCTCTCGTTGTATCACTATTATGTGGGAGAAGAGGCTGACCCCACCTCACCACAGCCTCCTTTCCAGTGGTTGTAGAGAGCGATGAGGTCTCCCCTGAGCCTCCTCTTCTCCAGACTGAACAACCCCAGTTCCCTCAGCTGTTCCCCATCAGACTTGTTCTCCAGACCCCTCACAGCTTCACTGCCCTTCTCTGGACACACTCCAGGGCCTCAATGTCTTTCTTGCAATGAGGGGATATGTTTCGCATCTCTCTAGTCTCCTATCATTACTCTTTTTCCTCCTAGAGTATGTACAGCATCTGCACTTGGGATCAACTGGTCTCAAAAGGAAAGAAAAAGCTCACAAAAAAGAAAATAGAAGAAGTGGACATAAGTGGCTTGAGGCTGCCTTCTATTTGTGCTGTAATCAGATCTGTTGCAGGTGCTATAGTTTGAAGGCTATTAAAAGTTAACTGGCAAAAACAAAATGAGGGTGTGAAGGAAAAGCCCAAGCAGCCAAGGCAGAGGGTGAACCAACATCTCACCACATTCTCTGAAACCAGCTTCTCTGGCTCAAAGGTCGTATTTGGTTAAGTTTAGTGACCACAGGCTTGACACGTCTGCACTCCTTAAGTACTTCTACTTAAGAAAAACTGACCTTTCTTGATTACCTGCAAGACAGCCATAAGGACAGCTCAGTCAAGTCTTCTCCACTGAATATTTGCTGCTCCACAAATTACTTCCTCTTTTACTGAATATTACAGTAATATAAAATGCCAATTAGAGTGGGCAAGGGCTGACTCTAAATGTTAATTAGGTATTCTACCTCTGCTGGGAGCTCAATAACTGCTGTGTATTCAAACCCAACCATGGCCCGGCCATCTTGCCAACCAGCTATTAAAACACTCCTGAAGAAGTCTGCTTGTCAACTATTTTACTTGCTCTCACAGCTCTGGCGTTTGACAGCTCTTCGAAGGTAGAAAGTGAATTTTACACTGTCAAAAATGTAATATCGGGAAGGTGCCTCAGACTCTATATTCAAGTACTGGGTACGGGCATTTTCCTGTGGATTTCTGTAAGCGGTGACCTTTAGGAAAAACAGCCATTTCTTTTTGGCGTAAAAATAACCTTTTGGGTAACGGAAAGTACATTCTCTTAAGAAGCCTTATAAAGCAGACAAGCTTACTTTGGCCTTTTAATAATAAAAAAGGAGCAGTATTTATATTTGATACTTACTTTAAATCTACTCTACAACATTCACCTCAGTGAGGGCAGACTATGGCTGTCTGCAAGTTACCTGGTAGCCTGGAGGAAGATAAAAGGTGCGCTCTTCCACGCCTGGGACAATGCAAACCACTCAGCGTGTTTTTGTAGCTCTTCCCTTACTGTTATATGATCGTACCACCTTCCGTACCCACCACCAACATGGATCCTCTCAGAGACATCTTCTATCTTGATGGTCATTTATTACTTAAGGGAAGAAATGCTTCTGTGTGTGGCAAGTATATATGACTGCTCAGATCAACTGGTAACCCTGAACCCATTTTTCCACGTCCCCCTTCTAAATTTCACCCATGTTCCAATCAGCACTGCATTTTCCATGAAATCTCTTTCTTATACAATAATTACACACTTTGGTGAAGCATCCAGCTTGTAAGGTCACATACTGTGTTTACTTGCAAGCTGTTGCAAACAGCCCCCCAAAAATCAATTTTTTCACCTCCTGCAGCATGGGCTCAGACAGTGAGGTACTGCCTAGAGATAGTGCTCTTGCCTTAACTCGCTCTTTCCAGATTACCCTTATGCTAGAAATTAGTGGAGGGATTTATGTTCTTCCCCTGCCTTCTTCCCTTCCTCTCCAGAAGCA
This sequence comes from Numida meleagris, assembly GCF_002078875.1. Taxonomy (NCBI): domain Eukaryota; kingdom Metazoa; phylum Chordata; class Aves; order Galliformes; family Numididae; genus Numida; species Numida meleagris. The sequence goes on from NC_034409.1 coordinate 100,560,167, forward strand.
ACAGAAGAATTTTTTTTTTCTGCTGACAGAATACACGCTTCCCTAGCTGCCAACAACCATTTCAATCCATCAAGGACAGGAGAACCCTGGGAAATTCACAGCTTGCCTCCTCTTCAACCTCTACATGCAGATCCCCAGGACACCTCTGCACAGCCACTTGCTCAGCAGCCAGAGTAAGACCCTGCACTCGCATTTCAAAGTCAACTTTTCCCTCCACGTTGATACACCATCCATAGCCACATGCAGTGAATCAGCTTCTGGCGATTCCTTGACACTATCACCATGCTGCAGACCGCTTGTTTTCAAGTAAGTATTTCCTTGTAACAGCACTAGGGTCTAACAAATCCATTCAATACAGGTCTTGTATAAACACAAACAAGGCCTAATCTTTGCCCTAAGGACCATGCAAATTTAACAGCATCAACTATTTCCATTGTGGCAATGTCACCGCACGCCATCTGCCACCACTGCTGTTGTCACCAAGACGGCTGTGAAGGAAAGAGAAGAACAAAGCAGGGAAAATTACAAGGGCTCCGGATGCTGTTTTAAGCACTTACAGAATGTAAGAATACAATGCACATGCACAGGAAAAGCAACCTTTCCTTCTGCTCTTGAATGGGCTGCTGTCACGCTGGGTCAGCCGTGGTTCTTGTGCACACGAACACTGCTCTACAGGAGTTCTGGTGCTTACCCAAATGAAGAATTGAGAGCCTCACAATTCACAACTAAACCCATTGATAGCTCTACAAGATTCTCTTCTAGCATAACACTAGTGTAATATGAAGCCATGGGGGCTGAGAAATCACAAATCTCCAATCAATACAATCGGGGATCTCCAAGCATCAATACATGCCTGAGAGCATTTTTCTTTCTAATAGGCTCACCCCACTGGGATGGGATGCAAAGGAAGGGTGTGCCCGAACCTGAGCTGCACTTCTTCCTATTTAAGCTCCAGACAACACCGTACAGAGCTCTGTAACATGTTTTAGCTTAAGCCACCCACTCAACACTTCTTATTCAGGAGTAGGAGATATGATAAGCACACAGCATAACCTGCTTGTGGGAAAGAAACAGGGAAAGGTAGCACAACATAAATAAAAATGAATCAAAGGAAGAGGAAGCAGAAGAGACAAAATAATAGATGAGAAACTTAGAAGAAAATCAGGGAGAAAGAGATTAGGAAAAAATATGAGGAAGGATGGTAGAAATCAGACTGAATTTTTAACATCCTTGAACAATATTCTGTACCAAAAAGCCCCGCTTTTATAACTTGTTCACAGAGGAAGTCCAATAACCTCTGAAATATGGCATTTATAGATGAAAGGGATTTATTGAGGCTTCCGCTTGCAGACTTACTCGTTTTTTTAAATTTCCCCTTTAGCCTTTAAAATGACTACTGCTGGTGCTACCTCTCTTTCCTACAGCTGACAGCCACACGCTAATCCATCTCACTGCCAACCTACGTGCACTATTGCTCATCCTGAATGTCTTCTCTTCTACTCACTTTTACCCATTTCGACTGACAAACTGTTCCTCTCTTTTCCTTCAGCCTTTGTCCTAGGTATTGCTCTGTCAAACTACACGCCTTGACCTTGGCTATCTCCTTGTCAGTAAATCACTAAAGCCCTTTACCATTTCAAGAAGCTTTTTGCACCCATTATAGAGGTGGCAGAAGTTGAACACAGCATTTAAGAGGTGTGGGTGCTTTCATGCTGCTGAGAAGCAATCTAGACGCCTCTCTGTTCTACAATGTGATGTCTCCTGAGAAAACAGCTAGGTCAGGTAGATAACCTCTTTAAAGAATGTCCATCTATCCCCTCCTGCTACTGCCTATAAATCTTTCACACAGAAAATCCTAGTGTGGGGTCAGGAAGATGGCAATACTGCAGGAAAATTTACATGCTGCCTCTACACATGTGGGACAGGTGAAAATCCCAGACAGGATGTGCTGGCAGTGCTCAGAGATGTGATGAATACAATACTGTCCTTTAAACGATGGTACATGGATGCTGCCTAATACACATCTGCAGATTGGTCACTGAGATATGGACTGCGGAGAGTATTACAACAGTTGTAATGGCTCCTTTGCTACTGCTGTGAGCCCTCTGCCATTGCCTCTCCCCACAAGCTGCTGCTGGAGGTGCTGCTGCTGTAACAGACAACAAATGAGCTTCAAAGCTGAGATACCGAATGAGGGTGAGTTGTGACAGTTCGCTGCAGTCTGGAGCACGGGAGGTGAGAACCTCTCTTTTTTCCACCTTCTTTTACGGAGTCGGCTGAGGTGGGTGCACCAGCAAAAGCCATCTTCAACACGTTTGCTGGAGTGCAGCGTACACATACAGCAAGTCATTTTCCACCACACAGTCATTCGTTCACTTAACTCTGGCAGTCCCTTTCATGGGGAGGCTGAACCACTTTGAAACATTTATGTTATCAGACTTGAAGAAAATTATTATGACACTTCTTCAAAATAGGACAAGTATATTCCTCCTTAGAGCTTCAAAAAAGGCTAACGGGATTTTTAATAATGACTTGTTACAGAACTCACAGATGAGAACAAGTATGACAGTCTAAGCTGACTTTCAGGAAGATATGAATACAGGTGAATAGGACCCGTTTTGCAATTTTGCATCCATTATCGCAGACAAATTCTCACAGTAACTTCTGACATGCAACACACAGGTTTCAAGATTTGTTAAAGCATACTCAGTCGACCCAGAGCTCACATGCAGTTATTTTTTTAATCTATTTTAAAAAGAGCTTTTGCTCTTTTGTGCTTTTTGTACTTGGCATATTAAAGACACATTAATCCTCTTTAGCATGGAAAAGCTAAATTTTGAGAGCATTTTAATATTAAACATCTATTTTAAATGTCCTCTGCATGTTGTGTTCTTCTCAAAGTGCATGCTATAAAATTTTCCACACCAGCTTAGGACAAAATGTTGTGTCTTTCTTGCAGGTGGAAAACTCACACAATGAAGCTACGCAGTCTGCCAAGACTACAGAGCAAGCCTGGCAGAAAGAAGAATCCATCTTACCTATCAACGCCAAACACAAAGCAGGAAATCTACAAGGCAACACTATCTATGGTGTGCTAATAAATCTTAACTTATATTCTCAGTAGAACTTCATGCTCTGTTTTTATTCCCTAAGAGATGCTGTCATCTTGACATGAATTACTCGTTCAACTTGGGCTTGCTGTTTCTAGTCCAATATTTCCAAGTTTACCCTCACTGAAGAAAGCTCGTAAGAATCTATGATTATTTTTGCCACATCATTCCATCAGGAGAAACGCACCTGAAATTTTAAGGCCATAGTGCCACAACGATATGTGCTCATTCAATGTCTGGTTCAGAACTTTGGCATAAGAAGTTTCCTGACAAACTTCTGTTGTCACTAAACTCAGTCAGAGGAGGGTCTCAGCTGAGGCAAACCCAATGTACAGCCGTGAGCTTCCTTCCACCACCTCTAGGTGCCAGCTCAGCATGAGCTGTGTTCAGCTCTTTGTCATGTCCCCGGGAATGCTGTTTTGGCAGGGAAATGCACTGACTCCGACCTCACACCTCAGCTGACATATAACCGCTGGCAGCAGCAGTCAATGGTTTAGAATTAAAACCGGTTTGAATTTTCTACCAAATGGGTTGGAAGCTTTCATAGGGAAAGTTAAGGGTGAGATTCTTGCTTGCTGTTCTCTGTAACTTGATCCAAAATTCTGTACGGCTAGCTGTGTGCTCCAATCTCACCCCAAACTATTAGTGCTCTTCAAACTGCATCTCTTTAGAAGGTTTCACACCAAACAGGCAATTATAGCATGGACACAGAAATGTGCAAACACAGAATAAGACAAAAGCTAACACAAATATTTTTAAGACCCTTCAATGCCCCAGACTATGGAATATACGCATTATGAAGCACATATGTACCCATGAGGAACCAATCCAAAGTTCACTTGACTCAGGATGAAACCAATGTAACCGCTGACAAGAACAAGACCTGGTTTCAATCTAAAATTTAAAATATCAGTTTTGGAAGATAAGAACATAAATGTCCGAAGTGCTGATGTAAGTATTACCTGCAAGTCAGGTACTGACACAGCAAATTGATACACAGGTATGGATATACATGGGGAAAAACACTACAGGACTCCCTTTCTGGGTCTTACAATTTAAGTTTTGCTCTGTATAGAGATCTTTTCTTAAAACCAAGCAACACAGGAGGTATTTTAAATGCCTGTAAATTGGCCAGAAATTTACTTAGTAGATTGGGAAGAAACAAGTATTTTCATCTTTTAAATCCCATGTAGGAGTGCTGTATTTTATTCGTGTTTCTCAAATCAAAATCTGTTTGTGGCAAAGGTAAATCTGGTTTAGAGAACAAAAAGCAATAAAGTTTCTGTAAGGGAAAATTCTTGTAGTATAAGAACAATCCACAGCAGATCTGCCTCATACATTTATCTGCAAACTAAATGAAGAAAACTGCGTGCAGGAATTCCCACCAACAGTAAAAACAGATTTTTCCTCTTGTGCAGTATCATTGGCTACTGTAACATTTCCTATAAGATCAACTTTTACAGTAAGAGGTGATTGGTCTGGGATAGTTCCAGAATAGATTTTTGCGGTTTTGCACCCAACTTAACATGGTTTATACTGTGTCCAAAATTGCAAAACGAGGGAATTTAATTCCGCTCTGCTAGATGCTACCTCTCAGGCTGTGAGCATAAGGCCAGCCAAAGCTGCGGTTTCTTTGTAAACAGGTGTACAGAGCAGTGTGCTGACTGCTGTACACGTGACGCCACTTGTGCTTGGTGGTCTTTTCTTACCTCCACAACCCCGTGATGAATAGATGTGTACTGCTTCTTCTTCAGCATCACCAGAGTAATGACAATCACCGTCGCTATGACAACACCTCCCACCATGAGTCCAATGATGGCACCTTTATTTGAACCCACGTCTTCAGCAAAGAACACCTACAAAGAAAAACAAAAGAAGGAGGATAAGAAAAACCTGAGTACTTGGTTCACTTGTCTAGTGACCACAACGATAAAACGCCTAATGGAGTATCAGTAAGTAAACACTTCGTATAACCTGAATTATTCAAAAGTGGTTCACTGTACCACAAAGCTCTCATAGTTGAAGAAGACGTACAAAAGCAATTTAGGAAAACTGTTTTGCCTCTGGTGTAGTAGTGCTGTGGCTAAGGGGAAGACATCTCCAGTTCTCTGCTTTGCATGAGACTTAATGAAAACAGAAGAGTGAGAAGTGGCTTTTTGGGTAAGCAAGTAAAGATAATTGCAAAATGACAGACGTGTTTGCAGACCAGGGAGCATACAGATATTTGGCATGTGGATCATGAAATTGTTCATAAATCTACGTCTGCTAGGCTTGTTTGAACTACATCTGACGCACTTCAGTAAGGGAGCAGTGAAGACCTTTAGGATAACAGTGAAGCTGGCATGCAATCAACCGGGAGAAAATTCTCACACCAAAGAGATGAGGGCCCAGAAAACACAAGAGTGTTGATGTAAGTGAGCAGGCAAAGGACACAGCAAGATTTTGCAGAGCAAAGGGAGAATGAGCTACACCTGGATGGCAACAGTACTCACGCATGACCTACATGATGTGACGGTCATGTGAAAACCAAAGAAGATTCTCTTGAACTGTGTGTACTGATAAGGGAAGTCAGCAGACAGCAAGACGCTTTACTACACATTTAGTAAGACCGGGTGTTAGCAACAAGAGCAGACATGAAATGTGAGCAATTGTTTTCACTGTCCCCTTTTGTATTCAGAGTAAACATTGGATTATTTTACATTTATGCATGCTTTACAAACCTTTTGTCCTCTTGTCAGTATGAGACTTTTATTATTATTATTTTTACCAAAATGGGCAAAAAGGATTAGAGAATAAATTACATTCCCAGAATTGTAAGACGACCTTACTCTGAAAGACTAAATACTTTGACAAGTATTTAACAAAAATGCAGAGGGAAGCAGGAAACCAGCTGAGAATTATAATGAGCTGTATAACATTTGCAGTCTTCAAGAAACACAATCTTCCTCAGAGAGGTATTAAAACAGCAGTATAAATATTTATATTGTTCCTAGTTGTAAGCAAGAAATACATTTCAACAAAGTTAAGAATTCATTACAAAGTACACACAATAGATGGTGTCGGCATAAGCTGATGTGAACTAATAATTTCTTCTCTCAATTTTACCTGCACAGGAATGGAAGTCTTACCATGCTACTTCAGAGCACTGTGAAATGCCCCAGCTAATATATATGCGCAACAGAGGAAGGCCTTAAGCACTTTGAGTCATGAAAATCAATTTAACGTAGAGCTAAAATGTGAGCACCCACAAAGGAGAAAATAACTGCAATTTCAGAAGTTTGCATGTGAAATACAACGCAAAGCTGAATTCAAGGCAATATCCTAAGGAGACTGTTTCAGTAAATCTTTCCAGGGCACAGAAGAAAACACAGATGAAAGTATTTTCTGCTTACTGCTTTTAAATTAAAGCTAATGGAGAAGGGAATCGGCTAGGATACGGCATGCAGTAAGCAAGCAGTGCGCTCCAGCACTTTCTCAACAGTATCAGACTCCTTGCTCGGTCTCAGCTGAAAAGATAACTTAGAGGACTGCTTGCTGATTTTTAAATAATGGCTACAGCTATCAGCAAGAAGCATGGCATTAAATGCTTTAAAAAGCGTGAAAGGTCCCATTTTAAGCATGACACAGATTGCCTGAGTGCATAGCCTACAACGCATTCCCCATCAGCTACCACAGGCAGGGCAGCTGGCAGCTCCAAATGGCCGCTGTCAAACCACTTAAACACTAAAGGTCGCTGCAGGGAAGTGTATGTGATGCAGGATCAATAACTAACGAACAAGTGTCTAAAAATGCACTTCTGCAGGCTCCTTCCCTTCAGTAAACTCACAGGGTATTTCTCCATCAGGATGTTTAACTCATCTGAGCTAAGCACGCCAGAATTTCCCAAATTAGCACTAATGCATTTTGGATTAGCTCATCAAACTGGGAATTCTCAGTTCTCAGCATCAAAGAGACAGCAGAATATCTTTTCACACAGTGATTGCCTAGTTCAAATGCAAATCTGAGTCCCATGTTAATTTTAATTTTCAGCACTACTTAGCTTTAAGAATATATTAAGAAAAAAAGCTTTCAAGTTTAATATGATACTGAAAGTCACAGAACTGAAATCTCATCATGTAATGTACCTTTACAAAAGGGGAAGCAGAAAAGTCAACATTGCTGTACTTCATTACTTATTAAGGAATTGAAGAAAAGCTTTTAGAATATGCTTATTCTTACTTACATAGCTTTTGGTTGTTATTTTTGTATACTTAAGAAATACAGTTCAAGGAAGGAATGGTATATTTATCCCATTTGCCCTTAATCTGTTAGTAATTCAATACAGCTTATGGAACAAAACACGCAGATGCACAAAGCTAAAGCAGCATCCTCTTATTCCAAGCAGGGGATCTTGTGAGAGGTTATGCTCCACGGAGTTCAGCTCCTTCATGCCCTGCTCCCATCTGTTTTGAGAGAACAGGAATCTATTCCTGAATAGGTGTCACTCTATTTCTAGCTGCACCATGCTGTGTCTCCATGTGACTTTTTTTTTTTTCTTTTTAAATTTAGGTAGCATTTTCTTTCTCTGTATCTCTTCACTTTAGCTATGTGACAAGGGGAGATGGACGGCAGGACAGTATTGCCCAACTACACATCTGGCCACGTGGTGGTGTGAGTGGAAGAACAGCCAGAATTTCCTCTTACATAAGAATTACTGGCTCTCATCTTCACTACTGAAATTATTCCAGCTTTACTTCTATTTTAGAGAGAACCACTGGAATCATTAGCTATTCACATGAAAACTTTTTGTTGACAGTTTCAGCATCCACCCAGAGGAAACAGGACCAGAGCTGACCCCCAAGTTCACATCACGTTCAGCAGTCCACACCACACAGACAGAGCACCATCTGTTCACTCACCAGCTTTTGATGATGCACTTCATATCCTGAGTCATGTCGGAACTCCGCATCCATCTTTACTTCAGATACCTCTTCTGTTTTTACATTGGTCAAGCCAGAACCTGCATTGCAACGCAGTGACATTCCGTTAAAGTCATCGACCGAATCGCACTCTGCTTACCTCCACCAGTACAGGAGCAGAAGGCAACGGTATCATTCACACGGAGGAGGTGTGATGCAGCGTGAAAGGGAACTGGGAGGAAAGTGAGGTACGTCTGACATGTCAGTCACTGAGGTGACACAGAATGAGCTGGTAAAATTTCTCCTCTGTTAGTGTTCCTTAATTCTCTGCAGCTATGCTGGTACAAGCATCAAAGGCTTTCAGTACGAAACACGGCAAGAGCTAAGCTGCCAGGGACCAACACAGTCTCCTGAACTGGCTCACAGGATGCAGATGGATCTGCCCTGACAGCCTCTTTAGCAATGTCAAGCAAATTTAGCGTTCAGGCTGAAATCAGTTTCCTCCCTAAGCTCAGGCTGCTCTGAGTTAAAAACACATACCAGTGGTGCGAGGTGGGAAACCCCATATAATGTGAACCTGTATCTTATATGCAAACACACATAAATAACTCACTGTTAATGTCGGTGAAGTTTACAGAATTCTTACCCTTGTATTTCAAACTGCTCAGAACTGACTCCTGCCTAGGAGAGAACCCTATCTCATGATTAGAAGCATAAAGCAAAGCAAGTAATGACAGCTTGAAGAGATTTTAATTGCAGTTTGCAGACCTGCTCTCCCCTTACAGGTGCAAAGGGAAGACGCTGTGCTTGCCTAACTGGGAAGAAGGGCAGGACTTTCTCTGTAAGGTAGCCTTTGGAGAGTGAGCCAGACTTAGAACAGCTGAGCAGTGCATCCTTTATGTACACCTATGAATATTATGTCCCAAAAAACTGGCTCTGGCTTGTAGAGAACATACGGATATTCACATAGCTGGCTATTCCCCTTCTCATTATAACTGATTGACATTTATATTGCTTGGAGATACAAACATTGCAGAAACATGGTGTTTATGACAAGTTATTTCCTCACCATCCGACGTGATAAGAACCAACAGGTTCATATTCCTTGTCTGTATTTATTTTTGCGTTTTACCAACCCCCGCGGATTCTTAGTATTTTGGGCTGATCATAAGCTCTGATGCAGAGCAAAAACCTCTTCTAAATTCTCAGCAATACTGATTGTGTTCCACCACCTTTCTGGACTGTCAATACATTCTTGAAGACTTCCATGTGCCAATGAGCTTCACAGTCTGAAGTAGCACTGAATGAAAGCATAATTGCCCTTTTATTGCCTTTGAACATGCATTTTTTTTCCATTAAATACTGATTTAGTTTTGTATTATGAGACAGTGAGAACCTTCCCAAGAAATTCTACAGACTGCACTGACAATCTCAATCTGTGGTACTGATCTTGCTTTTCACAATAAACCATAGAAAGGTTAAAACAAGAATAATCTTCACACAGTAGATTATTTACGGTTATTTTCTGGAACAGTCTGACTGCCCCACAAAATCTATCTTCTTTTTAAGGAATAAAGCACTTCAAAGATCTCATTTTTTTAAATTAAGCATCTGATTTTTGATGCCACATTACACTTACTGACAAGTATATTATGACACTTATACATAAGAGGCCATTTCTAAATGCAAGAACAGTGAAGTACTTAAGGAACTGCAGTTTGAAAACAAACCAAGATGATCTGTCAATGAAATGGAAATGAAGGAAATAAAATCCACATGGTGCCTGAAAAGAGATTTAATTTTCTATACTTGAAGCAGCTACGGTTAGCTTTCCAAACTAAGAACACCATTCACTCTTCTTTGTGCATGATCCCAAAATGTCCCCTATACCTTCATCAAGAAGTGAAGAAAATGAGTACACTTATCTGGCCACAATGAGGCTCACATTTTCAAACCCTCTGCTTCTTTGTTGTTAGGATGAAATGGGGGAAACAATAGTGACATAGCAGTGTTTCACACAGTTTGAATTGCTCCCAGGTGCTTGCTGCTGTCCATGGCCACACTGGCTGCTCCTCAGCTACAATGGCCAAACCACCATGTGGAAACTCCGCCATGACAAGGACTGCGGGAATTGTACAACTCACTTGCTACAGCCGGCAAATTCACTGAAAATACTGATTTGAACACATACATACACATACATATTAGTGAAGAATCAACTTAAGTTTTGTAGAGAGTAGTCCCGCTCCCGAATCTCTCTGAGGTCACTGAAGAGCTAGCAAGCACGTGGGAAACAGTGACCTGGCTCAGAGTGAATCTCCATTTCCAAAAACAACTGAGAAGATCCCTCGCCAAAGCTGTGGCAGAAGCTAAGATGGGAAGGATTACAAAGGAAAGTCCTACTTGACTTTCCATAACCAATTAAAAGACAGGAAAGAAAGTGTAAATATACAATCATTTTTCACAATGGAGGAAAATTACCAGCTGAGTGTCACAAGGATTTGCGTTGTGCTATTTGCAGAAGTGATCAGAATAATGGTGTGAATGGTGCAGTGACAAAGTTTATTGAAAAAAAAAAAGTCAAAGTAAAACCAACTGCAAGAACAGCACGAATTCTGAGTGCACAATAAAAGGAAAAGGATATTTAATGTTGACATAACGGAAAGCGGTGAACGCAGGGATAAAAAGCCCTAACTATACATACACAACAATGGGCTCTAAATTGGCTCTGTTCCACCCAGGACAGAGACCTTGGAGTCACTGTGGATAATTTTCTGTGAGCACTTGTCTCAGTGGCAGTCAAAAAGACAAAGAGAAAGATAGAAGTAATTATGAAGGAACAGAGAAAACAAAATGTCATTACACCACTATACAAATGATGCAACCTCATTTTACATATGGCTATCAGTTTTTGACACTCAACCACATGAACACAGAAGAACTAGAAAAGATACAAAGCAGGGAGACAACCACTGGTATGGGATGGTTTCTGGATAAGGAATGACTAGACAAATCAGGAGTGTTCAAACTGGAAAAAGACACTACAGACATCGATATGACTGTGAACGACAAGGAGAAAATCTACAAGAAGTGATTCATTATTTCTCCTATGGAATACAGGACAGCAATATGGTTATTAAATAGTGGATTAAAGACTAACATAAGGAAGTGTAATGAAAAACTGGACTGTGGAACTCATTGGCACAAACAGTAAGAACACTCAAAATACAAAAGAACAAATGCAAAGAAGAAAAGTTCATCTAGGGTTACTATCACAATGGTGAAAATACAATTTCCAATCCTGGAAGTCTATCAAATGTTGGCTGCCAAAAACTCAGAGGATGTGCTAGGAGTAATAAGGCAGAGGTGAAATCTCTAAGTATTCCATAGACACCACTGCCAGAGGCATGATAATGGACTTGGGTACCACTGCTCTTGGGCTCTGATCACAGTTATTGGAAGCAAGCTATGATAGCTTAGACAGTGGGTCTTTGTTAGCTTCAGTTAAACAGAGCCAAACACCTCAGGCAGGAATTACAGAAGTACCTCAGATTTTTCAAAGGTAGTAGAAAGAAAAGCTTTAGGGTCTTTCTCAAGGTTTTATTGGAGATATGTGATGTAAACAGCTGTCTAAGACCGCTGTACTCATTCAAATACAAAAGCCAAGATAAAAGAAGGAAAATGGGAGCAACAGCCTCACTGCAAACTCACAACTAATGATAATTATTAGTGCTTTTTCTTCTAAATTACATACTATCTCTAGGGAGTTGCATTCCTAATTACTCCCATTTTAAAATGCTACAGTGCAGCTGGTAAATATTTTAACTTGCATCTTAGCAAAACTGACAAAAACTATTTAGCCATCAAAACCACAGTCTTAAAAGCATTCAGTAAAATCCAACAAAATGGGCTAGTTAAGATTATACTTTGATAAAATAAAACCGTTTACTAACAATAAATGTGTGCCAAGCAATTGTATATGAAACAGAATAAGATTTAGCTTTTTTTTCCTTGTTTTGCCCTTGACTAATTAGGTTTGTTGAATCATGGTCTTTTAATTATATTGCTGTTAATTAGCAATGTTAACTGCTTTTATACATACACACGTTTATACATATACACACGTACACACACAGGCACATACACAGAAACATATATTCCAAACAGCAAAGAGCAGCGTATGTAAATTTAATTGTTCCTTGCCCTAACAGGAAACAAAAAAAACCCAAAACAAACAACAACAACACCACCACCAATAAAACATGGAGTTAAAAACTACTCTGATGAAATAAAGCAAGGCAGCTGCTTTGAGGAACATTCTACCCTCACACAGATGAGCTTCTGTTTGTGTAAATATATATTTAAGCTTAATGAAGGACAAGAATGAATACGATACAATGAATTCTACCAAGAAAGTACTTAGGTGAGCACTACTTAGTACACTTCCTGTGCCTGTGACTGGTTCACCAACTGGTTGAATAACAGATTAGTGAGATTTTGTTCTGCAAGGATCTGAAACAATCTTAGCCATGTCTAAGGTCTTCCAGTTTTAGAGTGAAGTACAGTAGAAACTGCCAGAATTGGATGGTCTCTACATAGAGGGGGGCGTAAGGAGCACATTTAAAAATGGTTTGCGCAATAGATCTAAGTACAGAATTCAGGAAAACATTTAACTCCATGCCTGCAAGCTGTATTTGAGGAGTGTTAAGAAAAAATTTGTTGAGTCAGAGCCTGTCATTTTGGTCCTTTCATTTTCCTCATGCATAAAATTAAGATTATATACTCACTTTAGTAAAGATAACTCAAGTATCAGTGAGGAGGAAGTACCTTTAAGATTGCATGTATCCAAAACTTTCTGGTCTCTCCTTGGAATTTATAAAATGGTGGTTTGCTTTTACTTCATGGATGACTACAGGGCTCTCAAATTGGAGAAAACAGTAAATATGTGCAAACAATTTTTTTTTTCCAATAAACTTTCAAATCTTTTTAAAAGAAATCTTTTTTAAAAAGAAAAAAAGAATCTTGCTGGAACTACCTTGGAAACATTTTTTTTCTAGAAGACCAGAGATAATTCACACCTGTGTAAAAACAAATAATCAAAACAAGTACAATTTGGTAACCTTTTTCTGGCATGCCAATACAGATGCTGTGCAGGTGCATACGTGACTGTGTTCAAAGTTAACTACCTAAAGAAAAAAAATCCACAAGATTTTTATTTAGTAGCTGAAGACAGTTGGTTTAAGAGCGCTGTATTGAACTAACATCATTAAGACCAGAAAAAGACATGGCAATTTTTGGCAAGAAAATCATAATTTCCTAAGCTGCCCCATGCCCCCACCTCAGACAGACTGCAGCATATGTGCTAATGACTCTGCAGAGCAGTCATTAGGCTTACAGAGCCTCTGCAACTGTGCAACACGTGAATATGATCTACCCTGAGCAGAGCTACGGCTATTTTCTTTATCCTTGAACTTCAGAAAATCTGCTGATATTAAGTAACATCCATTCTAATGCATACTTTTAAATTGTTCCTCTATTCCCCTATTTTACTCTATTTCCATAGATCAGACCTGCTGAGTTAACGTGACTAATAGGGAATTTGCATATATGCATCTGGATGTGTTTTTACATATGTTTTTACATCTCTCTCTATATATAGAGACAAAATGAAGTTACCAGTAATTACTCAAAATTCAGCTGCAAGAAATTAAATTTTTATCCTGCAAAAGTGATGAGGCACTATTGAAAAAGCTCTTACAGTTAGACTGTCAGCTAAAGTGGCATTCATATTTGCAGCTCTTCCTGTGGAAGCTTCCATGTTTTCAGACTGGACTAAATTCTTCTGTCTCTCTGTATGAAGCAATTTATAAATGGCGAGAAACATGCCATAAGCCTCTTAACATTTCATGGTATATTAATAAACACAGTTCAATGACGACTGCTTAGCACATCCAGATATCTGCCTTCTCTTTGACCTTTTTATTAACTCTGTTTATTTCCTTCTGGGAAGGAGATGACAGGAAATAGATTTAGGATTAACTCATTATTTTTGTTAACACCGTTGTGAATTAAAAAGGGGAAGCAAAATGTGTGGAAGCATTATGCTCCTTTTCAAATACCAGTGTGAATTGTTGCAGATGTATCTACACTAGAAAACAGGGATTCCCCCTGAATTCAAGCTTCAGCTGCTGCTAGTCAAGGAGGAATGCAACAGAGGTGGAGATTCAGACCACTCCCACTTGAATCTTAGTGAACACTTTACACTTGGTCCTTCCTCATAAGCTTTCAGGCTACGGACTGTACAACTCTTCACACTTCCAGCCTTTCCTATTAGGTTGCTTTGTGGTTGCTTTTTTTCCTTTTTTGAAAGAGAGAGAATGATGTGGTGAAGTAACAAGACTCTAGTTATCATAAATACTACAAACAACTAAGTACTTGCTCTGCTCATCCTTTCTGTCCTGTGACCAAACAATCTCTCTTGTAGGAAAGGGACAAATCTCATCTGCAGGATCTCGAGCTGTTGTTAACAAAAGTGCAGTATTTGTTCTAAGAATGATGTATGGGGCAGAAGTAGTAAGAAGTTAATGGAAAAAGGATGTGTGTTAGTATATTTGTGTTGGTCCTTCAAGAGCCAATTTTCTCCAAGGATTTTAAACACCTAAAGCAACTAAAAAACATTCAATGGATTTTAAGCCCAGGCTTGGACGACTGCAGGTTGACATGAAAGCTGTATTTTAGCCTTGAAGAAGCTGGTATCTAGCTAGTTCACTTGAGCAAAACAAGTAGAAGCATAAACTGAAAAGTCAAGACTACAACAACGGCAAAGCTTTTGGGAAATCAACAGGAATGCAGGCAATTAAAAGAAAACAGAAAGTTACAAGCAGCTGCGTGTATTAATCTGACTCTGGGCCCTCAGTTAATACTTTGCTATTCTGTAATAATACCCTCATTTTTCAGACTTTTATTCCTGAAGAATAGCTCCAAACTGTACAACCACTACATTAAAAGTACAGCGACTGCAAAAAAAACCTCTTTTCCTCTTTTAACCTCTAGCATAGATGTGTTATTTTTAATTAGCAAGTACAGCCATTTTAAAGCACAGTAATTTTTAAACTGTTAGAATCTCTCTGTATTTTACAGTTTAATTAACGGTCCTTTTGCTTTCCACAATTCCTAGTTTATGACAGCTATTCAGACTGATACCATTTTTTTGTTAAACTGAAATTCTAGCACAGATAAGCTGCTATTAAAAGATGATGGAAAATCAGATGGGCATTTATAGCCAGAATTTGTGTCAGTAAGGACAAATTTGCAGAAGCTGGACATGGTGATTAAAGATGTAAGGATAAAGGTCTACCAGGAATGGTGATGAGAGTACTTTTTGCTTCCTATTACAATACATTTAGCACTGATATAAGAATTTTGATGCTGTGAAATCTGGAATGCAGGCACAACAGCCAGAGATTTTGACCTCTCTAGTGAAGTGACTATTCGTCTTCTCAGAGGAATGCAGTGTGCATTCGTGTGCATCCTTGTCCACCTGGAGGGATTCAGTCTCTTTGCCAAAAGTAGAACAACGGCCTCTGCACCACTTAAACCGTGCTAAAATGCAACAACTGCTGCAAAGACCTCTGCATGATACTACTTTTAATCCATGTGCTTTCCTTAATGCAAAACCTCCTGCATCTGCTGGAAATTTCAAGCCATAATGCCCACACATTGAAATATTTTTATGTCTCCTTAGTAGTCTATCCTACACATTGACAAACATCACTCATGGCATATGCTAGCCATACTTCTCACACTGTTTGTATAACACCAACCAACAAGGTGCTTTAACACAATAGCCTAAAAAATCCCTTTTCCTTCTGAAACTGGAGTGGGGCAGCACGAGAAAATTCTTTCCCTAGAGAAATGACACCAGCAATTTCCATCACTTGTATGTGAGGGGGGATGGTAACAGAAGAGAGAAAGGAATAACTGTTAGTAATAAACATGGGCCTCATAACAGGGGATTCTTCATGAAGATTGAAATTTAAAAGGTTAACCATCACAAACTTGAATACTCAGAGAGCTCTTTACCAGGTTACAGGCTCTCTTCATGAAATGAATTAAGACTCTAAGCACAACAGAGTTATCAGACTCCTAAAGCAATGCTAGGAACATGTCATCTGGCCAGCCAAGGCTATGTTACAGCCTTGCTGTAACATATGGTCTTATCTCATTCCCCACTGTAGCATTCACTGTAGTCAGTATACATCAGTGAGTTATCAGAGAGATTTAAACATGTTAAGGTGTTGCCCATAATGCTTTCCAGTGGAAGTTCGGAGGAAAAGATGAAGGGGAAAAGCAGTTTGAATGAACAGTTTGAACTGATCTGAAAAAAGAAATAACACACAAAAAAGATGATGTGACACTGAAATAATTCTGATCCTAAAATAAACGGATCTAATTTATGTGTTAGAAAATAATCTGAAATTAAAGCTTGTTTGTGCTTGCTGTAATCAGGCATTTCTAGGTATTCCTAAACAGAGATGAGGGAAAAACAACCTAAAAAGCAAAAAATTAATATGAAAAACAATCTTTTACTTTTGAAAATTGAATTTGTCCAACAACTCTAAACATTTGCAACCTGACTTAAGCTAGTCAAACTAGGAAGACACAGGTACCTACCAAGGGCAAATAATCACCTCTTTCTATTCTATAATGGCATGAATATTTGTCTAGAGGTGCCTTAATTGAATCCAGAGGAATAACACACATATCAATTTTTATGTTCCCGCAGTTACCTAAGATAAATATCACTGGGAAAAAAATCTTGATGTCCCCTGGAACTCCTAAATTATATACATGAATTAGTCACAATTTACAAAACACAGTATACTTGTACTGAGGATTAGACATTTCTGTCATACATTCCAAAACTGAAAGTGTTCCCTGCACTCTGGCAGCTCAACGTGAGTGTCAGTTCTGGGTCCCACTCCTTCTGCACGCACACATACTGAATACCGGGGACACAGACAGCACTCACATGGTCCAGCAGGGTTTTGTGTGCAAACACTTGCCTGAAATACCAGCTGCTGGTTCATGACATGGCATTACATTTAAATAAAGGGTTATACCAAAGAAAAGGTGGTCATTTCAGCACAAGCAGACCATGCTGGGAAAACACAGGTTAGGTAAAAAATTGTGCAAGTTCTATACCTGGTCGTGTGGTGAGTCCTCTGTCTGCAGCTGGGCGGGCATCAACAGGCTCAACTGGGCAGGTGCAGAAAAGAAACAAAAAGGTAAACAGAAGATAAGCAAAATCCCTCTAGATGATAAATTCAACTGCTCTTCTCTTGGGATAGTGGAGGAGAGACATACTGCATAAAATAAGTTACAAAAGCAACAGCTAGAGAAGATCCGTCTTCAGTTAATGCTGGAAATAAAAAGGGATGTACACAACTGCCAAAGAAAGTCCCACAGCTATGTGTCAATTTTACATCATATTCTGGTTACTGCTTAAAATGAGAAACTATTGAGATCAAAGACTTTCTGTCTGAGGAGTCAAACTATATTCATTACTTGCAAACATCTCTCAGTCACCTGATTAGAAGTGGTAGCAAGAACTGACACCAATGAGTTCTTGCAAGCATGTCTTGATCAATTCTGACTTACAAACCCACTGAATCCTGACTCCTTATTCCTTTTAAGAGGGATTATTTACAGCACTAGCTGTAAGGTTTGAAAAAAAGTAATGCACGTTTTAAAACTACACTCAATATTTCATTCCAATATGCTCTGATTTGTAGACAGTAAATTTGTTCTGCCGTTTTTGAAAGTGTTACAAAGTAGAGACAACACTTTCTAGATCAATTGTGCACTGTACACGATTTTAAAACTTTACCAGTCAAAATCTAAGACTGATGGAACTCATGGCAGCTAGTGGAAAAAAAGGATGAGCAAACTCAGAGCTGTTTGAGTCTTATTGTTTTGTTTCTCTCCTTTGCTCCCATAGTTTTGTCCTTCTTATTTACACTGTGCTGCAAGGGCCAGTGTCAAAAATAAATTAATTTTAGAAACAATCCATTGTGTTGTAGCTTGGAATTCAGACATTTTTCAATAACGTATTTAAGTGAATTTCTGAATTCAAGTACGAATCTTCTAGTCAGCAGTAAGTAACCCACAATAACACAGAAAACTGGACATACCCACGGTTTTTGATTCAGAAGAACCAATCACAGTGTTCTGCATTAGAAAATCATGCTAACCACACAATACTGCTGACTGAAGGAAGGGAACTGCTCATCTTCTTAGGAAATCTCTGTCACTTTGTGTTCCTATAGGCTTTTTACCTACATGCTTATAAGTGTGAGTCTATCTGGAACCCATGTCCTTTGTATCCAGGAGATAACTGCAGTAACTTCTGCCACTGGAAAAAAAAGCAGTAAACATTACAATAGCTGCAGTCTAAAAGTGGATGGGCACATCTGACTGACTTGTTTGCTCTTCTGGAAGTGCAAAGTTTCCACGGAGCTCACAGGTCTGACTCTGCAGAGATGAGGCAACCCATCCTATCCTTTCCTTCAGAGCAGTTCAGAGTGGCACTAGCAGACCATGTCACTGCTTTCCTTATGTAGTGCTTTACTAAAAGCAATTCCTGTCCTTAACTAAAACATACGATTTTGAGTGTTTTCCTATTTAAGTATTCTGCAAGATTTTCTAATACTGTTGGCATAAGGTACATCAGCAGCAGTCTCCAGTGGAAAAGCCTGAAGGAAAGACAACCAAGGACCAACATCACCCAAACTTCCCCTGCAACCCTTCTGTTGTCCTCCCACTCCTCCCCACTTCCTAGAAGGCTGAAGGTTGCATTTCCTTCTCACTTAGCACTTTGTAATCTGCTAAAGACAGAAATTTGACAGAGGGTCATGCCAATACCTATGGAGGACTGAGAGAGTGGGCTGTAGGTAGCAATACAAATTAAGGTGGCTGAGAGGAGAAAACAATGAAGGAATTTTCTGTTCTCTGAGTTCTGGTTAATGCAGGATATTTGGTTTTAGGTTGAAGTATTAATGCTGGGTAATTCTTGTCATCTAAAGTTTTGCTGGCAAACACCACTGGCACATTTCATAACTGACACAAAAGTGAAATGACCTGCAGCGGTCACAAACCAGTAGTGGGACAAAAACCAGTAACAAAAGCTCAGAGCCAAGGGTCTTCCAAGGCAGACAGTGAATCTGAGTGCTGAAGTGCAGCGTGCCCCAGGGAAGACAATACAAAGAAGGGCAACTTCTGGAGTGCACTGAGCCGCCATCTTTCGAGTATCATTTTAATTTTAAAACCTGCTTGCTCTTGCCCTTTTTTGATGTATGCACTAACACTAGTTAACTCTGAAAATCTCATCAGTGGGTGTCCTCATGTCTTCCCTGCTGGACCACACTGCCTCACAACAGTGTTTATACAGAAGTTTAAATCTATTGCAGCATTTATGAATAGTCACAACTCTAAGATGTACTATGTAGTGTTATAAAAACTGCATTCATTTCGATGCTCTGGAATCATCAAATTTCTCTTCACAGCTTCAGCAGTGCAAGTTGTGTAGTGAATTACTTACTGACAGACTTACCCCAGGGAAACAAAAAGGAAGAAAGTATTTTCAGAAGCTACTGAGCTATGTTAGACTTTCAATATCTTGTTAGACCATTTTAACTCATCAGAAAAAAAGAACTTAGTAAAAAAACTGCTTGCATGAAGCTTATCTGTTTATCTAAACATGCAGTTTAATTAATTTTTGCATGCAGTTTATTTAAACATGCAGATGATGAAAATTTCAAACAGATTTATGAAACCTTTAGATTATATGGCAATTTATCAATCTAAGTTATAATTAATATTTGAGTGAAACCTGCGATTAGGTCATGGAAGAAAACAGGCATGGGAAGCAATGACAAATTTAAGGCATTTCTGGAAGTATTTTATCTTCATCACTTGTATGCAAGTCAATGGATACTCTGAAGTTAAGACTATCTGGCTTCATTTCCCTCCACTTTTTTCCACAGTTACATTTTGGTTTAAGCATTCTGTGAATGGTTCATTAAAAACAAGCCACACTGCTGTGACTATGGAGAAAGTGAACCTCAGGTCCTAACCCTGTTAGTTCCTGGATCCAATGAGCTTGCCCCGTTGAAAATTTTGACAGTAACAGAAGTCTGAAATGAGGTGAATGATTTATCTGGTGTGCCAGATTAAAGAAAACTAATGCTTATATAATGTAGTAATTCTTCGCATTGAGGAAGTCTGAGCTCTTAGCACTCTGGATTTGTATTCAGCAGTTTTTAAAAACTTGGGGCTTCCAACCTAGAGCAGTATCAATGCCTGAACTGGCAACTCCCTGGTAGTCCCCTGGTAGTCTATGTTAAATATGCTGGAACAATTGCTCAGCAGGTTTCACAGGCAATAGGCCCTTCCTTTTATACATGCTGTGATTTTCTTGATGGTGTTGGTACCCTCAGTCCTCACCCAACAGGAGCTGAGGTCCTTGGTTCTCTGACCTTCGCTCCCATGCTCAGCACCTCCCAGCAGCATGAGATGCTGACCATCATTAATACTGCACCAGTTAGTCACTCTACAGTATTTGAGGTTTCTGTGGCACATTACTTTTTAACTCATTTGATTTGCTCAGTACTGCATATAACACAAAACACTTCCTGCATCAGTGGATCTTTCTTTGTTAAAAACAGATTATGCAAAGACACACTAGGAGAGGGAGAGGAAGGGAGAAAGGAGAAAAATGTTTCAATTGTTATTTACTTCGTGCTACTTTCCAAATTATAACAAGACAAACACCAGCTTTGGAAGCAGTTAAACAAAGCCTGAGATTGGACCATGGACATGGAGGAAAACAGGCATGAGAAGTGAGGACAAATGGCACAGTTTGTCCTGGGATTCTGGAACAGTAAGATGGGAGACAAACACATAGGAAAAAGACGAGGCCGCAAAATTCCACTTTTGATACTATGGGCAAGGGTATAGAGAAGATATCTAAAGAGAAAAAGAAGGTATTGGAGAAATAATGACATAAACAACACAAATACTATTTGTCAGTACTGTCTGTATAGATGACAGAGAAGTCAAATGGGAAACAAGAAGGACTTGCTGGGGTTTAAGTCATGAGATGATTTCTAACTGTGCAGACTTAAATGTCAGTAATGACTGAACTAATGAAATTGTTTGCCTGCAGTAACTTCACGACAAAGGCAATCCTGGTATCAAAAAAACCCAACAACAACCAAACCAATTTAAAGTCATAGAAGCTATAAGATGTTCCCACAGTAAATATTAAGAAGTGCTGCATGATGTAGTGCGTTAAAATACACAAGGATTCAGAATCAAACAGTACATTATTCAAGGCAGAAGAATTTTTGTTTCTTATTTGCTGTCATACATTTTAAAAAGATAACTACACTCAGAATACTTGCCAAGGGAATTCAGCATCACACTGAAGAATGTACATTTGATTATTAAATTCTGGGCTTAGTCTGGCTTCTGAAGGAAAAAAAGGCTTGTGTGATTAAACTGTGGTACGTCTGAGTGCACCTGTATACCTAGTAACTTCTGAACTTAGTGACTGAAATCAGTACATTTTGAAAGGTGGGCAGATAGACTTCAAAAAGCTGTTTTTTCTTTCCCCCTCAAGTTTAACGAGAGCAGACAGTGGGTACAGAATGGATGTCCTGAATGTCTCAAGTATGGGAAAAGCTGCAGTGAGAGATCTACTAGAAAATTCCTACAGGACAGATGCCACCAGCTGGACCATGGTCTGCTCCTGGCAGCCAGCCTCAACAACTGCACTATAGCGAGCCATGGCTGATTCACCAGGAAACTGAAGTTTACCATGTCAGCCTGATCAGTGGTTTGCACTACTTGCCAGCATCTGGTGCAATCCGGCCAGTTGCTCTCAGCCAGTCAGCACATCACGCATCCGCAGCTGCCCTCCAGATATGTCCAGAGTCCTCATCACCATCTACTTTCTTCTAGTTCTTGCAACTCGCAAGCCCATCTGAGTTTGGCCCGTCCCCTTTCTGCTGACTTCTTGATGGTTTAATTTTAGCCCCACTCTCTTCTCTTCCCCTCTCATATTTGGTATGCTTCCATTTCACTTATTATTTGATCTTTGCTTACACCTTAGTCATGTTTTTATCCTGGATCTTTGGCTTCTCTGACACCTGGCAATTACCCACTTCGATCACAAAACTGGTTCCAACTTCACTGCAAGCATGAAACAGCCCACAGCCTCTCACACATTGTGTTGGAGTGAGACTAAAAGGAAAGCACTCACACACTGCGTAAGATGGGTGATCAAAACTTACTCTCAGAGCAGGTAGAGCCTAAACCAATGCTTTCAAAATATTTCTGGAAGACTTCACTGTCTGCACAGCTCAGCTACACTTGATCCACAAAACACAGATGTACATGGGAAAAACTTCTGTAGCTCTAGCCTTTGTGAAACTAGTGTTCTTCTGCAGAAATAAACCTCCACTGCTGGGATTAACTTAGCACTAATGAGGATGAATTTGAACTGCTAAAGGAAAACAAGCACAAGAGAAGGAACTTGAACGACATTATCAGAGTTCCTTATGTTTCTAATTAATTGGCTCTGGCACCCAAGTGAACCACCAATTCCAGATTATACATTAATTATTAAAATATTAGGCAGCCACTTCAACAGATTTGCCTATGAGCAACATAAAGTACTCCTCAGGGAAGACATCATCACTAGCTAGCTGCATTGCTGCGTATGCACAAATGTTTTGGCAGCACATTCCATATGACCAAAAAAACCCAAAACCAACCCCCAAACCTCTCATGCTAGGAATGTGTTAGGTCTGTAATCATTTTCATGCCAGCAATAAAAAGCTCTTCTTTAAAAGAACACTTAAAAAATAAAAAGCACTTATTTTTATCATGGCACGTGTCTGACAACTCATCTCCCTTTGCTCATCCTCATTGTAAGACACTCACAACTTGCTGGAATTTATTTTGATCTGTTTTTAAAGAGAAATAAATTCAACTCCGAAATTTATTGTGTGTCTACACTGACAGTTAAGTCAGAACTCTCTGTTTGATCAAAGAGACACAGCAAGTGGACTAGTTCTAAAACTTAACAGCTGAGGCCTCTATCCTTTTTACATCAGAAATATGCCAATTTTCAATGAATAAAATGAAAGAATCATCATAAAATACAATCGAGAATACTCTGTGCTTTCTCCCATTATTGTTCCTACCTTCATTTTCAGTATTGGCTGGAACAGAATCAACACCAAAGGGATGCCATGGCTGAAGGTCATCTAGACTGAACTCTCCATCCACTGGAAGAAGTTCAACCGTGGTCTTAGTTTCCGTCAGTGAAGGCATGAGAGCATCATTTCCATAGCTGATTCTAGGTTCACTGATCATATTGGCCAGAACATCGTCAGAGTAGTTTTGCTCTTTCTGAAGCAATTCATCTGCGAGGAAATGAACACAGAAAATCAACTGAAAAATCCTGCATTTCTGAGAACCTATTTTCAGTGCTATTATAGTAGAAATTTACAGTCATGAGATTCTGCTTTCTTATGATAAAGAAAAACATCAAGAATTGGAATAGTTGAAACTCTGAGGAGTACTGCTGCTAAGTAAGGCATTTTTAAACATCAACCAGAACTGTTCAATACTGTTTTCTAAGCACGTAACACCACGGATCACAGGGTTGTGCTTTACAAGTCCCTAGATTATTCCCCATTACTTTTAAAAGAAGCACAAATCAATTTCTTTCAATTCAACATGTTCCCAATACTTCATCATGCAAGAGGTCTACATAAAGGAATGTCTTTGTTATTTTCCCTTCTTCTGAAATGCTCACTTACAAAAGCTCAGCATTGCTCTAAAATCCTAAATCACTGCAACAGTTATTGTATTAAATTGGGCTTACCGTAACAGCAAATGCAAATAAATATTTGCTCTTTTAGCATATGTAGCTTTACTAATATAGAAGTAGTTCTTATCTAACAACCAAGCAACCAAGATCTAAAGCCCTGCAATATTATCTTTGTTGGGTTTTTTTTGTATGTAGTCGGTTTGTTGTTGTGTTTTTTGTATTTTTTTGATTGGGTTTGTTCTGGGACTACAGCAAGGTGAGAACACTTGAAAACACTTTCCAGCTCCAACAGAAGTATAGGACAGATTATTGAACTCAGTGTTAAAAATAAGCTTGGAGGTTGTTTGGGTGTGCTTCATTATTCCAGCGCCTTTCTTAGATGAAAGTTCATCCACTTTTGATCTTCTCCTTTGTTGTCTTTTTTTTTTTTTAAGTAGAGGTAAATTACTTGTACATACTTTGAAGGAACTTGGTGCACAAGATCACTTTCTAGTAAGCAAGCAAGTGCTATGAAGAAGATAAGTAATTGCTAATAATGTGTCAATGTAATTAGTATGCAGATGTTAAAGTTCCAAATAGTTCAGAATTGAAGCCTGTAAGTGTTAATACTACAAGTCCAAGTGTTTGCACATGACTACACAGATGACAGTTGATGATACAAAAGCTTTTCTTAAGACTGGCTTCTTTTCACTTAATTAATGACTAAGTTGCTGTTATTGCTCCACATTTACATCTGAAATCTGTAGCAATTCAGGGACAGAAATCACTGCTGTATTTTGCTAGACTCTTGATGCCACTCTGTAGGGGTCCTCTCATTTCCTACTATCATCAGTGAGAAATTGGATCTATATTTCTGAACACACCAGAGCTTTTCAGACATTACTGAAATCTTCCGAATCATATTTCCCTCTTGAGCGTACACAACAGCAAACAACCATGTCTGCACACAGTACCTAAGGAGTAGCCCTCAACAAGGATTGTCAACAACTCAAGAGCATTAGAGATGGCACCGCTTCACTACCTCTCTCAGCGATGGTACATCTAGGCTCTGCTTTGCAATAAGTCTCTTAGAGCTGATGGAACTCTGACAACTACTACTACAGCAGAGACAGAACATCAAAACTAAACAAAAAGTTACAACCCAAACCCTGGGACCAGCACAGGTCTTAAATCTTGCAAAATGATGCTTCAATACCAATTTTCCTATTGAAGCAGTAATCACATTAGTAGACAGTAAGCCAACATTACCGTTAATGAGTACAGAAAATTAAATTCTGCCAGTGAATTTGTTCGTAAGAAGGACTTAGTAGGACAGTACAGAATGCCTGCTTAACATGGAATTATTTTTCCATTCATGTCCACTTTCTTGAAAACAATATTATTTTGTAATTTACACAATAAATCTTCTCCATGGAAGGCAAGATCAATCTTTTTCCTCCCCGCTGCATTTACACTAATCCTTTATCAAATTAAAGCATCTCCATGTACCAGAGGAGACACAGCAAAAGCAACTTGATATTCTGAGCAGACACTGTATCACATGGCATATGTTAATTTCTATTAGTTACAGAAGATGAGACTTATCAAAAAAGGAGCCGGATGTTAGCAGCCTGTGTGAAAAGCCTGGTATCCAAGTGCCGGGTGCCTTGCAGGGAGTCAGAGGTGACACTTGCTGAGCACATTATACCAGGGTACGGCAGATCACAGAAAAGTTGAGTATCACTGAGTATCTAAACACTTGCAATCCAGGAATTGGAAGACCTTTTCAGATGCAACTTGCCTCATCCTTGCTGTACTCTCAGTGCCTGGGGATCCTGTGGGACAGCTGCATAGAGCTGCAGCCCAGGCAGCGGAGGCATAGAGGTGCTGTGCCTCATGCACCCTTTTTTTTTTCTCCAGCTAGTATCAATCCTCCATGACCGGTGCACCAGCACAATGCTTTCCCTGCCTTGTTCCTCCCTGCTGATGCACACTGTGTGACCCACAGACAGCTCCTGCCCTTGGAGAACAACATGCTTGGAGGGGAAGAACCAGAGGAAGCAGGACCTGTCCACCAGCATGGAGGCCCCACGCTCAAGGGGAAGGCCACAGCAGAAGTACAGCAGGGCCCACCGGGGCACAGAGATGGGCGCCAGACTCACATCATGATACTGTCGCTACAGAGGCTGGGGGGGACAAGCATGACAAACCTCTCAGTGCTGCCCAACTGGGTGTGAGTTGTCACCAGCGTTTGCAGGCTCCATTGTTTGCTATTCAGCTGTGGCAAACAACGCAGACATTAACCAACTCGCACAATAGATCAAGTGAGGCAAACAGATATTATAATAAGCAGATTATGATTGCATTCATTTTACAAGCAGGGAGACAATGGCCAAAACGAATCAGCCCATCTGACACGATGAATCAGGCACTGAACTGTAGTGAGAAATGAGAAGCTCCTGGCTTAAGAACTGTGCTTGAGTCCATCAGACCAAGGCATCTGCGTCTGCATTGAGTAAACGATTTGCAAACAACTGTTTCAATCTCCAAGCTGTTAAAAAAGTTTGCCCTAGGATTTCCAGTCATTGACACCAGCCGGCAAATCCCAAGATCAATTCTTTCAGAGTTGATTTTGTTCAGAGTATTGATGTCTAGTTGCATTGTCAGCTACGCTAATGGAAAGCCATATAGCCTCGTTGTTAACCATCAATAAAGTACTCCCTCCCTTTCTCACAGTTGCCAATTCAATATCCCCACCCCACAAAAGACAATTCCCTAAATAAGTAGAGAGTACAGATGCAGCTGGAGGCTAGGATGTGCATTCAGGGCTGTTTCAGGGGTTTTCTTTGTGCAGCGAATGTCTTCATTATTAGGTGCTTAAAATACACAGATTCTAGGCTGCTTTTCAAAATTTCATCTCCTCTCGAAGCAACAGGACAAAAACCCTCCCAACAATCTTCCTATAACAGACTTGTTGTTACTCTACTCATTATCTCTTTGTAACATTCTGTTAAGTCCTGCCAGAGAAAAATAAGGAGGATATTGAAACTATTTTTTTTTTTTTTTTTTTTTACATTTTGAGAGCATGTGCTCAACAGTAACCATGACTTCATAGAAAAAAAAAAGAAACCCACTAAGTTGAGACCTCAAATCTCCCAGCAGCTGGATTTGGTGTGAAAGTGCAACTGCTCTACAAACAGGAATCCTGGGACTTCCAGCACGGCCACCTTCAGGCACCCAAACTCTTCCTTGGTAGGATGACAGAGGCTCAGTCATGCAACTTCAATAAAATACTTCTTAGACTTACTAGCATGTGTAACGAAGTTTCACTCATTCTTTGTCTCACTGCAGGCATTCCCTCATGGGTTATTACCACCAAACAGTAGGATCAAGAAAAATAGAAGTGAAATATCTTTGGGGCACTAGACACAAGAGTAAGACCACTACAAACTCCTTTCAAGACTAATCTTTTATCCTCTTCTCTGGAAAAGAGAAACATGGAGCAGAAGAAAATAAATTCATTAGAAACATCTGGTGGACGCTGGGTTGTTTGAAGACAGTTCATTTGCAATGTCCCTTGACCATAACCTCTAACAGATTGGTTTGGTAAGAGCACTGTGATAGCAAAGATCATGAAAAATCCTAACAGAGGTGATAGAGCAGCACAACCCACGATATTCTGTCACTGGAACTTTACACTTATTGGTACAGAATACTGTTTACCATGTTGGACTCTGGCATACTTAACCACCTCTTAGCTGGCATAGATAAAATGAGAAAAGTTTAATGGAGAACATCTTTACTTGCTGCTCTGGAACACAAGCAATTCACTAATTATCTCTCAAATAAGGACTTTTATTTAGTTCATTGTTTAAAATTTCCAACATTGCTTTGTTTTATTTTTTTTTGGTGGAGAATACCTACCAGACAAAAAGCTCTGACCTCATTATCACATGCACGACTCTTGAATTTGCTTAAAAAGTAACTTCAAAATTGGCAGTTAGAACTTTGGAAGTTCTGTAAGTCAATTTAAGGTTTAAAATCAGTTTAGAAAAGAAATACACTCAAAACACCCCTGCTAAGCACTAATTAAGACACCTTCAAATTACATACATGCCGTAGTTTCACCCCAAGACCAAACTTCCTTTTAAAAACCACATATATGTGATAAACTACATATTGATTCAGCAAATACAGGTTTGGGAAACAATTCAAATAAACTGGTGCAAAAGCAGAGTCTTATTGCCTCATAATCACCATCTTATCAGTCAACACTCAGTGCGAAATAAGCATGTGGTCTTCCCAAAATTATAACTTTAGAGCACATGCTTTCAAAATGACAGATTCAGAAGAGTCAGCAACCTTCTTACTCTTCTGGATGGCAGAAACTAGGAGTATCTGAGTCACAGTGATTGCTTCATTTGCACGTGCACATGTATTATCTTATACCATTTGGAAGACAGTTTAAATCAAGCAAATGTTTTATGTCACAGTTAGGATTACTAAGAGCAATTACACAATCATTTATAATAATGCACGTGGTAAGAAGTAACATGGTTAGACGCAGCTTTCAGTTGTATGCCTACCTTATGGGCTAATTCAATATGCCACAGTTCATAATCCTCAACACAAGCATGTGCCCAAAGGAGCTGCATGGATGTAATATAGTTAGTTTTTAACTAAATTTGAATGTCTGAAATTTGTCAGCTGTATAAATCAAAACACCCCAAACTGGTAAATGTGAAAACAGTATCTCCTTAGACGCTTTGTACTGGTGAATACTTTAAAGCAAAATATAGTATTACTTATCTGAACATCTGCATTTGTATTAGAGCTCCTGTATAAACTGACAACACATACTTTTAACCATCAGTTATGCTTGTAGTGTTGCCACAAAATTAATGCAAATGAACAGATGTATTTCACATTCAGGAAGCACAAACATTTCTCCAGAAGACACCTCTAGTGAGACACATGGTAAATAAGGGTTTGTGTAAGCAATTCTGAAATGCAAAGTGAGGATTTGAGCATGAGTAAGGATTTCATAGGTAACTTTTTCAGTCCAAAGTGCTTTCTGTACCTGCAGCGAATGCAAATTCTACGAGTCAGAAAGGTAGTTAAGTCACTCATATATCCTGTAGGTTTCATATACAAAGTTTATTGTATCAAGTAGGATTTTCTCCTCTGAGATGAAAGGAAAGAATATGCCAGAAAATACAGTGGTTATTTCCTCCAGCCTCTGTCCAAGTTAGAGGAAATTTCAAGCATATGCTTGAATTTAATCATACTTGGTTTGCACCAAACCATAAAGAGCTAAGCTCCACTAAACTTCAAGCATGTAATTACTCTAAGGGGTTTTGCTGAACCAAGTATCTTATGATGATGTTACATACTACTAGACGACAAAATTATCAAGCTGCAAAACACAATTATATGGTGTTCAGTGTTGAACTAATGCATTTTAATGGTACTAGACAAATATAATTTAGAGATCGATTCTGATGAGAACTTCATTGAAAGTGACCTGCCTACAGGAAGGCATGAGTGGCTTCATTTGTCTGTATGCTTTGAAGATGATGCTAAAAGAGTGATGCGCAGTATCACTCCTGTGAAACACTGGAAATGAACCCAGCCTACAATGTTCAGATCCATATTGACAAAGAAATTTCATTACCTGATCCATCAGATCTAAACTTTCTCTCTTATGGCTAGCCTGTGAAATTACATCACAGGTCCTCTTATCTGGAAACTTTTCCAGCACATTACGTCTTTCTTGAGGTTAAAATGAGACTGAGACCAAGAACAATGAAAAACAGCATTTCACAGTTCTTATTTTCTGTCCTGTAGAAACACCACCACTAGGGCAAAAGTAAGTAGCGGCAGTAGTTTTTCAGACTTAGAAGATTCTTATGCGTATGAAAATCTCTTTCCGTAAGGTGAAAAGGCTCTTCAAGTTCTCAGAAAGTGACATTTGAAGTATCAAAAAACAATTGACTTATATTTTTCCCCTAGAAGTAAGTTAATAAAAGAACCATCCCTGGGCCTTTACAAATACTCCACTGTCTAGGAATTGAACTTTAAAGAAAATACACCTCTGAACTTGAGAATAGCTGTAATATTTAGAAATATATTAAAAAGAATGGCTGTAATATAAAAAAAATGCTTCTAATACATTAAAAAATCATAAATTTCTCACTTTCATTTTTTCTATTTCTTACTGCTTCTGCTACTTCAGCATATATAGTCTTCAGTGTTTCCCAAATCATATAATAAAAACAACCCATACGTGTATCCTCCTGTAAATAGGTACATGTAATGATGCTCCAGTTAGATTTGTGTTTCAGATTACATTTGACTTAAATTATTCTTTTTTAAAAAAGTTTGACTTGGACAGAAATTAGTTGTCTTACAAGTGGATCATGTTACAAAAAATTTTCTGGCATTAAACAGTTCAAAGCATGAGAAAGCTGGGAAAATCCAATTCAGCAAAACGCTTACAAGCTGGTTTTATTATCACGCAATGATTAATCTCAATATGACCTAGGTTTTCCCATTAGAGATGGAATGCAATGCAAATTCACTTTTGCACATGGCTATGCACTTTCAGAGAAGCTTGAAAAGAGGTGCATGAGAATTTCCACACCACTACATCGGTAAAGAACCAGAAACATCCACCTCCCATTTTTCCCATAGTTATAAATCTCTTGAAATTCTGCCTATTTTGGTATGAAGGCTGCTGTAGCATTCTTTGCCTTCAGTGAAAGAATACTGTAATTACTATAAACTCTTGGCTACCTAGCAGCTAAATACATTGTTAGATAAATATTGATATATGGCTATACATAGGTACATATTTATAGTTAGTTTTAACAGTGAGTCATCTAAATCATGACTGCATTTCCCCTCTAATTAAAAGCAGAGAGTATTACAGAAAATATGTGGGATAGGAAAACACCAGAAGCTTACATTATCTCTGAAAAAAAAGTTATTTAATAGAACTAAATGATACCGCTCTTCCCTTTCATGACTTCAAGACTTTTTGATCATTTCTGTTGTCTCCTTCTCTACTGCTCACATCTACTTCATTAAACTTGGCTAACTTAATCATTTTGTCTGCAAGATATAATTCACTATTCACAGCCTCCAAATCTCTGGATTAAAATGCAGAAAACCCCTACTTCCATGCTGCAGCATTCCTTTTGGTATCAACTTCGAATGGAGTACAGTTTTTTTTGTATGTTAATCACCATGTTTTATAGACTGGGATCTCTCAGTTCTAGCATGTGAGAAGTTTCTCTCTGGGTAGGATGACAACCTAACATCAACCTGGACAAAATAGTACTGAAAAAAAAAACTTGGAGGAAAAAAATGAATTCCATTGTCAAGAACATACACTGTATGTAGGTTGCTCCAAAAGTAATGCCTCCAATTTATTTCCATTACAATAAATGGAACTTTTTTTTATTACAACCAATACAAAAAAGCAGAATAACACTGTTTGATAGAGCAAATTCTAAGCTATACAACACTCTTTTTCAACATAGTCACCACCATTTTTGCCAGCCATGAACAAGAGCCTGCATGCTGTGCTCATAAAAATCTACACCAGCAGAGGTGGCCCACTGTCACTACAGCTCAAACACAACACCCACCCCTCACTGCACTCACATCCACTGTTTGGTCTCCAGAAATGCTCAGCAAGCATCAATGAATGTGTGTGCCATTTTTCCTGCATGGAGGAATTCAGTGACACACCTTTGCTTTATCTGCACTTCCATGTCAGGTGCCATTGTGTCAGATTGCTCCTCTGCTGCCATCTGTCACACAGCAACAACATGTAACAGAATACTGGTGGGAAGGTTCAGCTTCTACTGCCGTACCGCCAACATCCACCTCTGACCATGTGGGCCAACATAATATAATAGGAAGCTTTACTTTCAGAGCAGCTCTCATATAACATCATCCTGCTTCACGTAAGGCATTGTGTTATTTATTTCTAA
Source organism: Numida meleagris (assembly GCF_002078875.1). Lineage (NCBI taxonomy): Eukaryota > Metazoa > Chordata > Aves > Galliformes > Numididae > Numida > Numida meleagris. The sequence goes on from NC_034409.1 coordinate 100,592,055, forward strand.
GTTATTTAATTATCAGACTTATTTGTTGATAAAGAGTACAAGATCATTTGCCAACCTTTCAATACATGGTAAAACTCAAAACCAGAATACAGCCTAAAACTCCTTCTAACATCTGAAAGAAGTCAGTTACCCATTATTTTCTAGAAACACTTCTACAGATCACTGTAAAAATCCCACAGATTTTTTTTATGCATACTGAACTCTTCAAGCAGCTTGGAAACCATTAAAAAATCCATAAAAATATAGACATTCTAACATTTTCAAGTTTTCATTTGTTGCACCTGATTCCCTTGGACATAAAAGAGTATTGTAGATTTGACTCACTTGTAGTAACTTAAATCAGAACTAAATGGAACTGTGAAGTGTCTGGTTCAGACAACACATATTTTGCCTATTTTTCAGTCCAGTTTTTAGCACTTGATAGGCTAAATGTAACTTAGGCTAAGTATTCTAAAGAAAAATGTTGGTTAAACATAGCAAATACATACATTTAGTGGGATATGGTCTGTACTGACATCGTTTACAGCATATCTCATATGCATGCTCTAATAGCAGGAAGCAGAACAGTGAGAGGACTGGACTCCCCCCACAGCAAGCACAATTGATTTTTCAATTAAATTAAGCATATGAGAATCAAACAGAAGGAGAAAGCTGTGCTGATGAAAAATGGCTTCATTTGTAATCCCATGTGCATGGAAACTAAATTGTAGAGATTACTGCAATATTTCCATCAATCCAGACATTCTGCAAAGTCAAATATCCTTACCTCAGTAATTTTTTTCTCTTTCTAGCCTAACAGTAAAAGCTTGCCTGGCAAGAATACATCAGATACTCCTGATTATAGTAAGCACATGTGAATTTTCAGTGAGCACAAGTGAAGATAAAGTCACAGTCAAATAGAGTAAAATTTAGCTCACCATTGGCACTGGAGGCATATTTAGACCTACCCCTCAGGACGCCTGCTTATGGTTATGCATTTCAGACTTCAGTGCATGAACTCCTCTGGATAGCAGTTCCCGAGACCTGCTCTGGGAACAGCAACTGACACACTAGCTCGATAGCTTTTGCAGATCATCTGCAATGAGTTCTGTGTGGATAACTCCAATCTGCTAGCACGTAAGAATTAAGGTGATTAATTTGCCTCTTCCACAATCGAACACTCCCTATTAGGAGTCTGATCTTAAACTGAATGACATCCGTAATGCAGGAGAAAGTAAAACTTGGAAGCTGTTGTTGGAGTGGTTGTGCTCCTATAATATTGGGCTGCTTCAGCACTCGTGGACACTTGCATCAGTAACTCAATTTACAGTGACAGGAAGAGGGATTTGGCTGAGGTGACTCAGTCCCCATTAATTAACTAAGGATGGTATAGATGAGAGCAGTGAAGATTTCATCTCCCCACACTCCAAAACCTTTTTGGATCAGCCACGCAACTTCATCAGTATCCATTTCAGATACAGCTTTTGCCTGTTATAGGCACACATATCCATGTATTAAATTGCATGCATAGTCAATAAATCAAGAAAAGTTTCAATAACTAAGCATACTGACACTTCTGTAAGCAGGCAGTGTTTTCAGCAAACTAGTGCCTCTCCACCTGAATGGAATCTATGCATTCACAAAGTCAAGCTCTTCCAAGCCAGCCTTCTCTTGGATCACATTTGCAAGTTGGATAACTTCAAGATTTTTTCAGACTTGTCATCCATCTAATGAAAGAATGACATTTTAAATTTGGCACATGATGAGCTAACTCATTAGTTTCTTAATGCACTTGGCAGAAGCAATTATCAGGAAATATGAAGAGAAAGACTGGGAGAAGCCATCCTGCTTCACAGAGCAGTAAATAAGGCTTTAAAAAAAGGCCCCAGTTTAAAGCAGCATGTGAAAAATTTTAGTACCATCATATGCTTTGTATCGTCTTGCAAATGAGTGTTCCAGCTTTTCTTTGCGTTCATATCAAAGAACAAGTAAATAAAATCATCTATGTCTATGAACATATCTGTAACTATGAGTTAATGGTAACCTACAATACTTTCTAATACCAAACATATTCAGTATATTGATTTAAAATAATACACATATATATTCAACATTTTCTACAACTCTGTTTTCTCCAAAGAGAAGCATGTGAAATGGCTGAAGAAAGCCTTGTGAAGCCATTTATCTCATTTGCAGTATCTGCAGATCTGGAGAAAGCTGGCTCCTTCACTGCCTGAAGTCGTTTTCACAATATTTATGAGATTAAAAGGGGGCTTGCACTCACAAAAATATATATTTCCTCAAGAACATTAGTGCTCATGACCAGATACAACAGCACATTTAGCTACAAAAGATGGAGAGGATATAGTATACTACTAATGAAAGCATTTGCAAACATCAATGTCAGCAAAGTGTATTTAAATCTATTTTAAACATCTTTTATTCTCTGCCTAATTTTCTATGACAGTTAAATAAGCTGGATAGAAAAATATGAGAGGCTTAGAGAGGAAATCGTTGGATCTATTTCTCATATGTTTTTCATTTTCTCCAAAGCTGCAGCAGAGGACACATTTTACTAGCAGAAAGAGTCAGGTCTCCAGCCTGGACCAGTAGCAGGTTCATCAGCTCTGCCAAACCAGTGGAGTGCAGAACTTACAAAGCCTCAGCAACACACTGTCGTTCCAGCTGGTGAGTACCTTAGCCGATTAAAATGTAACATAGTATAGGAAGACATTGGTTGATTCCTCTCATAAACAGAATGCATTGCCTTGTTCCAACAAACAGCTCAATGGTATCTCACTGTATTTCAAACATCAGAAAAAAATATTTTAGAGAAAATGAAGTGGCAGAACTGGTGGCTTAGTACATACTGTAGGCTTATGATAAAGCTAAAAAAACTAAAAAAGCTGAATTATATATATAAACTAGCCAAATGATCTTAAAACCAATGTCCTTCGGTGGAAGAAGTCCTAGCTGGTTATGAAGTATTCCACCAGGCCTGTATCGTGTCAGTATTTAAGCACACAAAACCACCCAAATAACGTGCAAAGTTTAATACAGAATTCATCAGCTTTTGTGGGAGAACTCCATGCCTTCTTTATTCCATGATCTAGCAATATATTTTTTACTAGAGTTCTAATAAATCATCTATTCAATGGAATGCTATAATGTTTCAAGGGAGATTAAAAAATAAAGAATCACTGCATAGAAAATTTAATTTTTTTCTTTGGAAGCCTTCAGTTAGTACTGGAAGTACTCTGCAGGGTACCTGTACAAAATCACATTCTTTGAGGGCTGCATTCAACTGTTTGTTCCAGTCACATTATTCTCTTGGGCAAAGGCAGCAGAGCAGAACTGGAAGGACAGAAAGTCTGTATGACACAGCCCAGATGCACAGAAACACTCTCCTGAACACTAGAACATAGGATTTACAATACTGTATGTTAAGATCTGCTCATAATTGTACTACTTACAGAAGATCTGTTTTGAGTTTACAGAGAATTTTCTCTGTGGTGTAGAAACATTCATCAAACCTAACAGAAGAATTACTTACAAGAAAAAAAATGTGCCAGTTTTAAGGAGATGCGTGTGGAAATATAACAATTATGATTTGGCAAAGATGGCATTTCCTTGCATCCAAAATCAAAGATGCTGCTTCTTAAGAACTAGCCAAGTGCCTGGGCCAATTTAGAAACTGCAACTCCAGATGACAAATGTGACCCCGGAATGGTAGAAAGTATAAAAATTTAGCAGGAATTGTCCAACCGTCTTCAACTGCAGATTTTTATAACTGATGCATCCACACATTGGATTTATGGCTGTTTATCTTATCCTAGGTGAAAAGTTCAAGTCCGTTTGATTCCATTTAAAAAGACCAGAAGAAATACAAACTGGAAAGTATGGATAACTAAAAACAGAGAGGAATTGCTTCAGAAAAATAATTCTCCTCTGCCTCTTCATCTACTCATCAACAATGCCTCTATTTAAAAACCAAGTCGAACTCTCCATTGTCTATTTCAAGATCAGTCAGAGACCACACTTATACTACCAAGAAGTGGAGCAAGAATGTAAATAGGGATAACTGAGACAGTCCTTACAAAATGTGAGTTAAAACACTACTGCAGACAGACACCAGATGATTTGCAGTGACTAAATCAAGCACGTTTGTCAACTGGTGCAAAACCTTAACAGTCCTTACTGATGACAGTTCCTCATCCTACTCTGTGCTGATTCACTGAACTTAGTCTGCTCCAGTACAGAAAAATCTGCGCTTATTCATTTACGATCCATGCTTCAGCACCCTTGTTTTCCTTCAACAACAATAACAACATAAGACACTATTGCCACTCTGGTAGAGGACATGAATCGTATCAAGCAGCTATTACCAGTACTTTCATCTCTAGTTTTAAAGGAAGACTAGAACTGATCCCTAACTTTCAGCTAACATCTTCATGACCACTGAGCATTTTCAAGAAGCTCCTTAATATTTTATAGTGTAATGTAATGAAATTGAGTTGTAAGGTACCATTCTTACTTGATACATGAACTATATTATTACCATACCTTACAACATCATTTTCAAAGTTACTGACACATATATGTCAGCTTCCCTTTATTATTCTGATACCTCAAATATGGCAACTCAACTTCAAATAAAGGTGCAGAAAACCTAAGCATCACTTCAATGATTTTAAAAATCATTTTTGAAGATGGACTTCTCCTCATTCAGTTGAATCTTAAGAAGAATTTCAAAAAAAGGAGATGCCAAGAAGTTCCATTGTAGTCTGAAAGACATTACCGATTACACATTCAAATCATAACATTTTAAGGGGAAGATGAGGACAAAAATCACAAAAGAAACTGCACCAATCAGAACAGATATAGAACTTGCTTTTGGGAAACCCTCAAGGGTTTGTTTTGATTCTGCAAAATAAATCCCCAAACCACAGTGGTTTTCACTCTGGACTGCCAGCCTGCAGCAAACAGCTAATGCCCTCACAACTTCCTAAGAAGGATACCAGAGAACAAACATAGAAAAGCATCCTAAGTCAACTTCTGGAAGGAAATGTGGTGAGACTGTGGATTGACCATAGGTCAAAATCAGCAGCTAGAAAATCAACAATTGGTTTTAGAAATGCTTAAACATCAGATGTAGCTCAGTAGTTCAGTAACTGGGCCCTCCGTATGTTGCCCACACTACATGTGCAGATGCCTAATAGTTAAAGAGAAAGGGTTAAAATAAAGCAAATCTTCAAACATCTTTAGTCTGTGCCTTGTCCTATATTTACAGCTGTCAAGCTTTTTCTAAAAATACTTAAAAACCTTCACAGAAGTTGTGAACTAAATGTCAAGAGGCAAAATTCTCTTGCTCAAATGCTAAGCTAGAGCACACAAATAATTCAAATGGCACATGAACCACCACACTCTATGCATTTGAATTCAAGTAGCGATCTGGAGTTCGCTTGTGTTTGTCCACTCCCTCTGCTATATAATGAGTGTGCTGCAGAAGAACAGGATAGGCGCAGTGGAACAGAATAATGAAATAACGGCAGCTTGATTTTATTTGCCAAGGGACAAATGAAATCATATTCTCTTACTTGTTACTTGCTCATAACTCATAACCGGATGGCTCAGGATTACTTATGATACTACTGAGGTAGGTGGTGCTAAATATTTCATCAGTGGGGGCTTAGAAAACACGGGACTTGAGGACATCCATTTGGCAACAGAGCAGCAAAGACAATTAAATATTCAGCTCATTGCCTACCCATTTAACTAATACACAGAACACTACTGTAGCTTCTTATTTGGAAGCAGTGCTGGCTGTGCCACTCCCAGCAATAAATTGCCTTTTACATACATGGATAAGCAGCCTAATCAAACAAGGATTTAAAGATAGATATGCTAAAATAAACTGCTGGTTTCTATTAAAAAGTCTGCCATTGCATTCTCTGAAGTTTTATACATATTGAGGTTATAGAGGGAAAAGGAGAGTACAAATACCAAAGTAGCTAAATTATCTTGCATTGTGCAAATATCTCTTCTCAGATTTCTCGGGCCACTCTTTCATTCATATTCATAATCCTTGTCTGTAAGAAACACCATTTAACACCAAGGACTACATCAGTTGCAGAGAGCAACCTGGTTCGTAGCACATTTGCATCACTGCAGTTTGAGAAATCATTTGCAGCCAGAATGATAAATTGTCTCCTACACAAGCCATCTGCCTCTGTTTTCCAAGGTCCATCATAAAAATCACAGTCAGACAGCCCCTCCCTGCAACTCCTGCATGGATCCTTTATCCCCCTGCTCATCTTGGAAGTCTAGATAGGCAGCAGTATTCTTCCTTACACATCTTGAATTTCCTGCGACAACACGTGCCTGCCATCCTGATGTGGCACTTACACATTACGTATTTCACAAATACGTAATGTGTAAGTGCAGCAAAAAAAACCTCTTACTTTATTTAAGAGATGCTTTCTATTCTTCAGAGTACTGTGGGTCTTCCTATGTGTCTAACCACCCATTTTCCATTTAAGTCAACAAACATAAACAAGTGACAAACAAGTAGCTAATAACAGTCAGAATTGTCTTAAGTTTTATCTTAACTTCCTGCCATGATATCTGCTGGAGTTTACAGAATTATAAAATGGCTTGGGTTGCAAGGGACCTTAAAGGTCATCCCGTTTCAACCCCTGCTGTGGGCAGGGCTGCCCAGGGCCCCGTCCAACCTGGCCTTGAGCGCCTCCAGGGATGGGGCACCACAGCTTCTCTGGGCAGCCTGTGCCAGCGCCACACTGACCTCTTAAGAAAGAATTTCCCCCAGCATCTAATTTAAATCCCCCTCCTTTAGTTTAAAATGAGTCTCCTTGTCCTATCACTATCTACTCAAGTAAAAACTCAGTCTCTCTTCTGTATATTGGCTCCCTTTAGCACTTGAAGGCTGAAATGAGGTCTCCCCAGAACACTCTCCAGACTGAACAAGCCCAGCTCCTTCAGCCTGTCTTCACAGGATAGGTGCTCCAGCCCCCTGATCATCTTCATGGCCCTCCTCTGGACCCTCTCTAACAGTTTTATGACTTTCTTGTGCTGGAGGCCACAGACTTGGATACAGTAGTCCAGGGAGGGCCTCATGAAGGCAGAGCAGAAGGGGACAATCCCCTCCCTGCTGGCCACTCCTCTTTTGATGCAGTTGAGGATACAGTTGGCTTTAGGGGCTGCAAGCGCACACAGCTGGCTCATGTCCGGCTTTTTGTCCATCAGGACCCCACAGGGCTGCTGTCAATGAATTCTTCTCCCAGTCTGTACACATATCTGGGATTGCCCCAATCCAGGTGCAACACCTTGCACTTGGCCTTGTTGAACCTCATTAGGTTCACGTGGGCCCACTGTTCAAGCCTGTCCAGGTCCCTTTGGACAGCATCCCTTCCTCATATCAACTGTACCACTCAGCTGAGTGTCATCTGCAAACCTGCTGAAGGTGCACCGTCTAGAGTCATGGATAAAGATGTTAAAGCAATCCCTTGAAAACGCTGTTTTAGAGTGGAATCTGGATTTGGTATTTTGGACTCTGCACTTTAAAATTATGACTTAAATCTGCTTTTTGAGATTAGGAACTTCAAAAATATCCTTCATTTAAAAGAAATTACTGATGTCCAACTGTCAGACTGCAATTCGTACAATCAACAAGTCACCAATTAAAATAATCTTCAGACTGCTGAAGAAAACACTCTCCATGAAATCACCATGTCCCAGGAATAACTCTGCATTCTATTTCACATAATTCAACTTCACTGCATGAAGACCTCAAAAACAACACAGAGATTATAAGGGGGCACCTCATCTCCACATGCATTTCCAGTGAAAGAACACCACCTACTTCCCAGGGATGAATCTTGTTAGCAATCTTTCAGATAGACATGAGGAAAAAATTTAATTCAGTTTAGTTTCTATATATAGAAAATATATATCAGAAGCCCTGAGATTCATGTTTGTCAACAGCTGGTCATGAGAAAATCTAGTCAAAAGCAGCACCTTATTAGATACTGGAGGAGTTAAACACAAAACATAAATTCACAGAAAACTAGATCTTGTCTGTCCTGCTTACAGAACCGCTTGTTTAATCTAGCGAAAAAGTAATTTTGTCAGAACTATGCATTCTAAAGCAAAGATTATTCATTCCTCAAGGTGAAAATTGTTCACAAAGAACTCTGCAGTCAAGTGTGGAACGAGAAACCAAAAGCATAATGAACAAGGAAACTCAACTAAAATATAACAGCAGCCTGAGAGAAGAACTACTTTCAACATTTTCCTTACATGTAATTTATTAGTCACACGCTGTGTGTCTGCAATAGTTTTACCTAGGTATTATCCAACTTTGTCACTGACCTAGACTTTCTAAGCAAGTGGTTTCAAAGAAGGTATTTAATGAAACATTTGTCCTTTTAATGATAGTTGCAGCATTTCTTGGGGAATGTTACAAAGTGCAATTTTATTAGTATTTTACTTCTTCAAAGATTCTGCGGCGCTATTAGATCTCCTTTTCCATGGGTTTAGGAAGAGTCCCAAGACTAAGAAGTTCGTTAATTTCAGAACAGATCTGAAGCTGGCTCATTAGTGTGCTTAAAGCTAGAAAGATACTGCTTTCTTCAATAGAAGGAAATGACATCTCAGAACTTTCATTAAAGAAAAATGTAAAATCAAGTATAAAGTCATCTTTACCAAGAAGGAGAAAGTTTATCCTGGAAGAGAATAGACTTCCTTCTCTATACTACAAATTATTTAATTTAATAAAGCTCAGATCTAACAGTGTAGTCTTTTAATTTTTGCTGCCTGGTAACTCCCAATATAAGAACGTATTTTTCATTGCTTTAAATTTTACTGTATCCAAAACCACCAAAAAAAAAAGTCAAGGTGGGGAAAAAGTACTTAGGAGACTGATAGACTCTTAGCTCCTCACATCCTATTAGGACATAATATCCTACTAATTTTAGCCTCTTTTTCTCCTAAAAATTGGTATTAAATTAGAGATTAGGAGTCAGATTTTTGTAAACCACTTAGCAGTTAATAGATTTCAGCTCCCGTGTCTCTTCAAAGCCTCTGAAATTTCCATTACATTTCAGTATTTAGGAAAGACAAGAAAATTTAGAAGCATGTCCTCACCAATAAGCATTAACTTTACCAAGAATAGAAGAAATTGAAACTTCAAGCAAAAAAACAACCAAGGGAATGATAGTTGTGGGTAAAAAAAAAACCCAGCAACTGAGTATCTCCAACACCTAAAGCATGTATTTTGCTACAGAAATGATACACTTACAAATTATCAGTGAGGGTTTTATCTGAATGGTTCTCCACAACTGCCGACTGAGACTGTTTGTGTCTTGTAATTACGAAGAATAGAAACATGTAGTTGAATTAATCTCTCTCTTCATGACCTCCTAACCACCACCCCAGCTGTTTTCTGAGCTCATCCCCAGCTTTCTAAAGCTACCTCACAGGTACAAGCACATAACTGGTACTTTGGGTACAGGGGAATCCACCACTACTCTCTCTCCAATACATCTTCACCCTTACTGCAACGGCATAGCTCACTCCCTTGTTTTATAAATAACTAATCTACCAAATAAATGCATGACTGGTAAGATACTGCCAAGTTGTATTTAATAATCTCTAGTCGTTACCTACATTTTTCTCAGATTCTTGTGCATTTAACTATTCTTTATCTGAGGGATTTCTCAAATGACTGCATCAGTTAAAGTAAACGCCACATCAAATTAAATATCCAAACCTAGGAAGGAATTAATAAAACTACTGATTGTTAACAGCTGCTTCCATATAGCACAGAGGCTCCAAATGTAAATTAACATATTACAGGGAATATATTAACAACAAAGGCCTTATGATTATGTCATTGCATAGATTATACAGGAATTAATGAAGTCTACATATAATGGTAATGAAACTGCATTTTGAAGAAATGGGAAATCTCCTCTGAAAGCAAATTATGAACAAGAGTTTCCATTTAGTCTGTCTGATAGTTCATATTCACTAGTTTACATTCATTACATTTTGATTTACAATTTAAGAACATTGGTAAATTTGTTCTGTATGTCAGTTGGGACAGTGCATCAATAGAAGTAAGATGCTACAATTTAGCTTTTGGTGGTGATTTCTTATCACACAAATATTTTTAGTTTTCTACATTAACAGTTTGCATACCGACTTCATCCTGGATTTCCTCAGCTACGGCAGGCACATTGTAGAGGAAGGAGAGAGACTGGTTCATGCGTTCATATATCACACGTAGATGTGTCATAACCTAAAGAAATAAAAATATTTTAAGGAGGAGAATACCATTATTGGTAGTTATTATTTCAAATTTTGTAGTTTATACAGAGCAAGACAGTTTTTACTTGAAGTAAGAATAATATTTCAGTATGCTCCATGTACTGAAATTGTCAAATGCACTGCAATATTCACCTCTCCTACATAAATAGAGTGCTAGACACTCCTCCATAGCAAATACCTGAAACACCATGGGAATGAAATAACTTAAAGCAGGAATTTACATTTGCTGCGGGGGTACACAAACAACTATTGTAGCAGAAATTCACAGCCTCATTTACTCTCCAATAATGTGTACACTTGCCCAATACTGTAACCTTTTGCATGCCATTCAAGTCAAGTGAGGCGCAACTGATTGCTGGATCAAAATATGTCGGCTGTTTTTTTTTCCTTTTCCCTTATTCTAATATTGCAAAAAGAAACAGCTACTCTGTGAAGAAAGACTGAATTCCCTCATTAAAAGCATTTGAAAATGTTTCAGAAAGTATTTCCAACCAGAAGCATTATTGTGTTGTCCCAGGTGATTTAACTCTGTTGCCTCAGGTTGTGCCTCCACGCTGCTATAGGTAGAATTGCAACATCCCACAGTAAACTTCCCCAGGGTACTCTCTGCAAGTATCACCTCTCTTCAGCAGAAAGGGAAACAGGTGCATCTTGGAAAACTTAGACTACTGACAAAGGCAATTAAGCCTAAACAGGAAAATATGTTACATATAGCAATTACAATGAAAAAAATCTATGCTTCTGAACAACTTTTTTTTCCATTTTCCACTGAAATAAAAACTCCCTGTCAGATCTTCCAGCCTACATTCCTTCAACCTTCTGACCTATTCAAGAAGCGAAGATGTTATGGAAATACACATTCCTATGGCAGTACACTAAACAATAAACTATATTTCTTGTATCTAAATGTCACTTTCTATTCTTCATGTGTGCTGCCAAACACTTTGTAATCTGCAAAATTCCATCAGTTTTTGTTATTTAATTACCCAGCGTTACAGAAATTGAAGTCATGCAAAAGGACATGGTATCATGTTTAAGAGAAAAGAAAACTAAGATTACTGCAGAAGATGTTTAAAAGTGTGCATTTCTAACTCTATCAATTTCAAGCTAGCATGATCTCCATGTACAAGTCTGGCTGAAATAGCTGTTTCATAAGTCTAATATGCAAATCATGCCATTCAATGAGGTATACGGTTTTGATCTGGCTTTTAGCAATGCCAATCAGTTCATAACAGTGGCTGGAACAGAGCTTCCTATTGCATCCTGCAGAGGGAACAGAGGCAGATTCTGCAGATTACAGCAAACACTTTTAGCAGCTTATCTGTTGTGCCTGCAATTTTAATTGCTGTTTTGAAAGCCAGCTCCATCTTCCATGTTTTTTTTTGCTTTCTCACCCTTCATGATTTACAAAGGTAACATAAAAGCTGTTCCAAAACACACACGTTGAGGACTGCAGTAACACTCAGCAGTTAAAATGCCACGAACTACTATGCATGTTTTAAAAACCATGTTAAACTCGAGTGCATTGCAGTAATCACATTTATAGACATTACAAGTACCTCTGCAATGACTACAAAAAGACTGGTTGCAGTCAGATGGCTGTACCACTTCTGGTTTTGCTGCTTCAGCTGAGTGAAGCATAACCATATGTGTTAGCTAAATCTATTACAGACATTTTCCTCGAGATATTATTTACCAAAGCAGTAATAAAGGCTCTGGGCACTAGTGCTCTGGAGGGCTCCTTGGGAAGTGCTCACAACTGGCTCACTGTCCTGATAGACAGAAAACCTGTTTTTCAGTTCTTTCCGGAAGGTAAATTACACCCACACGACTCCTACATCACTTTGTCTTGATCTTCTGCAGGAAAGCAATTTATTTTTTTATTGCATCTAAAACTGCCCACAGAAAGTAGTCAAATGTTTTTTAAAAAGTAAGTTGACAGAAAACTCACAATGGTTATGAGAAGTATGACCCCACTAACCCTCAGTGGGGATTACCTGAGATCTAATTTGGGCAGCTTTCTTTGGGTCTACCATCCGGACGTGTTCAAAGTGTTTGAGAGTATGCTGTCTGTCTTTCTGCTCAGCACGCACATACCTCTTCAGCATGTTGAATACATGACGAGGCTATAGGGAAGAAACAGGAAATAAATCAGTTAAATTTAGAACAATGTATGTTTTAGTTCTGTACGCTGGAGGTATACCCCAAAACAGGAGCTCTATTACGTTGCAAGCTCAACTGAGATCAATATCCATTAACTATAGTTAAAACTGTGAAACAAGAAAGACTCAAACTGGTTTTATTAACTAGTGTCAACTATAAAATAGAATGCATCCAGAATGAAAACAGAAGGTTAATAACCTGCTCAGCATCCGTAGAGAAGATCATCTGAGAGCACTACTCTATCAAAGCCAAGGAATAATCAAACAGACTTGACTGCAAAACTTTTTAAACAAATAGAAGACTGTTCTGTCCTGCTACTACTGCTCTGCCAACAAAAGAAACAAAGGAGAAAGGAATAGCTGAGGTATGGAGGGCACACATCTCCTGAAAATACCCAACGTGGGTATCAGATTTTTAAAAAAAGCCTATGTATACATTCATAGGTGGTTTTAATTACTAAAAGCCATTAATTATATGCGTCAAGGCATATAACTGAACATGAACAGAGGAGAGAACTGAAACTGAAGGGAACACAAAAAATATATACAGACTGATGGTACAGCAGTGAAGACCACAAAGAAGGGAAGTTTTCCCTACTGTGAAACTAAGACATCCACTTTTAACTCAGTGTTTAGGGTGATGCTGGAAATCTAGCCCCACTCACCAACTCTGCTTGCACGGTTGTGCTTGTGCATTTTTTCTGAAGCTGTTGAATAGTGAGAAAAATGAAGTTGACATGGGTGAGAAGGAAGGGTATGGTGATCTTACTGTGCAGGAAATTAAAGAATGAGAAGAAAAGGAGAGCAGCCTCACCGAGTACTGGTGCGGATCCAGAGGAATGGGTGGGGAAGCAACAAAATAAGCATCAGAAGCTCTGTGCACAGCTTTCTGAAGCAGGAAGAACCGTGGGTGAAGCTGAAGCTTTAGAAAGACGTGGTCAAATGTAGATCCTAAACTAATTTAACATTTACACATGATAAGAATACTAAGCCATAGAGCTTGAAGAGTGAAGAATTTCTTTGGCTTAAGAGAGGCAATAAATTTTAAGATGTCCAAAGAAAGTAAAACAAAAGTTGTCTGAGGATCTTTCGGACAGAGAGATGTGAAGCCATTCCCAACCAAGGGATTAAATTTAGCAGTTCCATGACAGAAAATTCATTTGTGAGGTAAATAACCCCAAACCTCCAAAAGTCAAGCAGCTTGCGATGAAGTTGCAAGAAACCATCAACAAATGCTGAAAAGTAAGCAATCCTTACAACATTACTGTAATGGCAAAACAAAATGAAATGCCAGCTGTGACAGTTTATAGGAATAAAGGCTAGAAGACCACTAAGGTTTAAAATAGTAATTTTCTGAAGACAGCAAAGATTGTTCCTTTTCCTGACATTTCATCATTCTTTTCCCCGAAGCACATCAAGACAGCAGGTTTGTGTACATTAAAGAGAAATGGATTAATTTCTATTTCTTCAAGGAATACTCAAATTGAAGTGTCACGTCTAATGCCAGAAGGACATACATATGTCACGTTGAAAGTAATGCTTCCTATTTATTTCCATGGAAAGTACAGCAGATACAAAGAGCAAAATAACACTATCTGACAGAGCAAATTCACAGCTACTAAACACTATCTTTCAACATGGTCACCACCATTAGCTGTGAATTTTTACTAGTGATGAACAAGAGCTTGCATGCTGTCCTCATAAAAAATTGCACCAGCAGAGGTGACCTACTATAGCCATCGCCACCGCCTCCCTGTGCTCACATCCACTGTTTGGTCTCCACAAACACTCAGCAAGCATCAATGAATGTCACTGGGTGCCATTTTTTCCTTAAGGAGGAATTCAGTGACACACCTTTGATCCATACACACTTACATGTCGACGCCATTCTGTCAAACTGCTCCTCTGCTGCCATCTGTCACACAGCAACAAAATGTAATGGAATATTGGTAGGAAGGTTCAACCTCTACTGCCATACCACCAACATCTACCTCTGATGTCATGGGCCAACATAATATAATAGGAGGCATTACTTTCAGAAGAGTCCTCTTAAAATGGCTCTGCTTCCTCTTCCTAAAATAGCCTCTAAATGTCCCAGATGCAAGAGAGATCAGGTCAGACCTCCAACCTTCCCCACAACTTTGAAATGCTACTGGCTGAAGACTTGAGGGCCTTTGCTGAAGGCTAACCTGCCAGGGATGGTGCCAAGTACTCACAGACCTTTTTAGGGCTTTGCATAGCCACTTGTGGTTGCCATAAATAAGGACCAAATTTAACAGGCAAAAATTATTTTTCTCCCCTATGCCTAGAATTGCAGACCTATTGCTTGTAAAATTTGAACAAATTTGTGGATCAGCAAAAATACCTCTAATCCCAATTTCCACCTCCATACTGTATTACACTCACAATGAAGGCAACCAGTTCTGTTTAGAAATCACACTCACTTAAGTACTTTTTGCAGCAGGATTCATACCTCTTGTACCAAGTGGTGGTATGAGCTTTTGTGATGGTAGAGAGGAGCAGCCACAGTAAATAGTCTAGCAGTGGAAAGGAACAGCTTCTCAGGCTAAGGAGATGCCATCAGCCTCTGAAGTTTTTATATCTACAGCCATCTATTACTCCACTCTTAGGCAGGAGCCTTCAGATTACATCATAAATGAAAGTGTTGGTATTATCAACTAATTTAAGTTCTGGAGGTCTGAGCTGTGACACTGTCTATGACAAAAGAACAAATGTCTGGCAGATCCCAGGGCCAGCTTGGCATCTCTCTCTCTTCATTAATAAATGTACCACGCACCAAACTTCATTAAAAAAATTCTACTTTTAACACCTGAAATTCTGCTATATGTGTTGCCAGGGAAAAGTCAATGTACACACGCCTGTAGTCATCTCACGAAAAATATAACTCACAGAATAACTAACCTGTATCAGCCACGAAGGGCTACATAAGCCTCACGAAATAATACCATTATTTTCAGTTGTATTTGCTTTGTCAGCTTGTTTTTATCAGTTTTTGTCTGAAAGAGACCACAACATTCCCAATGTAACTTCCATTATCCCCATGTTTTTAGTTACTTTAAATAAGTGGCCAACATTTCTGTCAACTGCAATTGAGACAGTAAACCAGAATGACCAGTGACTTCCTGAGCAACAGGATCCAGCACCAAATTCAGAATGCATCAGTTCACAAGGAATGTGGTTTAGATAGGAATAATATTGCTTACTGAGAACTGGAAAACCCTGAACTGGCTAGAAAGAAGCTTAACTCGACATTGTCATGGCACACATTTATCATTCAGGCCAATGTAAAAAATAGTATGAACACGCTTAATAAGCACATGTAATAAGCTCAAGTAATGTTGAGCGAAGTAGTCTGAAGGCTCCTGTTAGATGCAGCTTCAAACTATTTCAAGCACATTTGGATATGTCAGTTATGCCCATGAAACTTATTCCAAAGTTCTCCTCCTTACCCGCTTGCTTTTTATCCAGCACTTAGCACAGACAGATCATAGTCCTCTTCGAAGCTACTGTGACAGACCAACAGATGATCTGTCATCTGTCTGTGAGTTCTTAGACTCAAATCTTGTTAGTTTTGGAGAATGTTGTCAAAGTATTTGTTTTTGTATGTTGGCACTTGCATATATATTCAATCCACCTAGTTCACAGTAGATAGATTCACAGACTACCTATGTAGTCTAGGCATGCTATTCAAGCTAACAAAGCATCATTAAAAAGATAACTTTCTACCTACAACTGTAGGGAGTACATCTATTCCCTTATTAGTAAAGAAATTCTTTTGTGGATATATAGATGCAATCCTGACAACCTATTAAAAGCTTTCCAGCTGTACAAAACAAGCCTGAACAGAGCAGAAATCACTAACGGCAACTCTTGCTACTCAGTGGTGAATCCCAACCCTGCTGACTCTTTAATCCAGCACGAAATAAAGGTGCCTTTATTTCAGGTAGACTCAGCTTAGAGACAAGATCACTGACATTCTTCTTTAACAATGAAATAACAATATTCGTGTTGCAGTTTATCTCCAAAAACACACCAGTGGGATCTGCTGGCCTAGTATTGTTCTGTCCTTTAACATGGAAGGTGTTTCCAGCATCAATTACTGGAGAACATGGGCTCTCTTTCTACTCTGCCTTTTAAGGTATTTCAAAAGGCAAGAATTCTATTTAATAAATGCTTAAAAACACTTCAGAATCCTTCTGGAGGAAATAAATTGACACACATAAGCCATCTGAAGACAATACTCGTATCATAACTTGACTTAGAATGATAGTACTGGTTTACCAAACACAGTAGAAGAACCCTACAGAAGGCAGCCCACTAGAAGCTGTTCACACAAAATTCTAAATGGTAAATATTTGGTGATTACATTCTCTGCTGATCTTAGCAAGGATTTAGCTTGATTTTGTTCTAGCTAGCAGAAAACGTTACTTACTGTTTGCCCATAAAACAATTAAAATAATTCACAACTTTCACAACCTTTTCTACACTCTCTTTCACTTCTAAGTTTCAGCTAAGCTACTACTAAGATTTCCTTGAAACATAGACAAAGTAGGTTCGTTCACATCTGCAAACTTAGAGAACAAAATCCTCATTCCTTTTCTATAGGTCATTTAAAAGGAAATGTAACCCACTGGTCTATTCCTAACCTCAGCCCCCCCTAAAATATATATATGGTCTAAAATGCCTGAAAACAGCTTCTATCAGGTAAAATATATACACATTTATTTTGTATATACACGTATATGCACACACATATATGACCTCTACACAAATTCTAACTTATCATTTCAGGTTTTAAGGGAGTGGTGAAACAGTGCTATTTCATTGAGCCTGGGAGATGGGAACATCAAAATTAGTTTGGATTGCTACAAACATAACCTACACTCTCCATACAGAAATCCAAGATACTTTCTGCAGAGAAACAATATGAAAATCATACTGATGCACTTCTATGTATTTAAAATACAACCTCCAACATCTGTGTGCCACAGAACTTCTATGGGAAATTCTGAGCTGGCTTGTCATTTTGATCAAAATTCCCTCTAAACCAGAAAGGAAAGATTCACAATGCTGCATTTTACCATTTCATCTTGCCTTTAGAGAAACATCCATCACTGGTCCTTTCTGATTACTGCTCTTGAAATGGGCAACAATTGCTTCTTCTCATTCACTTTTTAAGAATACCTTATATACTATATTATGTATTTTATCTGCTATGTTATTGATTTATGGGTCATATTTGATACCGGAGCTGCAGTTCATCTTAGGAACATTCAAGGAAGGCTGGCTAGGATGACAGAAGGACTTTTCCTTCCATGTGAAACTCCTAACTACATTTTTAATGTTCGATTAAAGATGTCTTCTCATCGTTTCTGCTAGTTTGTAAGAAAACGTATTACCATGCATAACAAATACATAACTATTAGCTCTCAAAACTTCCCTTTGCCTACTCTCCCAAGGACTTTCCTGAGGCAGAACAAAGTGAAAACAGTATTTGGTTCCATCTCATCATTTGCTTTTACAAGATTTGAGTTTATTCAACTCTGACAAATTAAAATAAATTTTGTCTCTGCTCTTCTAAAACTTTGATAGTTACGATGAATCTGCCGAAGTTTTGCAGGCCAAAATATCCATCTGGAATTGCCTCTTCTGTCTTTAGTTGCTCATATGAGAAAACCAACTGAGCAAGATTAGGTGTATGACTATACCACATGCTCAAGCCCACAGAATAGGGAAAAAAAAAAAAAAAAAGGAAGTGTGGTTTTATTCACCTAAAAGCCTTAGAATCTACTCTAAAACCTGAATTAAGTGACCACCTTTCTCAGTCCGACCTGGTGTAAAAGCAGAGGTGAAATCCATGCTGCCTATTTTATAAATCCCACAAAACTGAGCATATTTGAGAAACTGTAAATTTACAGGTTTAGGCAAGCAGGATGCAGGGTGGAGTATTAGAGCTGGACTGATTTCTCCTACAGCACAGAAAGATTTTTATCACGAGATCAGCAGTTATGCTTTGGCCTGCCTCCAGCTGCGTATTTCCCCAGCAACCTCGCTGGACCTGAAAAGAGCTTTGAACTTCCAGAACACAGAGGCACTGAGTAAGGGCCCCTCTGCAGATCCTTCTTCCAAGTCCAAACAGCTGAACATGACTAGTTTCGCCCTGCAGTAAGCTCTCACCATAGGAACAGACACAACTCTAAAGGCACAAATGGTACCAGAAAGGATATTAAGGGAAACAAGATAATATAGAGCAAATAAATTAAAATGGATTAATGTACAAGCTAGGGTTGATCTTAATTATCCCTGCTCTGATCAGCAGTAATTTGCAACTAGTGAAATAGTTCTGAAGTGTAAGAAAAATATTTTAAACTGAGTTTAATTATTATATGCTCTCTTTACTCTATGCACAATATAAGGAGGTTAATTAATTACCATTCAAAGATTTCCTGTATGTTTCCTTGCTATGAAAGCCTTTATTTCACCACTGTGAACTGCATTTCTCTTCACCACACCTCCTCCCCCCGACTTCCCACAGAGAATGAACCTCTGCTACCAACAAAGATTGAACAGGGAGACATAAATCCAAGTAAATTTGACATGCACATGAGAAAGGAAATATAAGCAAATTATAGAATCAAGTTGCTTGCAGAGACGGATGCATTTTAATTCTTCCATTTAACTTCCGAAATGAAGGGGAAAATCTCCAACTGTTTTAAAAACTAGAAGCATATTAGTTCCAACTGCTGCTAATCCTCCTTTTCTGTACTAAGACCATCAAGCAGGATGAAACAATATGGTATTTTGACACCAAATACTGAACAGCTACACCCTATTTTCAAAGACAACAAAGTATAGCAGCACAGCTAGGCAGAAGCAGAGATGAGGATAAAATGTAAGTTTCTGAGTGTCTTGCATGACAGTGTTTCTGAGAAAAGAACAGAACAAGCATTTGGTTTTCCTCAAAATTATGTTGTAACAACTTCGAAGTTCTATTATTTCGTTTCTGTCACTCATTTCTGAACAAGCTTCCTGACTCCCTTGCTGCTCAGACTGGTATCCTGACAAACTCCTGCGACACTGGCATCGGGCAATGATCCACACAACATCTGAAGAAATCCTGCAGTTCAAGTTTTTGGTCCAGTACAGAAAAGGTAGGATATATGGACAACACATCCAAGTGATTGAATAGCACATGAAAAACACTACACCCCTCCACCACCACACACACACCAATAAAAAAGACCAACTCCTTTTTCGAGTTTAAACTCTAATACTCTTCTAACTTTACTTAAGAGACCTCACCACTTTAAGTATGGACTTGTGCAAAGTAGTTGACACAACATCCTTGTCTCAAACTGTAAAGATTTGGATTTGACAGATGGACCACTGAGTGGATAAAGAATTGGTTGCATGGTCGCACTCAAAGATGTCCAAGTGGAAATTCACGATGGTCAGTATTCCTCAGGGGTCCATATTGGGATAGGTACTGTTTAGCATCTTTGAGAGAAACGGACAGTGGGATTGAGTGCACCCTCAACAAATTAGTGGACAATATCAAGCTGTATGGTGCGGCTGACACGCTGGAGGGAAGAAATGCTTCAGAGGGACCTTGCCAAGTTTGAGAGGTGGGCCTGAGCGAACCTCATGAAGTTCAGTAAGGCCAAATGGAAGGTCCTGGAACCGGGCTGGAGTAATTCTAAGCACAAATACAGGCTGGGCAGAGAACTGATTGAAAATAGCCCCAGGGAGAAGGACCTGGGGGCACTGATTGATGGAAAACACAGCATGAGCTGGAAATGTGCACAAGGAGCCCATACAGCAAACTGTATCCTTGGCTGCATCTAAAGAAGCAAGAAGGTGACTGTCCCACTCTGCTCTGCTCTCATGAGACCCCACCTAGAATACTGTGTTCAGCTCTGGGGACCCCAGTACAAGAAGGACATGGATCTGTTGGAGATGTCCAGAGAAGCCCATGAGTATGATCAGAGGTCTGGAGTGCCTCACCTATCAAGACAGGCTGAGAGAGTTCAGGGTGTTCTGTCTGGGATAGTTTTCAGACAGAGTTACAATCACATAAGGCTCAACTTTACAGCAAGAGCTGATTTCCTGAAGCCAAATGTGAAACTGTATCTGAGGTGAACTCCTCAAAGCCACACAGCAAAAGAACAGGATCTGCAGCCCTTCTGTGCACTCAACACATCTCACTTTCAGTTCTGAGCAGCAGACACCTATTTCCTAAAGAAAGTTGCATACCTGCCCATAACTTGCAAATGCGTCTGCCAGACACTGGAGTCCAAGCCCTTCACTACAACAGTCATAGGTTATAATAGGCAGCACCTCACAGTCAGACCAAGTAACATTCCCTACTCAATTAATCTGGATTTGTTTCATTTTCAACAAATTACTATGCTGCAAAATACAGACTAATTCTTCATACAGCTACTCTGTGACAGGCAGGCAACCCAAGATTACTCTTTTACTTCACAGTTTTGCACCAAGAGGTGGAAAAGAAGTTTGATGATGATAAAGAATTATGATGATGATCATTTTTCCATGTTCACTGAATGAGCAGGTTTCTCTACGAAAGGAAATTCACTTAAAATATGTAATTTTACCAGGGTAGTCAATATTGATGTAATTTCCTATGCGACCAAATTTAGGGTCCAGTGGATGCACCTTACACTGATGACTCAAAAGCCTTTCAGTCATATAATGTTTTTTTCCATTTAGGAAGTGTTCAAGAGATGAGAGTTGTGTAAAATATTTGACTGTTTTCCCTTAGGATTCACAAAGATTCTCATCTTTATGAAGGCCACAGACTGGTTGTTTAAGGATTAAACAAAAACATCACAGATATAGCATCCTTAATAATTATTCCATTCAAATCCACATTCTGGATTTAATGTTTACAGCACTGAGAGCCATCATATCAAACAATCAACTTTGAATTGCCAGTGGGGCATTTTCACACCATCCAACAATCCTCCCAAGATCCTTCACCAAACATTTCAACAATTCAATATATGAAACAAGAACACAAGCACCTTCATCCTTAAGCTCCCTCCTGACCTAATGGAATATACTACTGCATACCACTCAGGTGGACCGCATCATCATCCTTTATCAAGATCTGTGAATGGCTACAATTTCAGGCATTTCCATGTTATCTACCTAAGTATCTATATGTATGTATGTATCTACCTACATGTAAGTATGGGGTGTGTGCCTGTGTTTGTATTTGTGTGCACACAATACATCAAAACTTTAAACTTTCAAACCGACTGACAGCTGAGGTAGATATCGTACAGTGTATAGTCACTGCTTCATTGCTGACCTTCATTTGGCATACATTCTTTTCCCCCAGGATGGCTAAAGTGACCTTGACACAGCCAACGGAGATGGTGATATTGCACTTACTCTGGGTGGGACAGTCTGCAATGCTGTGATGTAGTTCTCCAGAGCAATGCGGCGACGGTCATTCAGCATGGCCTCCACCCGTGCCATGTGAGTCTCTACAAGCTGTTGCCTTTCATTTGCTGCTTCTTGTTCCAGCGATTCCACTTTCTCCTGGAAATGCTGAAAAAAATACTCATCACAACAGGGAGCAGTGAAGACACCAGAAGAGAACAGCAGACATGAAAATCTTTGCCTGCAAATCACCAAAATGATTCCACACATCAGTCTGGCTCCCAGAACTTCTGTGCTGAATGTCCCTCTTATTGAT
Organism: Numida meleagris; assembly: GCF_002078875.1. Taxonomy (NCBI): domain Eukaryota; kingdom Metazoa; phylum Chordata; class Aves; order Galliformes; family Numididae; genus Numida; species Numida meleagris. The sequence goes on from NC_034409.1 coordinate 100,614,288, forward strand.
TCCAGTAGGAACTGCTTCTGAACACCTGCCCACATTTTTTTAACCTATCAAATATTCCTTACATGTTCAGCACAACCACCAGTGAATCCTTCATGTGACCACTGAGACTGTGCTTAGCACTAGGGAATTCAGTATAGAAAAGGGTGGAGTTTGACAAGACTTTGTCTCCTGCAATCAGGCTTTCCACGTATCAAAGTGACTTTACAAACAAATCTACATGGTGGAAAAAAAACATTCAACCTGTACAGAGTGACTATAATTCCTTTTAAATTGGCCACCAGGAAGAAAAATTGAGCCTAGACTCATTCCAATAAAGGAAAAGCCTGAGTGGATATAATGTAGAGAGAGCAAAATTGTGGGATTTAATATGCAATGCAGTCTGGTTCTGAATGTTACCTTTTTATAGTTTTGCACTGAAATCATCCTAGCAGTACTGAATAATACCTAACATAGCCACAGTGGGTTTCAAGTAGCGTCTGGCTTGTCAGAATTTTTGAATTATAATATAATTTTGGATAAAAGATTTTTTGGCTGAGAGTTTCTTCCAGATAAAATTGATGGTGATTCCTTCTTTAAATCATATTTTCCATCTCTGCATTGAGATTACATCCTGTAGCTTATTAGTTTATCACAACCTAAATTTTGAAAAGGGCTTATGGGAACTGATTTGCCAGTTCTCACTGATGACAAGTCAAATACTCTCTCTTCTGCACTTTTGTTCCAGGGATTGGGTGCTAAGTACAGAGACACCCAGCAGCCTCTAGCAGCTGGAAACAAAGATAGCAAGAGCAGAAAATAACATTAAATCTCCATGTAAATATGTTTTGAAATTACAACACCACTCACAACCATTGCATTTTAACTGCAGTCCCAGTTGATAAGATTGCAGAAGTATTCTCCTTTACCTGGATAACAGCTTTCTTGTCAGCCTTTGGCAAGTTCTTTGCTTGGCGTTCTGCCTCCTCCCATTCTCTCATGACCTAACAAACACAACAAGGAGTGTGAATTTCAAATTTTCTTCTCTCATCTCAGGACTCAGCAACTGCCAAGCACTGTAGCTCACACAATTATCTTTTTATATTCCTCTCCTCCTTTCATCGCTATAAAAAAGCAACTGCAACATTTAACAAAGGTAGAATCCTGTTATTAAATTAAACAAAGAATGGACTGCTGTATTTGAACATCATGACAAGCTCTCGTAACTTCACAGCTGTTAACCAACACTCAAGCAAAGGAAGTGGACTCTATGGTGAACACACGAGATCATTTTCACCTCGGCCAAAAAGGAAAACATTTCCACTTATAGTACGTCCTTGGTCAGAAGGAACAAATTTCTACAAGTTCTAAATGACAGCTTAGGGGTTATCAGAAATTTTTTTAGCTTTGGACTGCATCACCTGCCTTTGAGTAGGACAGATGAAAATCTACATGCAATTTGTGTCAGCCTGTTCAGAATTAGGCGCCAAATATTTCAAGAATTGAAAGTCTCAAATACAACACTGACAGAAAAAATGGTCTAGGAGAACTTTCAATGCCATTCCTTTCAGCGACATAAGAGGTCATGTCCTGTTCTAAAAGAGGGCAGTATTTCAATAATCAGGAAATTACCCTTAACTAGCTGTTCATTACATCTGAAACCTTCGCATGGTCTTAGTCAAGGATCTTCCTTATTTCATGCCTAGATAGCCATCGCTTCAGATAAATTTTTTTTATGGAGCAATTGTTGTCACCAAATGCAGCGCACACAGATTAAGTGGCTTGTTTATGTGTAGGTTTGGCACAATGTCAAAAGACAGAAGAAACATAGAAGCAGTTTCTCAAAATGCACATTTCCTTCCCATTCTTACCTGAAAACACATTTTCATACCATTTGTAACAGAAATTCTCAAACATATACTTTCCAATGGGGATTTAAGAACAGCTCATAGTTCATATACACAACCAAAATTTTACCAGAATAAATACCAAAGACAAGACAAAGTGCCGTGTCTTATGCTTGCAAGTTGAGCCTCAGCCGCTCAGCTCCGGTCACAGGCTCCCCAGTTCTCCTATGTGCTGGATATCGTTAATCAGGTTCCTTGCTGCTAGACATGCTTGATAGCACTGGTGGTGCCTGTGTCGTTTTAAAAAATCTCTGGGTTCAAAGGAGGCTTTTAGACGCCCCATTTTCTGAAATGTAATCCCCTCTCATCCTATATAGGGTTATAGACTATAATAAATAACCAGCATACAGACAACTACACTCAAGACTCTCTCCACAAGTTACATCAGCTTCCCTTTGAGCCCAAGGTCTGGGAATTTATTTAGAGACAGCAATGAAGCAGTCATAGTAAAAACAGACAAACTTACTACTAGCCAGATAATTTTTTCTAAGAGATTCTGGCTTCAATCACGGTCAAAATGAATTAAGAGGTATATATTGGTAAGCTAGAGCAATGCTGAAAACTTTGTAAACAGTTTTGTCCACCTCTGGGCTTAAGCAGCACCACAGATAGCAGCTGTAAGCACAAAAGCCTGAAATCACTCACTTAGGACCCAAGTCCTAGCTTACAGTTAGTTCCCAGTAAAAGAGATGAGTGAAGTTAAGATCATGATCTCCAAGAATTATAAAACAACCTACATAAACTGGAAGCCTAAAAATACCCCTTACATTTAAATAATTTTATAATCAGATAAACACACAGACACGCAAACTGTACACAAGTTTTAGTGAGGTGATAAAACAAAATTTACAGGGCAACATGAAGATTAATCCGCAAAGAATTGCAGTAAGCAATTTATGAAAGAAAACACAACGTGCAGTGCACTCAATGTACAGGTTGCCCCAATTATTTTCTTAGAGTTTTGCACAGAAGATTTTACTCCTTCTCCAAAAAAGCAGTACAGGAGAACACAAAGCAAAAACCCAATTTAGAGTGTCATGATATATTCTGGAAAAAAAAAGTACTAGTGTTTGGAGTGCTGATCTGTGTTAAGTGCACATTAGGCATTCATCTCTTAATTGTGCACTTAGGCTATATCATTGTGGTGGCCTAGAAATCTTAATTCATACAAAAGCAGCATCTCTCTGGAGAACCGGAATGTCACCAGTACCAGGACATGACCCAGAACCCACGGCATTAATTCAAGTCATAAATTGAAATGATACCTGTTAAAACTTGAGCACTGACTTAGACTAGCAAGCTTATAATTTTCTTCTCCCACCCCTTCTTTTATGCCTCCAAATCTCATGTCTGACATCTGTTTAATACTCTTTTTCACTCTGAATGAGCATCAGTGGGTTTTCAGAACAACAGCTCCTTGCCATTTTATGCCCAAAATATTCCTGAAAACTTAAAGGCAAAGACACTCTGCTAATCCACATGATGAAAACAAGTACTATGAGTAAAGTGAGAAAGAGACCTTTGGCTAGAACAGGTCTCCCTGTCTATTTTATTTCTTTAAATCTTTTAGAGCACTGAAGGTGGAATGATAAACTAACAGCCCACACAGCTAGTTGGGAGGAATATAAATTACAGGATTCAGCAAAGCAAATGGCTTGTGTATATAAAGCACAGAATGACACGATTGTTTTCAGAAACAATATTCAATTTAAAGATTACACAAGTTCTGCTTTGAGTGTTGTTTTTGCAATTAGGAAGACTTCGACAGTTGAAAGCAGTGTAGGTGGGGAGGGAGTGCGTGGTTTTGTTCTAACTAATTGAACAGTTGCCCTACAGCTGTCTATGGGCAGTTGCTACCACCAAGAGAAAACTAGGGCTCCCGCTGAAGGCCACACCTTTACAGAATTATGAGTGATTAGCAACTGCATCACAGCAGTCTATGGGAAACCATCAAGCAGAAAGGAAAAAGAAAAATCATTCTCCAGATATAGCTGCACAGAAAAAGGCTGCACTCGTGTGCAGTTATAAACCTATCCTCCTTTACTGAAAGCACAGACCTATCAAAGCCACACAGATTTATAACCCTCCGAGGCTTGGCTGCTTTGTACCAGGAAAATGACAACTTCTGGTTAAGATTTAAGAAGCAAGCTGTTTCAAAGTCAAACTTCTTCAGGACTCGGGACTTACTGCCTGGTAGATTCCTTTTGAAATTGGGCTGTAGAGGACAGCAAGAGGGAAAAAGGATGCAAGAAAAGTGTCATTCACTATTAAGAGAAATGCTAAGTACAAAATCTCATTACATTGAAACTAGTAGAATTTATTCACATTTTTTACATTGGTGCACAGAAGAATATCATGAACGCAAGAATTTTAAACAGGCATTTGGGTTACACCAATCACAACAGCAGAGGTACTTGACTCAAGGCTTGCTTAGTTAGCTTGTCAAAGCCATGACAACATGATGCCTACGTTTGTTGAGGGCTTTTCTTGCACACTTAAGTCTTGACTCTTTTTCTGGTAATAACATCATTAGATCTCTTCAAAGAATCTTGAATGTAACTGGGGGTGGGGTGGTATTTGTGTACTCCTAACTAAGCTGCCAGTTTTAGAGAAGGAAAGAGTTCCCATACACAATAGCTGAGGCAGAGACATCCAGGGAATATGGTGCCACTGGTACTAAAAATCACCAGGTATCTCAAAGATGTCAGAACAAGTAGCATGCAATGATCCTAAGTGCTGTTGAACAGCCAGACAACTCTGGTTACCCATGTCCTCTTACAGATTAACACCATTAGCTACTATGGGTTTGCTAATGTGACACTACCTGATGAATAAACGAAAGGAGCTTTGATAACATTCTGGCACCCCTCCAAACAAACTGTCATGCTTGGTCATACTCTTGGTATGAGATAAGAAGTGCACTCTATATTTTATAAGAAACATTCTCCCCTCACTTACTAAGGGAGGCTTCTTCCAAAAATGCTTTAAAATGTAGGTACGTTGTATTGTGTACAGTTTATGAGGGACAAGCTGTAGAGTAAGCAGCCCATGATTAACTGAAACCTGTATTCAATATAGGGAAATTACTTTCTGAGTTGCTTTTAGGTCTTATCGTCTTCTTCCAGAAGTCTAGACACAGACAAGGCATTTTCCTGTACATTGTTTGAAGACTAACAGGATCAAACACTTTGGTTTAGACCTACTTTGTGTTTCATTTTTAAAACTATCCTCTCATCACAGTAATAAAGTCTTGAACACAACTCTAGGCTTCACCTTTATGTTCAGCCTGGTTGAGGACTGTATTATTTTCAGATGCTTGCCTTGGAACTGCACTTCCAAGAAGCAAGGCTATTCTCAGAGAGAAGGTATCATTAAGTTCCTATCATAAGTACTAAGCACAGTATGATTCCCAAAACATTGTCAACAGTCATATCATAGAAAGAATAAATTTAAGCCTCCAGGATGCCTCAAGATGTTTTGCTGAGTAAAAGAAAAAAGCAGTTTAAATATACCACTCCCTTGAGTAAGATTCAATATTTAGTTTCACCAGGCTATTTACCAGCAACTGTTTAAGTGAGGGAATTGTACTGAGTTAACGATCTGGAAAAAGAAAGAGGAAAAGGAGAATTGTACCAAACCAGGAAACAGCTAGGGTAGCCTAAGATAAATAAGCATAGCTTCTCCTTGTTATACATAAAAGAACATCTAAATGTTGCATATGAATGGCTGCCCTATTTGCATGGGAATGTAGTTTTTCTGTTAATTCAGAAACTGAGGAAAAGTTAAAAATTGTATGCTAATGTAATGTTCTTCACAGTACTACCTAGGAAAGTTTATAAGCCTTGCCCCTCCTGGTGTGTGTAGACGGAAAGGCAGAAAAACTCTGTGGTCTGAAGGCATGGACTCCTAAGAGTAGAAGGAATTTAAAGAACGTGAATTAGAGGTGCATCAGGTGGTTGTACAAAAAGAGCATTTTCTAAGAGCTGACCATTTCCTGTCTTTCTACAGAAGAAAAATGGACATTTCTGCTCCCTTGTTAGTACTCACTTCTCAGCTTTGAAAGAAACGAACTTTGAGCTACTATTTGGGTAAACAAAAATGAATAAATATGTTCAGTGCAGTTGGATGGCTGAGCTAGTAAGTCTCATGATCTTTTTTTTAATTTTAAAGAAAAACATAGACACGAGGGCTGTTAACTTATTCAGCATTCTTTTTAATGTAACAAGTAACAATTTCAAATCAATTTTTAATTAAAAACACGTTAAGAAAATTCGTGATTTTCAAGAAAGTGTAAAAAGCAAATTTTAAACAAATGGCCAGAGAAGGAGACCAGTGGTATGGGACAAAAAAATATCGCAGTTCCCATGGGAGGCAAGACGTAGAATGGTAAACTAGCTTCTTCTTCTTCAACCTGCTCCTAAGATCTTTTGTTTTTAAAACATTTAGCAGGAGAGGTTAGTTCAGTGCTGTACAAGACATTACTCACAGTGGTAACAACTAATTTTAAAAAACTTATGTGAACTTTCTTCTTAAAAGCTCCGCAAGTGTTCTGCATACTTCAAGACATATAACTTTAAGCTGCAATTTAATCATCAGCCTGGGCATAATACAGATCAACTCTCTCTTTCTTTCTTGAGGTTCCTATTAAGCTGCTGTTTCCCAGATCTGATTTAGATTGCTGAACTGCCCAGAGTTGGTTGTTGATTTTTTTTATTGTTGTAAGAGTGACATGGCAATGAGATGAGGGAGCTGACCTGCCTCACCCCACAGTTGTATGCTCATTAGTGTTGACAGCAAGGATCGCTGGGAACATGCTAACGAGGGCAGAGCATGCGGCAGAACCAGCATGATCTTCCGTCAAGCTCCTGAACCACAGCATTCATTTATAGAGTTCCCAAAAATGCACATGGTTGAATGTGCAGATTTACCCACAAGTTTTCTGCAGCTACAGTTCAGTAGCTTTTCCAGTTAGCTTTGTTAGCCTCAAGCACTGACAGGGTTCTCTCTTATGTGTTTCATTAGCTCTTCTGCACAAAGCTTTCAGCTTTGTGGAAAATAAATACACAGTTTTAACAGAAATACTGCCCTTTATTACTTGGCTCAATCTTTACACTGCATATTTAATGTTAGAGGAAAACCCAAAAATAAGCAGGGAATGTGAGGAACAGGCTGGATATTGGTTTAAGATTTTATTTGAGGAAAAGCTGCCTTCTCTATTGACTGCCCTTTCATTTCAGGGCACTTGTCTTGACAGCATTTCTAAAAGGGCTTCTTCAGTAAAGGGAAGGGAATAAGCGGCTGCAGAGGACTAAGTGTGTCAGCTGCAATGAGCTGCTGTCTCAGAGGGAGGACAGCACATCCTCGTCCCATTAGCTGCTGCTCATTCAGCTTGCTTCCCTGCTGACCCACACTGCTCTTGAGCTTAGTCTCCAGCTGTACCCCTTTCTGCCACCAGCTCAGCTACAGGTCACCTCCATAAAGTTGTTTAAACTTCCAAGGGAAAGATAATGACCAGAGTTTTAACAGTTTAACGCTTCAAATAGCATTAATTTGGAACAGTTCTCTTTTTGCAAGAAAGAGATGCCTTGTTTGTACTATGATGCTTCCAAAGTGGAGGCCAGATGAAAAACGCTTACATTGCTACCTCTTAAGTGTCATACGTACTGTATGTGGTCTCAAACGATGACTGCTTCACATAAGATGCCCTGGCCTATTTATACAAAAATACATCTCTATAGTGCTAGTAGAGGGAGACTTTCTATGAGTCTAATTTCAGGCTTACTCAACCTTTATAGTGAAAAGCTAAAGGTTAATGTGTCAGTAACATATGGAAACTGAAAAAGCAACAGAGGATAAAGTTACAAGGAAAAAAATATACTCAAGTATCTGTATGGTATACACAGCTCATCTGAATTGTACTACATTAATTTTTTTAGTTGTTCCATTCTTAAAAATACCTATATCACAGGCTTTCCTTTAAATCTTTAATAGTTTTTCTTCGTTGTTACTGGAGTAGAACTATCACAATTTTTATTGACATTTCTATTACAAACTCTATTTCTGAAAGAATGGATAGCTCATCTCTTCAATAAGAAGAGATAATAATAATAATAATAAGTGTTCAAATAGATTAAAAACAGTATTTAGTTACACAAAACTCCTTGGTTTAAGGAAAATAAAAAGGATTGACTCAGCTGGATTAGTTGAGATCAAAAGCACTGTTTTTTCCTCTTTGCTTTGCCTTTAGATGCATTTTATGTTACCTTGAGGCTCAAGAGCATTAGATGAATATATACAAGGTTAAGTTACCCCAGGGCATTACTATGTATATGTACACCTGGAAAATGAAGCTAATCACACACAATTTAGCTTAGCCTCTGCAAAGAAAGGATGAATAATGGTGGTCAAGTTCCTTCTTTAAAGATAGCAACAATATCATAAACCAAACATCTTCAACAAAGATGAGAGCAACCATTAACAGTCTTTTTTTCCTTTTTACCAGCACAAATAACTGTAGCAGCTTATGTTTACAGCTGTAATACAAGCACAAACCTTTGTCCTTGCCTACTAAACTCTTAGATGGAGTCAGAAAGGCAGTAACTGGTATATTTACAGCATTGCAGATGGGCAGGGCAGCTGGCAGAAGCCTTGGGAAACAAGAAAATGAAAGACTCCAAACATCTTATGACTTGAGAGACAAAGCTCTTCCATATTCATGGATAAGGAGATCTCCTCTTACCTGAGACATTCTTTCACGATGCTTAGCTTCAAGTCTCTCCTTGGCTTTCTGGAAATGAGCATGTTCATTTTCATCCCCAGGTGTCTCCAAGTATTTGTCAACAGCATCAGGAGTGCTAGCAGCTGTGGTAGGGACTGAGGTAGAATTTAGAGAGAGGGAAGGGAGTGAGAAAAAAAAAAAGCAGAATTTCTACTTTAGTACAGATAAAATTTAGTTGAACCAGGCAAGAAACATCTGTTCTAATTTCCATCAGAATAAAGCCATTAACGTAACCTCAGAGGAGAATAAAACAACATGGTTTAGTCAGATATAGTACGTGCAGGAAATACATATAAATATGTAAAAAGAATTCTCTCTCTCTCCCTCCTGTGATATAATCCTGGAGAAACGCTTCAGAATGAGCAAAGTACTATTATTCAAACAGGTTAGAAACACTGCCAAAGGAAAGAATTACAAGGGAAAAAAAGCCTGGTGTTGACTAAAGTACACAAAACTGCAGAAAGCCCTTTGCAAAATGACATGCTGTGTATATTAGTTTATTTTTTAAAAAGCAAACTGTAACACACAAGTGCCAATGCAAATACATTTTAAAGCACTTTTGGACCTCAAGGCACCATAATGAAATACTTCAAATCCTTCCCTTAATAACAGTTTGCCTTACAGGCATTTACTTTATTTGTAACAACTCTGACTAATAAAACACCTCACGGATGCTGGAAGTAATCAGAAAGCATGCACTAATGACTAGCCATTCCTGTCAGATAACTGGGCTGTACCTACCACACTGGTATCGGAAAGAGGTGCATTTGGGGTAATTCAAGCAACAATCCTTTAATTATGTAGTAACATCCAACGAGTTCTAGATTAAGTAGTCTAGCATTTTTGTGCTATGGACATAATAGCAATTAAAAAAAAAATCTTTAATGATGATTGATCATTTTGTTTCTACTACGTTGCCCCTAAAGATCTTCATTATATAATTAATCTCCCTGGTCACAATTTGTTCAATGATTGTTAACTCCGATTAAAAAACTTAATAAACAAATAAAGACTGTACACACAAGATTTCATTAAATTCCTGTGACTACACATACAATAGTTTACTTACACAGGTAATACATTTTACTATGGAGACTGATACAGGTAAGAAAAAAACCACCAGAATTCCCTGGCCCAATCCTCCAACATTTCTCAATGTGTTCAGCAGAAGCAAACTTCAATCTGAAGTTTAGGCTGAGCAATATCAACCAATATTTACTCTGCCCAATATGTTGAAATATAAATACACTTACACTGGGTAATTTTTTTTTAATCAACAGTTATAAGTACATGTTCCCCATGTATTAGTCTCAATGAAATACATCTTCAAATTTTAATAAAATGTTAAACCAATATCCAACCTCTTCCTCAAATTTTACATTAGATGCCTAAACCCAAACGCAAAACAAAAACAAAATGATGAACAAAAAGCCTTTGGCCTCGACTGCATTTGGGATATCACTACATATTCCATGTAAAAGGCACAGATGGGTTTAGGATGCAGTTGATGGAAATTGCACAAGGGATTTTTTAAGTTACTGGAACAAAGGAGAGGCTTGCTTGTCTGAAAAAATCTACAAGCAACTAAAAATGGCCAATGGAGAAGTCATAGGCAGCATAAATTATCCTTCCATCATTTTCAGATGTTTCATCAATATTTAATAGCAAGATATACATTTCATAAACCTGTATATTACTAAGTACTGTAACAAACAGGAGCAAATAAGCTTCCAGACAAGTTACAAAAGTTAAAAAATAGAATACTACTCTTAGTATTTAAAGTGCCTCTTACAACTTCAGATGATTTAAATCCTCTAGTATCATTATAAAAGCATAAAGGTTCTTTTGCTTTAAACTCCTAATGATAAGAACTCATCTTCAATGATAAGGCGACTGCAGTATTAGAAATATACAATTCCAAGTGTCAAACCAAGGAAGAGTTAAAATGAGATTTTTAAAGTAACTACAAAACAGTCAGGTAAGGGTTCTGTAAATCTCATCTCCTCTGCCAGGTCTTTAATGTACAGTGATCAGTGGAAGACAGCTATCAGTGCATATATTAAACTGTAACCTCCTGTTAGCTATCTGTATAGTTCACTACTGGAAAAAGCAGACCCATGAGCCTACTGTCCCCGTTTGCACAAAATGTCTAACAGGATTTTAGAACAAAAAACTTTCAGTTAGTAAAAGCTTATAGAGCCATTAAAGTTGCACACAAGCGTAGGAACTGGAGGTTCAGTTAAGTGTAGCACATTTTAATTCCACTTAAAAAACTGAAATAAATTTTTTCTTCAAACCAGGGAGAAATTTAAGAGCACTAAGCTGCAAGGTACTATTTCCTGGCACAGGTTACCCACTGCTAGGAATGAGCTGGGCAAGTTTAAGGCAACACTCTCCTATTTTGCCCACTGGAAGCTCGGGGGCACCTGTGAGAAATGTAATACCCTGTTACGATGTTTGACTGACATTCCTGGGTTTGTCCTCCACATCTCTCATTTTTTTCTCTCCAAACCAGCATGAAATTTAACATTCACAACACGGTGAGGCAGCAAGTTCCACAGTTACATATAGCTGTGCAAAGAGAATCTGCCCTTGCCTAAGCCATCCTCACGCTCTGCAGAAAGCAGCAGGTTTTGGCGCAGGGTGGTGGATGGGTGGGAGCTCTAGCACATTCCCCATCTTTTCCCATCTTTTATAATTCCCCATGCAACTCCCAACTTAAGTCTGTACAAATGTGAATGGAAAGAAGTGATGATTTAAGTAACTGTCCAATAAATTATGCAAATTTAACCTTTAATTTATTGAACAGGAAAAAAAGGTCACCAGAATTTGCAAGTGAGATCAGTTAAGCCAGTTCTACATTTAAGGTTTGATTATCTAAAGCTCCCATCTTGCACATGTGGCCTCTGCAGTGTAGATTTTCCAACTATACACTGGGACACTTACTGAGGCAGGGTCAGTGGAATGGAAAATTCCAAAGGGTGAACGAAGAATTCAGATAGCAAAAGTGCTTTCTAATGTCTAAACCCAAATAAAGCAACTGATGAAAACTCTTAGCTCAAAAACAATCTGGACCTGAAGTACAATAAAGGCCTAATCTCAGTTATGTTAAGGAGCTCCATCATTTACACTCATCTATGACTAAGTGGGATATCAGCTTGATTTAGAAAATCTCGAGAGAAGATTTCTGACAGTAATTTGATCAGAATGAAGTAACTGAGGTCTAATGGTTTGAAACAGTTAGAAGCAATTCCCTTATGAGTGGTTAGCTATCCACCTAATCTGAAATCAGTAGTATTTCTTTGACAAAATAATCAGTTCTTAAAAACAAATAACAATACAAGATTTGGATCTCTGTATTTACAAAGCCTACAAATGTTTATGTGAGAACTTCTCCATCTGGTACTAAAAAATTATATTACCTACAGGATGATTAAAGGACTTGTGATTCCAGCATAACAGTAACTGGAAGCCCACTGCCTCAAAAGAATTGAAAGATACAAAAATACTGGGCCTCCCTCCCTCTGCAATACAGCAGAAACATTTTAAATGTCTTCATGGCTGTTGGCAAAAAAAAAATCTTTTCCATTCCAGCACATTTGGGAGTTTTATTTCTATGGATGTATTGCATGTTTTTCTCATAGTAAATTGGGAACATTTGGTCAGACATCAGATACGTGTAAGAATTCCTTAAAAATCTGCAGCCTGATCTCATTTTTGCTCACATCTGCTTTTTGAAGGAGGTTTTCTTTTCTACGCATTGCCTGTTTCCTAATGCAACTCATTCCAGTATATTGCATGAAGACTGATCAAAAAGTGTGTGTTGACAGCTGTGGAAGAAATGCAGAATCCACTGACATTTTCTTCGAACTTTTACTTGTCAATTCCCAAACAGATTTTTTTTTTTAAATTTACATTTAGAAGTCCTAACATTCCTAGATAAATGGGTTCTATAGTAAAGCCAAATTATGCTCTACGAACATGTTACTATTTAACAATTATTAAATATAAAAAAACCAACTTGCAATATCCTCCTCCAGATCCTATGTCCTATTTTGCATAAAAATAAACAATCCACATCAGCATCTCCAGTGAAAGGAAAGAGAGTCACTCACCACGCTCATACAAAGTAGGCGAGGGGTAGGTAGATGCCATTTTTCTGGAAGAGTGTGGCTGTTGCATATAATATGGGAAGCCATTTGTACTGAGAACATCACCTAACTACTGTGTAGTATTCAGTGAATGCATTCACTGCTTCTGAATTCCACATACATAATGGCCATATTAACGTTAATGAAGGATTAAGATCAAAGCTTTCAGTTGACTGTGATCACATCTAATTATAGCACTTCTGACAATCACAAGAGCTTGTGGTGTATCTTTAGCAAGAAGGTTTTCTATTATTGCTACTGCTACCTTGTGAAATGAACAGCTTTACAAGATGGTATACCCACTCCTCCGTGAATAAGTTACTCCTGTTACAGAGGGGTAGTAAATCCAATGAATGGACTCTAAACAACAGTAAAAGAAAATACCGATTACCTTTTTATTACAAAACAGGTAAGTTACTGGCTACCTGATATAAGACAAATGAAGGCTGGGAAGGCTTGTATGAGATGTAAGAAAATTATCATTATAATATATGCAGGGAAAAGGATATACATGGGTGAGTTTTGTGAAGGTATGTTTAATTAATATAATTTAATTACTTGGAGAGATGCAGTGCCAAACAAGTATGCTTTTCAGTACTGAGAGCAATACTGTGGGGCACATAAGACTAAGTGTATTTATAAATGACAAATTATGATCTACCGCATTATAAATATGGACAATTATTCTCACTCTTAGCTCTTCAAGCTGGAGGATCAGCAAGCAAGTTGCTATTCTATTCCATCTTTAATTTCTTCATACATTTTTTCACCAAGACCACTTTCTTAATGCTGTCTAAAATTAAACAAAGAAAAAAGGTGGGAACATAGTTCTTCCCATAAGAAAGGAAGAAATGAAATGTGAGAATGAAAACCAGACATGCCCCAATTTCAGTGTTTTACCTACAAGGGGCAGTTATTCAGTATATTTTTAGGGAGAAATAAACAGCAATGCTGTTCTCCAAGTGTTCGCATCATCCCTGGACTGGTGGAAGACAAAACCTGCAACACTGACACTTAGCTATCACTGGCTTCTAAGTTAAGTCTTTCCACCATAAACCCTTCCCTTAGGTTATTCTCTTCGCCTTTTCGATTTCAGGCACTTCCTGGAAAGTCGCAAATCACAGATTTAACTTTTCACTTTCAAACCATGAGACAGTCTCTTCTCTTACTCTAGAAACGACTGCAATCACATCTATAATGCTACCAGTGGTCAACAACATACTTTATAATGAACTGCAAGAGACGCAACCGTAACCCAAAGACTGAGAGGGACCATTTTGAAGTCTGGAAAAAGAGTTTCTGTA
>NC_034409.1:100628413-100782383 GCF_002078875.1 Numida meleagris
CAAACCTTTTGAATATCCTCCATCATCAGTCTTCATAATTGTTCAGTGCTTTAAGATTCAGTCCTGAGGGCCTGATCTTTTGCCCTGTGACTTGCCAGCTTGGAAACTAATTGCAGAGCTGTGAACTGCACTGATCACATTCAGAGCCTGGAATTCCTGTCCTTCAGATCACTCAAGCCCACTTTCTAATTTTCAGCAGAGATTACAATAATATGAATTCCCATTAAGATTTTCATAGATGTTAAGGTCCATCCTTTTCAGCTGCATATTTATCACTCAGCCTGACCATAATCATTCAACTGGGTTTTATTTATCCTGTTCATTTGTTTTGTCCTCATGTTTTGACAATTATTTTTGAGACACCACAGAAGTCTTTGAAAATAAAGCATTCTTCATAAAAATTGAGGAATTCTGACTGCAGTACTGAGGACTTAGAAGACATAAATAGGCTAACAGACTAGATAAAAAGAAATATATCCTGCTGTCAGAAAAAAAGTATATGCATCTTTTTACCGAACTGAAAATTGCTCCGTAATAGTGATAGTTCATTTAGAATCATAGAATTGCTCAAGTTGGAAAAGACCTTCAAGATCATCAAGTCCAATCGCAACCTAACCATACCTGCTCTAAAAACCCACCGCTAAATCATGTCCCCGAGCACCACATCCAAACAGTTTTTAAACACATTCAGGGATGGTGACTCAACCACCTCCCTGGGGAGCCTGTTTCAGTGCTTAATGACCCTTTCTGTAAAGAAGTTTTTCCTCATATCCAACCTAAACCTCCCCTGGCGCAACTTGAGGCCATTTCCCCTTGTCCTGTCACCAGTGAGAAGAGACCAGCCCTGCTCTCACTGCAATCACCTTTCAGGGATTTGAAGAGAGCAATGAGGTCTCCCCTCAGCCTCCTCTTCCCCAGACTAAACAGCCCCACTTCCTTTAGTCTCTTCTCGTGGGGCATATTCTCCAAGCCCTTCACAAGCCTTGTTGCCCTTCTTTGGACCTGCTCCAGCACCTCAATGTCCTTTCTGTACTGAGGCACCCAAAACTGAACACAGTACTTAAGGTGAGGCCTCACCAGTGCCGAGTACAGGGGCAGGTTTACTTCCCTAGTCCAGCTCACGACACCATTCTGGATACAAGCCAGGATGCCATTGGCCTTCTTGGCCACCTGGGCACACTGCTGGCTCATATTCAGCCAACTGTCCATCAGCACACCAAGGTCCCTTTCCGTCAGGCAGCTTTCCAGCCACTCCTCCCCATGCCTGTAGTTGTATGCCCAGGGATCGTATTTCAAAAAAATTAAAAAGTATCAGCAGTTCCAGACCTTGACTTCTCCCTTTTCCTTTTCAAGATGTCTCTTAACTTCCAAAATTCTGTTAAATTAGATGAATATTCCTAAAGCAGACTAGAAAGCATGCTGTTTAAAAATGTCTCCTACTTTTATTGAAAGAGTTTCCAGGCAGAAGTGACATGAAGAGAATTAACGTATCAAGGAGAAGCCAATCCCATTCAGTGTTTCAGAGTAATGCTCCTTCCTTTCTTAATATACGGGTTTTTCCACTGGTTTTAGTACTCATCAAGGCTAAAACCATGTCCCATTATGAACTGTACTTTGCAAAGACTGTTCCTATCTTCCTTTGATGTGTTCTAATTTTATTTCATAGAAACACAGAATCACCAAGGTTGGAAAAGACCTCCAAGATCATCCAGTCCAACCATTCACCTATCACCAATATTTCCCACTAAACCATGTACCTCAGAACAACATCTACGTATTTCTTGAACACCTCCAGGGATGGCAACTCCACCACCTGCCTTTATCCAACTGCTTTTAAAAAAGGCACAGTACAACACTGGCTCCACACATGGTTTAAGAAGGAAAAATAATTAAAAACTAATATAGGTGAAGAAATTGTGGTAACAGAACTTAGTCACTTCCATTCCCTAAAGATGATAGTCAAAATTTACAAATTAAATGGATATTGGATTTTATCCAGTTATAGCTCCTAGGCACTAAATGACAAATGTCAAACACTTACAATGAACTGCAAAAATATGTTTTTATTAGGATTTCATCTACACTATTTGAAATTGGCCTCAACTTCATCAAGATGCATGACTCAGTTCTGTTTTCAGACCAGAGAAAATAAAACCCAGCAGATACAGGCAATTCATGCTGGAGATGGCAGGAAAGGGACACATTTATGTGAAGTAATGTCCCATTTATTGCTAATTTTGGAAGCAGCAAGACAACAGAATACAAAGAGCCTTTACAATAAAGCAACAGGCTGTTGTAGAGTGACTGGCACAGAGTAATTGTAGTAATTTCTTTTATTCATTCAAATAAAAGACTTTCCACCTATTATGTGAGATGCTTCCTTGCAATAGTACTACTTAGAATTTGAAATGTTAGCACTAGACTTCTGTATTTTAAGTTATATATACTATAGTGCTGAGACAAATTGGTATTACAGCTCGTTGCTGTAATGAGTATTTTTCAACACTAAGTGCATTGTCAAAAAGATGCATTCCTGGCACAAATTAACTTGCAAGCTTTACTGCTTTTATAGACATAGACCTGCCAACCACCCCATAAACCTCAAGAACAGTGAAAGGGCAGTGGCATTTATTTCAGATGAATGTGCTCTGCATGTGGGCTGCTTTTGGTCTTAAGCCTCATACCTGACCTCAAGCTCAAGTGCTCTCTGAAGTTGTACAGATAAAACAAGCAATCGCTTGGTAAGTAACTGAGAGAATTAAAACATTCTTCCTAACTAAGAACTGAGTATATTTTACCACTCTGCTTACCCAAATGCGCTGCAGCTCTCTATTGCCTTATCATTTATGATATGCTCTGGAAGTTGAAGTTGGCATGTATGCAACTGGCGAAGTATTTTACTTCTTGTTAATTAGAGAGATGTCAAGATCCTGAACAAGTAGCAAATGGATAAAGGAAATTACTGACAACAGGAAATGATTGGAGTATCATCTCATAAGTCTTTCCTGTTAAAGGGTACAGATTATCATATAAACTACCTTGAAAGAGAAATTAAACTGGATGATGCAAAGTGCTAGAGGTAATGTATTTTTCCCTCACTTAAAAGCATGAACTGGGAACACAAAGACCACTCTTACCAATTATTAGGAACAGACTGGTACTAATCAGCCTGTGAGAAAAGCAGTAGGAGTGGATCCCACATATTAGTCTTAATCTTGTGCACAATATTGTAATATATACTTAACATGAAATTTCATGCATATTATGAAATTGTAGCTTTTATTCTCTTCACATCTTCAACTTGAAGCTGAATAAAGTATTTGACACTTAAATATTACTAAAAGATTTAGCAAGTTGTAAGGTTATTGTATTTAACCCAGAGAAGAAATACTGTTCTACCTAAATGCATGCAAAAATATGTGCTCATGCTGTAAGATATCAAGAATAAAACAGTACATGGGTACATGTTAACATCTGAACTTATTACTACACTTCACAGGGAACGTGGAAGGGGTAACTGATAATACTGGAATCTATCAATTTCCCTTACTGTAAGCCACCGGATTTCAGCACAATAATAAAAATCCCTGTTTTAATAAAAGATTATTTCAATTGTATATCAAAGTTTTTAAAAACAAACTGTGCTACCAGAGTACAGTTTCCTTCAGCTGCAATTGTAGAAAAAAATGAAAATACTGCAGCAAGATTTCCGTTACACTCTGAATTTATCACATCATGGCTACAGAAGCTGGAAGAGAGCAGTGTTATATGCAACAGCCGTCAAATTAAGCATATTTAAGAGCTCTAAGTTTCACACATCTCCAAGTTAGGGCTGGAACATTAACATCATTTCAAAATAGTTTTTAAAAATATGTATTTCCTACAGCTTTAAGGATGTTAAACTAGCAGCTATTAATAAACAAGTAAAAAAAAATCTTACAGTAGATTACTTTTTAGTATGACAATAAGAATTAATTCCTTCAGTAACAGCACTTCATCATTTTCTGCTTACCCTTGTCAATATATACCCATTTTGAGGTCATTATATCTGAATTAAGCATCTGATAGATTCTGATAAATTCATAGAGGCCATTATGGCCAGTCACACAGTAGAAGTCTGAGTCCTTAAAGTGAATAGAAACTGTAGATAGTATCAAATATTAAAAATCAATAGAGAGAGATTGTGTGGTCTGGCAGGCTGAAGGAACTGGTAACAAGATATTTAAAGCCTTCTACTTCTTGGGTAATTATATATCAATTCCAGTGCTGCCAGGTGATAAATGTGAAAATTTGACAGAAATAACTTCTACCCAACACACAGGTTATTTTCGTCAGACCTCAGAGCATCAGTCGTAGTCGTTGATAGCAGAGAAAGCCTAAGGCTTTGTATAACCTGATAAAATCTCCTTTTCAGATCAAGGCTAAGAGACTTAAGATTTCCTTAAGTCTCTTCCTTAAGAGACTTAATGAAGTAGTAGAAAAACATTTTTTCCATAGGCTGTGTTCAGGTATTAGTATTCAGTATCCATATTTTCACTATTGTAGGTATTCTTGACAACTGAACCTCCTCAGTTTTTTGTTCAGTCCAATTTCAGTGCAATACAAGAAAATTAAACTCATATTGCACCCTTTCATCCTTAAGCAATTATTTGAGAGAAACACAACCATTGCCCACTATTTCATACTACTTTCCATAAAACCACAAAACAAACTATAGCTTCACCAAAGATAGATGTGCTTTTAGTTTCCATCTTGTGTCCTGCCTAAGAGAGGCTGAGAAGGTTTTTACAGGACACCAGGGAGCAACAAAAAATGTGACCACTAGAAAGAAAGGAATAAATGATGAGGCAAATAAAAAAGCAAAAAGGCAGACAGCAGAGGGAGGGAAGGGCAAAAAAACCAAATAGAAAGATTAAGGTAAGGGTGACAGAAAGAAATACAAAGGACAGAAGAGAGGTGGCCCAGACCCCTGTACTGAAAGTCTTCTGTATGTTTTTTTCCTTTCCTTTAATGGGCGTGGAGGTGTCTGATCCAAGGCTTGCTATAACCCATTAAAGTCAAGCCCTTGCTTTCAGCAACACTGGACTAGTTTAAAGACAGGATCTCACTTAAGTACTACAATGTATCATATTCAGGATCTCTAATAATTTTCATTGCCTTTTTTTTTTTCAGCAAAATGATGAAGAATAATTACAAACAGCATGGTGATAGTGAAACAGCAAATGAAAGCAAAGTATTTTAGTAACAGAAATAAGAGTTGCATAGATCAGGATATGGAACGCTTGGACCTAAGATGAAAATATAGGCACAAGAACATAACTAAACTGCTTGGAAAGCATAACCTGTAGAGTCAAAAGCTGCTTGAGAAAATACTGAGGAAAACCAAGAATGAACCCTCGGTATGATCTGTTTTAAAGGACATGACCAGCTAGATTTTTCCTCACCTCCAGTTGTGGAGATTGAACCAAGCTGCTCAAGTACTTATACTAAAAACATTTTTCAAAAAGAGAAAATGACACAGACCAAAAATAGGATTCCCAAAGTAAACCAAGACACATATGTAAAGAACACAAATGCTAGCATTCCTGGCATTGTTTTATTGAATTCAACTTAAGAAAAAGTAGTTTTCCATGAGATAGATAAGAGGAAACTTTTGGGCCCATCTGAATATCCAAATGAATATGCTATAAAACTCATTTAGAAGTTGTTTCTTCATTCATTTCTGATGTTACATGCCATGGAAGAACCGTTTAAAAGATCATGTATCCTCTCAAACAGCATGAGCCCCGGCTGTACAACCTTCGCTGCCAAGTGACAAGTTTGAAGAAGAAAGACAATCTCATTTCCAAGTTCAATTCAATCCATAACACACTTTTTTTTAAGAACATAGAAAAGGTCACTTCTTTGTAGCAGAATGATTTTCTGCAAAAAGATTATGAGGTTCTTGGGAAATACATCTAAGCAGTCTCATCTCAATTTCATCCTAGAGTAAACTCTGCTACTTACTGGTAAAAGCATCCAGTGCTATAATTCCACCTACAACCTGCATATGACAAGAAATGTCACTGTATTAGCAATGCAACAAACCAAGAGTCTCAACCTCCTTTCAAGTTTTATTATGTAAAAATAACTCCCATGAAGTCTATTTTGTGATGCAACTGCTCTTTTGTCAGCAACATCTTTATCTGTATGTAATAACTTCACAGCAATATGAATGCCAATGAAACTAAGATTTGAAGTGCTGAGTGAGCAACTGCAGATCCATATGCAAGATGCACTGTGTTAGGAGACCTCTGAGTCAGCACAGAGCCTCACTGCAGGATTTGGACAAAGAAATGCATCCATATGGCTCAGCTTGAAGGGCAGGAATCAAAGCAAATCTATAAAAAACTGGAAGTGTAACAAAATTGCAATCTTGAAAGAATCTAGATCTGCTACAAGTCCTTATTTATGCTGCAGTGCAGCTTTCACAAGAATCTTCTATTTTTTTCAGTAATGCTGACAAAGGTAGTAATAATTCTTGATTCCAGTGAGGTATATAAAAATACTTACTTTTTCCAGCAAGAACCAATGCATACAGCTTTTTGAAACTCTTCCACTGACCATAAAAGTGCACAACATAAAAAGCCAACAGCTATTTTTTCTTCAGTCCTACCTTTCTACACATTAAGTATAAAGATGAAAGCTACTCCTCCTCCCTTTAAGACAAAACAGAACAAAAACAAACTTCTGGACAAAGGAACAGGTAATGTCACAGAAACAAGACGTATCATTTCAGAGGCTGGAGCCCTACATCTGCATCTTATTGCAGCAAACTCACAAAGTACTTAGTGTTCTGTGCAGGTAAATATTGTTCACTTCTATCATCCTTCACTTGCTAACTGAGAATACTTCCAGATGCAAAGTAGTAAAAGGTGTGGTTTCTCAGCTATTTTCCATTATTGGTCTTATGGCTACCACACTGTCTTTGAGTCTATAATCATCTAGGCATGATACTCACCTAATGCATGCCTGAAAAAGTAATTATCCTTTACAAATTCTGTTGGTCATAACAATAAACACAGCCCCATCTCAGCTACCCAAAACTAAATGTACAAGAGAGGTCAAGTGGCCTTGGGTTATTGTTCATTATCTCTCTCATGACAGAGTTTTTTTATGCCCCTAATACACTTGAGACAGCTATGTTCAGTCTACTTTTCTGTCCTCATTCCATGTCTACAGAACTGACCATCAATATCACATTTTTCATTGCAGAAACATTCTTTCAACAAAATTCTCTTCTTTTCTACTACTGCCCTAAATCAACTCTTGTTACAAAGTCCTAGTTTTTCTTGTCTGTCACAGAGCTCACAATCAGAGAAAACCGTGTTATCCATCTCTGGAAACACTTTATGCAGGACAGAAACTTAAAAGTTCAAAAATTAATTATTTTAGCAAATGTATTACAGACCTCATTCCAACATGTAATGTATTTTTTCTCTATACTCACTACATCTTCTCTTGTTGCACAAGCTGATCAGTCTTGCTCATTGACCTAGTCTATTGTGGAACCCTCCATGGAGCTTTGCCTTGAGTAGCTCTAAATGATGCCAAGAAGAACCACAGTTGGAGGACCAGAATAGCAATCTTGCCTCCATGAGTGCCCTTGCTCCCACTTCAGTAAACCACAGCTCCTCTGTTTCACAACACACACACCACACCTTGCCGTGACTGCATGCTTTCAAGTGCATTTTTAAGCTTGCTTCTTTTTCAAAACAAGCTGTTTGGAAAATACTTTAATAAAGCAGTCCTAATATGCTGCTCTCTGCCCTGTGAGCAGGCCAGGCAGTGAAATATGAAATAATACTTTAATGTTTCAGAAACAAAATGGTAGTTGTAGCTCTCCCAAGAATATGTGCAAATGAGGGAAACAGAAACAGGGTGCATCAGGGGTTGCTGAACCAAAATGGAAGCTCCAGTGTTCTGCTATGGGAAAACCATCCTTCTCAAACCAAAATCACAGTCCAAATATTCCCTCCTCATGGAAAGCAATCATTAAAATATACGGTGTGTTAAACAAAGTAAGTGGGAGGTTATTCACATTTATGCGCATCTTGGCCCTAAGGGAAACCTAAAAAAACAAATGACAGTTCATCCCTTTTCCTTGGAAACGCACATAAAGTATTCAATCGAACTGGAAAGAAAAAAAAAAAAAAAAAGACTTCTTCACTTCTTCCAAGGGTGGCAATAATTCTTCTGATATTCTGATGAGCTGATATTGCTTTGATGAAAAAGAAATACATGAAAACACAGCGTGAAAATTAAGAGCCATTTTTAAACTTACCTGAGGCTTCCCTAAAATTCATTTTCTTCCTGTACACACATTGCACATGCAACAACGGGGACTCATGAAATGTTAGTAGGCTTTGACAGAAGATGAAGAAAAACTGAGTGAGAAGGCTTCATCTACAGAAGTGTTAGGCTTTTTGCCAGCTATGTCCAAGACCTTCTAGAGGGCAGAGAAGGTGCCTGCTACCAAGCTGGGCTAGCAGGAAGCTACCAAGATCTAAAGATAAGCAGGACAGACCGCGGGCAGCAGGAGCAGGATTAGTGTGAGCCCAGGCCCGCTCCCAAGCAGTGGGGCCGGTCGGAGAGAGGCAGCAAGGGGCTGGCAGTGCACTTACGGACGCTGCCGCAGACCGCCATGCAGTACTCCTCCGAGTCAAAGTTGTTCCGGTTGCCACCGCAGCCGCCGTAAAAGAAGGGCGCGCACTTTCCTTCGGCCATGTCAAAGTACCAGCGGGAGATCATTGCGCGGCAGGGACCGGTCTCAGCTTGTTCAGAGCACACCTCTAGTCACAGGAGACCCAGAGGAACCACATTTAGTATGAGAACAGCATTGCCTGTACTTCCACCTACTCAGTGTGCCAAGGCACACCTCAACATCCCTGTGTGAGGAACAGGGTGTACCTAGGGGGCGTCTGGGGGAAAAGGAAACCCAAACTGCTGGGCACTTCAATGCTTCTTCCTGAAAACCACCCCAGAGGTGATGCAGGCACGTTTTGAACAGTTCAGATTTGTGCTGCTGGGCCCGCTTAGTACCAGGCCTGCCCAAGGCTTTGCTGCTGCAAGAGCATGAGCTCCTTCCAGCCAGAGGAGCAGCCCAGGGTATAACCTCAGCCATGTGCATGAAAGGATGCATCTGAGATCATGCGAGTCAGCTTCTTCCTTGCTGCCTTGTGGCTATGCAACCCCCCAAACTCAGCTATTTAGCAACACAAATAAAATATATAAGAGTTACACAGGAAAACAAAATCTCCTCAGACACCAATTTATATACAATCATCGCTGAAGAAACCATCCCCCTCTTGCAGCCGGCCCAGTATAGGGTTTGAAATTCATAGCTGGAGGGCTCTTACACATAAAATCACTGCCACTGCTTTACTCCATCCACAGGAGGAAATCTCATCCCCAGTGAATACAGATAGAAAAATAACAGAATTAAAAAAAAAAAAAAACAGTTTGTATTTTTTTTCTTTGTGAGCCACCACAGTTGTTGCCTATATACTGCAACACATGAAAACCCGAGGGAAACATCAAACCACACAAATTAAAGGAAGACAAAGGAAATTCTGCCTGCAATTTGGAATTCAGTGTAAACATAAGGCTCTTTACCAATAATGTTCCAACAAGGAAAACAAAAAAAAAGCCCAAAGCCCCCCCAGTTTTATCTTCCAACATACTGTATATACATCATATAAAAACTGCATAACATCGAACAGCAATATATCCCTTATTTGCTTACATCCCACACACTGCATCAGCACACAAACTGGCATGTTCACTAGAGGCATCTAAATTCTCTGCATAAATTTGAATTTCGTGGAAGGCAGATGCCTAAGGGTCAAAAGGTAGAAATACCAGTGCATCACCTCTCAGATGCTGGCTACGCTGAGTTCTGCTTGGCAGAGTCTTCCCTGACCACTAAAAGGCACTGCACGCCTCCCTGGGGAGAGCTGCTACCTACTGCATGGATTTCATATTCATTTGTCATTAGAAGCCAACGTCTGTCTGCACTTAAATAAATAACATAATTTTACTCATGCATTTATTTACAGATACGTGAGTTTATAGGTATGTAAATATGGCAATGTTATGAATCAATATTAGGGAGCTCTGAGAGAAACAGATCCATATATGCAATTAGCAAAGCTGTACTACAAATGTTATGGTTCTGTATCAAGCCATTTATAAGAAAAAAGCAAAGCAAGTTTAATTGTGAAGAATATTAATTACAATTAATTTGATACAAGCATAAGATTAACTATATGCCACACTTAGAAGAAAAGTGATTCCTCAGATTTATTTTCGAATAACATCTAGCCCTTCCATCCAATTATACAGTCAAACCTTCTCATAAAGTAACTTTGCACAGACTTGGAAGAGCTGCCATGTGTCAATTAAAAATGAATAGTGACTCATGACATGAAAGAGACAGGTATAATCAAGAGAATGTCTGCTGACAGGAAATGTCATTTCGAAAAGCAAAGGTCTCAACAGCTCAGTCTTTCTTTAGAAATGACTTAATTCATGTTGACTATGGACTGACCTCTACTCACACAATAAGCACCTTCTACATTTATAGTCTGCCATAAAGTCTGACTTATTTCACTTTGTACTGTTAAGCGTTATCAAGATGGGAATAGTTAGTAGATTTAGTTTCTTTAGAAATTTAGTTTTTTTTAGAAATTTCATCCTATAGCTACTGCTCTCAGGACAGAAACAGAGATTTTGTGCATGTGCAAATAATGTGCAAAAGTGAAGGTAACCATCTATCAAATAACAGGCTAGTGGTAACAAGGAGTTAGCTCTCTGGAATCTGAAGTCAGTTACACATGTGTTACACATGAAGATGCACTTGGACATGCATTCTGGAAAGCACAGGGTAAGTGCATTAAGAAGAGCAAGACAGAAGCCCAGTGTTGTGGCCGGGGACTTGCCTCTCCCACCAGGCTGCCCTTGGCAATGCAGGGCACATCCTTCCCTCCAGCCTGCACAGGCAATCCGACTGCTTTTGTTGAGACCTAAATGGCAATTACTTCACCACACAGAGTAATAGTGTACTGTGCAAACAGTTTAAGGCCTACATGAAGATAAACAGGAGAGGGAAACTGTTTCATGACTGCCCTAATTGAGGGAATCATGTTGCTGTGCGTAGGCAACTGTCACTGCTGTCATTTCTTCCCCAGTTGTGTCACTACCTTCTCTCTGCAGAGGGTTCAGAGCAGCATTCCTTAACACCCAATTCTGAGTGAGGGTAAATTTTCAAACCAGCTTCAGTGCTTAAGAAATGGTCCTGACTGTTCCTGTTGTTGGTCCAGATGCTCCTTCTATGCCTCTCCATACCCCTATCACTTGTGCTCAATTTAAAAAAGCCACAACATTTAATCTTCAACTGTACTGCCCTAAGAAGATGAGGCAATGAAGTGCGAACCTCAAGAGGTTTTCTTGGGCTAAGAGAAAATTACTGCCATCCATATCCTGCTTCCCTTCTATCCACTGGAACTAAGTGTAGCAATTAATGCCTATGATGTATGAGCTACAGTATTTTCACAGATATTAGCGCAAGGCAGCATACACCGCTAAAGGATTCATCAAAAAATTAAAAGCTGTCTTTGCTTCATATATTAACTTTGTGGCTGAAAACTGATTAAAAGATAAGTTACTTTCTGTCACTGTATAATTCAATTTTACTTGTTATCACAACTGTATTTTTTTTTTTAATCAAGAACAGCACTGTGAGCTTTGCTTTGTTTAAGGAACTGGTTCGTTCTTCCCTTCCAAAGATGCATTTTTTTGCTTTTGGTTCCATGAAACCAAACAAAGAGGACAAGACTTTGCGACAATTCAGGTTCATACATGGTATACACTCAAACTCCGTCTTCAGATGCTTACAGTTTTCACACCACCCTTCTGCAACAGTAAAATTTTTCTCACTTTCCCTGTGCCCTGTACCAAGGATTACAATTGCCAATTTCTTCCTTCTCCAAAACATTATAATTTTAATTATATTATATTATATATATATATATTATATTTATATTTAATTATATTATAAATATTAATAATAACATTATTTTATAAGTTATTTTTCAGATAATCATAAGAGAATAATTCCGTTTTCCTCATCTGAAGCTTCCTACACTTATTCTAGCTTCCCACACTTATTCTAGCTTCCCGATGCAAAAAGAGATGTTTCTAACAAAGCAGGGAGATCACCCTCTGGAAGACAGTTCTGAGGCAAAGTTTTTTTATTTCCTTTTAAATTAATATGTAAAGTGATATATTGAAAACAATATATCTATTCTCTTTTACAATCAACATGAACACTGTTATTTTTTTCCCTAGAAATGGATATGCTTCAGTATCCTAGGGGAAAAAAAAACATTTTTCAAGTCTGTGGATATGAATTTATAGTGGCTTCACGTGAAGAACACCCATAAAACTCACTCACTAAAATGCTGTTAGTAAAGCTAATTAAAATTTATGTGCATTCTACATAATTTTGATGAACAATTTCTACAAAGGAAAATAAAAAATATGGTTCTGAATGACATCTGAGAATTTTTTATTGCCATATCAATTGTTTCTATTTTCTCCCTGAGGAAAACTGATTTTGAATCAAAATTAAATAATTGCTTTATTTCAGAATCTCAATTCCAGGCTTGTTTTTTTTTCCACATGAGACTAACACTTCTCTGTGAACACCAACATTTTCAAAAGAAGAATGTGAAATACAACTTAGAATTCTAGTAGGAAAAATAAAACAAAACAAAATAAAACAACTCTATGTTTGCATACTTCTATCACCGTAAACATTAAGATTCCTTGGTATGCAGGATTTGAGTTTCTATATGATATTTAAGTGAACTAAGAAAACTGAAGAGATTTAAAAGAACTACGCGATCTGAGAACTAAGCTCATTTAAATGTTGGTACAGTCTGTTCCAAACCTTAAACCGGAAATTAAATTTGAAGCAGTTTAAGGGAAAAAAGGACAAACAGGAGGTGTTACAGAATTAACTTAGACCTGTCTTGGAAGCTGGGTCCTATACTTAGTTTACACTTCTGAAAATTCTCTTCTACTTTGATGCTGCATCTGACAGATCTTATCATGTTGGCTTACAAAATATTACACATTCTTTAATTTAGCCACAGAATTGGAAAATATGATGCTTGATTGAAGGTCATAAAACCTTTTCCATACTATCAGCCCTTCATGTTTAACGTTTATATTGGCAAATATCTACAAGAAAAACATGCTGATGGTGTTAACCACCTCACTAGCACTGGATATATATACGCTTTGTCCATGTTAGTATCTGTTCAAACTGTGCTTCATACTCACACAAACAAACGATGCAATTAGCTGCTTGACTAAATGGGACCACAATTTTACATTTTACATTTTACCACTAAAGAACAATGTAATCAATTAATGCATGAGAGACTAAAGGAATAAAACTCTCAAATATATATGATGAGGTATATGCTCCACTTTACTGCATGCTAGTACATATAAGTGGAGTTGTTTTGGATTCCATGTTCAGGAACTGAGATCTACAGTTGGAAGTTATTAATACACATGCATCTATTAGTCTCAGGTTCTTTTAATTAGCTGAGAAAAATTAGACAAGTTAAAGAGTGAATGTGCACAGTTTTTCTTTGACTCTTTTTGTTCCAAAATGGAATGATACTGTTTTGTTCAATGAATTAATCAAAGGGAATATTTAAAGATAATTCCACCGAGACAAAGCCTCCTCATGCTGAATATATACTGAGAAGAGGCAGCCAAATTTTAGTTTGAGTATTCAAAGACAAAAGCTAATTTCATGGGAGGTTTTTGGAATTAGGATGAGACAGCTGGGAAGCTGGCACATGCTCTAGTAATAAAGTTGATGCATTAGTTACACAATTGCTAAAATACTTTCTATAGATAAAGTTAAAAGAAAAAGTAAAATGACGAGTTCCAAATGCAGACCTGGAAAACAGTCCTTCTTAAAACTGAAGACTGTACTTCCCATCCTAAGCCATTAAGACTGGATTTTTTTCTCTAATGTTTATTCTTAATCTACTGAAGGGGAATATTTGATATATGAAAAAAAAAATAGTTGTGCACTTGGCTAGAACACAAAGCCTCACAATTTTCATGTAGAACTAATACATGAAAATATATTTTCTATTTTTTTTCAATTTTCAATTACACTTTGAACCAAGATGTCAAATAGTTGCTGCTGATGGCCAGAATCCAAACAAAAACTCCACTTTGTTTTTAAGTGTAGGTTTATAAAATGTCACAAATTTATCTATATTTTTCAAAAAATATAGTTGCTATAAAAACATCATAATTGTGTGAACATGGCCGGACTCAGTAAACATGACGATTAGCTCAAAAGCACATTCCGGTCTTTTTACACAGCAGAACAAAATATTCAACTTATATCTGCTTCAATATAGTAAAGTGACATTTCATCTAGGGAAGCAGGCTCCTGAAGGATTTCTTCTAGCAGGAAATAATTCAAGTGAAACCACACTCTGATCCTCTGACCTTACATAAAGAAACACTTACTGTGTTTACTATTTAGCGCATTTGCCCTTGGCCCAAAATATTAATAATATATTGCTTTTCCATCAACAAGACTAGTAAATCATAAAAAAGATTTCTCCTTAATTGCAATATATCTTGAAGTATTATGTTGCAGTGGAATAGCGGTGCTTTAAATTATAATGTCTAACCAAAAGCTATCAGTTATTTTAATGCAAATCCATTAGGCTAATTTTATCAGATCCTGCTCATATGTTACAGTAGATTATCATTCTTAATGAAGATCTCATAATAAAACGCAGCCAAGTTAAATTAATGTGCGCTATTTGGATAGCAATGTGCCAGTGTTTTTGTAATACGGAATACAATTATCATTTTCCAAATAAAGCATGCTGCACAGCCTTGAAGGAAATGAAAAACAAGTATTAATTTAAAGGCAAGATAATAACATTTCAAATCTAGTTAATGCTATCAAAATTTTTATTATCCCTAAATTTACAGCTGATGGGTCTAGCCACCATGGTTAACCTCCCTTGCCTTTAAAATGCTGTCAGTGAATGGATTTTGAGTCTTTTAGACATATAAATTTGTAAGGGAAAAAAAAAAAGAGAGAGAAGTATACTAGAATACTAGATCAATAAAGCTAGGAGCTATGGTACAAACATCAGAATAGTTTTCTCTTGCTAGGAAGCCAGCATATCATCTTCTGCTTGCAACTCCAGATTGTAAACATAGCAAAAATAGCATGTCAAGCACCAGTGATAAAATTGTAACCTAACTGTTTAAACAAAATGCAGGAGAACCAGAGAAGGCCAAACTGATTACTAGTGGGCAGCATTACATACCAGACTAGGCAGGTCAAGCTTATGCCGAATCTTCCGCATCTGCTGATAGGTATGCAAAGAAGCTGCCAAGTGTTTCTGCCAGGCTGCTGCGCTGACCCCACTGCCTTCCTTTAAATGAGACCTGACTGGCTGCTATGCTGACAGGAAGCATTACATCCAAACTGCTTATGCTTTGTTGTAAGCCAAGGGAGACTGATTTTTCTTATCACCTACTGTGCTGAAGGTGAGCAGAAATGAAATCACAAACAATTACATGTGATGGGAGAGCAGAGTGACTGCTTGCTTCGGTCTCATGCTGTAAGAATTACCTGCAGCCTGGATGGCTCAGGAACAGCTCTACAAAACCCACTATGCAGCCAGAACAGTAGCAAAATGCTCTGTTGCTTACACCTGGCCACTGGAAAAAGACACCTCCCTTACTCTTTATAGAAGTAGAATCAAGAGCCACCGATTTCTTGCAGGGCTTTATAAAAGAGCCACAGTCTCTTGATCACAGATTCAGCGATAACATCTCCCAGTGACGAACAGTGAAAAATGCATATCTGCTATTAAGTCTGTGGATCCCTGCAACCTCAGACTCACCATCAGCTAGATTTAACACCTCAACTCCAGCAACAGCAGACCTGGAAGTTTAAATTGGGTCTGCTGCCCTACTCCATATGAACTGAGAGTAGGGGTGGTCCCTCAGGCAAGGCAGGAAAGGAAATATTGCCAAGCACTGTGCTAGGAAAAGTTTATTTGCATTTTTGAATAAAGACTATAGCTCATAAAAATATGGCTGCTACAGAAAATGAATGAAAAGACTGTCCTCCTGTTAGTGACCTCACTCACTGTCTAGGCAAGACTGTAACTGCCTCTTCACTGGAAAAAAGTTTGCAAATAGATGCACTATTGCTATTTTGATCGTGATTCGTTGAAGTATGCACAAGAATAAAATTGTCTGACAAACCTTTAATGTATAACATTACATTTATGCTTTTCAATTATTTATGGCTGATGGCAGTTATTCCATTGATTTGGGAGAGAAAGGATTCAATTAGACCTTAATTTATGGTTTTAAAACAGTTGGTCTTTGTTGATTTCACACTGAAAAGCAACTCCTCTAAAATGGGACAAATCTACTCACTGTACTCTTTAATGCTATGATATGGAACTAGCCACAGCTTCATAAAGTATACATAAAACTAGCTGTAAAGTGCCTGTGAAGAGCATCCTAGGACACATTTTATGAACGGTGGATGCTTACCGCAGAAGCTCCTGCATGGACCTGCTGGCAGCATCAGGAGGACATGGAGCCCTAAGGGAAGTGTTCTCTCAAGCACAGCAAGAGAAGCAGAAGCATGGGCCAAGATGATACATTTTGTGGGACATGAACAAGCATTCTGCATGGTGCAGCTCAGTTGGATGCACTCAGAGCCAGCCTCAGCACTCCCCATGCTCCAGGAAGGCTGGAGGTCAGACAGTCTGAAGGGCTGGGGCAGAGCTATGCTGGGAATTTATACTGGTAACAGACAGCCCTCGTCCCATCTGCAGCAGCAGGTATTTCTCTCAGTCACTGTAGTGGGAAATTTTAGACTTGAGAGAAACAGGACGATAGCTTTTCACTGTAGCTATCAAGCATGTACATTTCTAAAGAATTTCTAAAAGGTTGCTTCAATAGTTTCCCTCTTCTTTTTTGTATTTTACATTCATATTATTACATATTATTTTCCTGAAGGCTAAACATCTTAACCTCTTTGAAATGTCAGCCTCAGTAAAGAGATGAGCTCTACCTAATTTGTCCTCATTTCCACTCATCCAAAATCCTATTAAAATGAAGTGTTTTTCTTTTTCCCCCCTCCTCCTCAATATTCATTTTCCATTTAGAACAGGGTATTTTATTCCCAGGTGGTGAAAGCTCACATATGGAAATGTATTTAATTGGCTTAAAGATTTAAATATAATCTCTTCCCACTCCATCCTCACTGAACTGGCTCTCCAATAATTGAGCAAAATACTCAACAGAGTTATATAAGACAGAAAGGCACAAGACTGCCTCTCCAGCCTTAGAAATAAGTGTTTGCATATCATTTTACTAAAGCATTAATGCTTTTGATGAGAGAGCTTATCTACACTGAGACTGAATAGAAAAACTAAATGAAGAAACTCTCCCTTTTTTTTTTTTCCTCCCTCTCTTTGGCACCCTTCTGTCACAAGCACGTGTGAGAAATCACAGCCAGGAGCCCTCTGCTCCTTCATTCCATACCTGCTCTGCCAAACAACAGTACCATGGATTACTGCCTCATCTCATTTTGCCTTTGCTTCCTGCAAGTCTCAAATCTTATCTCTTTTTAATCTCATCTTCTGCCATCATCTCCAGCACTTACTGGTAGAGCTGTAAGCACTGCAGAAAAATCACTGTCTATTTTACAGATATTTACATCATATGGAACTGTTCTTATAAAAATAGAAATATAAGAACAACTCATTTAAATATATACTGTAGGAGAAGAGTAGCATTTAAAAATATTATGCTGCTTTGCCCACTGACTAGGGTAAAAGTTGCTAGCTCCTGCTTTGAACTGACACACTATTCTGCAACAAATGCAAAATATCCCATACACAACTCTTCTGTGTTAATAACTACACAAGGCAGTCAAGTTATTGAATATTACTTCAACTAAAAAAAACCAACAGGAACAGTTTTTCATTTTCTGTCCAAACCATACACAATGATCATACTCTTCCAAATAATACTTCAAATGGAAAATGTAAAAGAGAAGGGGATTAAACCTGCAAATTACAGAAGACAATACATAATGATGCTGCAGCTTAGGGTATTCTGCTATTAGGAACATTTCTTGTCATAAAGAGCAAATGCACAAAGCAGTAGGAACAGCTTTCCAGCCCCAGGCTAACTGCGCATGAACTTACCTCTGACAACTTCTTCCACGGACTCCGTAGTTGTGGTGGTAGTGGTTGCGATACTGGTAGTTCTTTCTGTTGCTTCCTCATACTCTTCCTCTGTCTCTTCAATTTCATCACCATCATCATCGTCATCGTCATCAGCATCTTCATCTTCCACAACAGTTAGCTCTTCATCTTCCTCTGGTTGTTCTTCTACTACCTTATCATCGCTAAACAAAGAAAATTATAATGATGAGTCAGCAACAAATGATTTCGAAGTGCTAAGTGAGACATTCTATATGACTACGCTGTAAGGACAGGAAGGTACCTGTTTTCCCATCTCCCTCTTCCACCATTAAATAAAACAAGAGAGATAATCAGGGACTCTGAAATGTCTCACTGAATGAGAAATCAGAGGAAAAAAAAAGGCAACATTAGCAATGCTGAGAGAAAACTAGCAGGATGCCAGACTGGAACTCCTCTTTGTACACAGGGATGGAAAAAAGAATTCCCATCAGCAATACTGTATTTTGACAGCTGAATAACACTCCAAATACACTTGCTTCACACTGCCATCAACAAATCAATCTGTATTTTGAAAAAAGCTCAAATTAGCCCAAAATGCACTCAGCTCATACAAAGATGAAAGCGGGAGAGTTCCTCAGGATTTTCTCACCCAGGAGACATTTAATTCAAAGACATGCTGTGGGCTACTTTGTCTGTCGTCCTCAGAGGACAGCTCAGTGTCAAACCAAGCATCCAGCTGACCTGTAATTCTCTACAGTGTCTGCTGATTTTTTCATTCTGTTGTTCCAACAGTATTCCGTAAATAGAAAAGCCGCTTTTAAGGGAACTGTGCACAAAGCAGTTTCCACAAGGTATAGTGAAAAGACGTGGCCCAATTTTTTTTTGTGGGATGGAGGGGACAGCTGACATAATGCTGCAACTCATTCTTCAGTTGACTGTTGCAAGCTCTTCTCTTTGTGGTTTTGTCTTCTTCAGGCACCTCAAAGCAGGCAATGGATACAGCAGCAACACTAAGGACTTAATTATCCAGAAAGGGAGAAGGAGCCTTCCAGTTTTGGCCCTCTGTACAAGAGCTGCATTGACCAAATGCTGAAGACTGCAGGGTTTTCCTGATAAGCCCACTGTCTCAGCCAGTACGTGTGGCCACTCAGCATGGCAAGCTCAGCTCAGCTACACTGCAAAGCCTATAGTACTAAGCTGTCATGTATAGGATGGGGCCCTGGGCACCTTGATCTAGTGAATGATGTAGTGGTTGGCAACTCTGCCCATGGCAGGGGAGCTGGAACTAGATGATTTCTGAGGTCCCTTCCAACCCAGGCCATGACTGTATGAGAGTAAGCACACCTCTGAGCTCACAAAAAGCCCTCAAATTATTGGGCTAAATCTTGTTATATATAACAGGGCCCTAAATAACAATTTGTGTAGCTACCTAAAATTCTCAGGACTTTAATCAGTCTTCAGCAATAAGAAGGAATACTGCAGTCAGCTATTGAACATGTTTGGTGCCTTAATGTGTCAAGAAGATTAGGATTGCTCATAATTTTGAATGATATACAGGCAATAGGCCAAAATACGTACACTTACTGAGCGCCATTGCTGTTTTTGGAAGACTTCCTAACCCAGTATCAGCCGTAGGAAAGTCTCATGTTTGTTAATCTGTTCTCTTCTTGAAATTCACTGCTAATGAGTAAATTATCCTTCAATATTCAAATGCACAGTGACTTTTTATCAGCATCATACCCAAGAGGTTTTGCATCTTTTTTTCATGGCATCACATATGCTTGAACAGCCTTTTATTTGATGTTAACACCTTGCCTCTTTCACTTTGTTTTGAAGACTAAGACTGTAACGTTTCACTTTACAATATGTTATCTAGTACAGCTTTGAGAGTAAACTCAGAGCAAAAAAAGAGAATAGAATGGTCTTTTAAAAAGTGTTAGGAAGAAATTAGGAAATAGTGAAAAGAATCTTGTATGCCACAAGCATGATCACTAGGAAAAAGTTAAGACTTTACACAAACAAGCACACATTCGCTGTTCCACACCCCCAAAATAACTGGCCTTTCAAAACATGGGAAAGACTTAAATAATGAAGCTTTCTACTGAACGAAGCCTAAGCAGGTTACAAAAATGGGTACAGAAATAGCTAAATTGCGAAAGAGTCTGAAAAAGGGATTACCTGTTCCTGTTTACATGGGAAAGACTGAAAAAGGGACAAAACCATCAGGTTCTTCTCTTAGCTTCTTCATTTCAATGAACTAAATCAGAAATTCCAGCATTTCTACAATATGGTCTTCCTCTGGCATTCTAATTTCAGTATCTCCAAAATCATCATCCTTGTTCTTAGTAAATCCTTCCTGAGCAACAGATTCCTTCCGTTTCCATTGCTAAGTATTAAACCTTTTTAGGAGCATGAAATAATTCCTACATGTACATTGTAACCTTTGAATAGCCAAAGGGAGACTAATTTTTAAATTTCAATATCTGTTTCTGATCTCCAGGTTAAGGGGCTTCTAGTCTTGGCTACCTACAGACATTCAAACTAGATATCCTGAGTATAAGGCATCCAGATTTTGATTAAGAGCATCAGACAGGCTTTGCCTTTCAACTTCACAGAAAGCTGCTGTCTCTTCCTTTCTCTCTCTTTCCGTCTCTCTCACCTGAGCTAAAAATACAGGAACAAACACAACATGCTTTTAAGAAAGCACAATTATTTTTCATCTTCCTTTCACATAAGCGATCACTCTCAGATACTGGCAAGCTCATGAAGTTAAAAAAATACAAAACACCCCTCCAATCCAGCCACCCAACACCTCACATTAATGAAACAAAAAAAAGGAAAGTCAATTAGTCACATAGAAAGCTACTTCAAAAATAATTTGTATGCATGCATCCAATAACCATCTGTTTTTAGCTACAGAAAAGCAATTAACTCAGCTATGTCAGTCTCCAGCATTCTACTGGGAAATTCTCAGCATCAAGGCCAAGCCTTTTGCGTTAAGGGGGGCGTGACAGAGGCATGATAAAAGAAGATAATTCTCTATATACACTGGTTGCTTCTGCCCACCATCACAGTGGTCCCTGGTTTCCTCTCTAGCAATTTATCAGAAGGAAATGACTAAGGTTGCCCCAGCCTGCATCCTCAGCTGTTCCTCAGTGCTGAAGCCTCCCTGCTTCACACTGCATAAAGCTCTGTTTCTCAATGTCATACTTAATGCTCCAGTATCACTTCAAATTTCTCCATCAGCACCAGCACAGTGCTGTTTCCCAGACGTACTGTCTCAGTGTTTGCACACCTCTCACCTCAGCATCCACCTTTTTCCAGCAGAAGCTTACTACAAGATAAATGTGTATGCTGGCATTTTTCTCAGAAATCTTGGAGTTTTAATATATGTAAGCAGGTGTGCTTACTCCCCATTACTATTATTACATTTTACCTTCTTTGCTTAATGAGTATGTCTCAGTTTTGCTTCTTCTTCACAGTATCTTGACAACATTTCCATATATTCCCTCAACACCAACCCAGGAAGGGTTTTATTTGCACCACAGAGTGAAGCGCTTTGTTTAAAAGATACTGTTGACATTTCACCTTAGCTTAGCGGCACTGGTGACAGAATTTTTCAAAGGCTGCTCAAAAAAAATTACTTGATACACTGACAAGTTCACAGATTTGTAAAGCCATATTATCATCATCTGAATTTAACAGTTCAGCAGTAAACAATGGAGGTTAATTCTGAGGCTTGAACACAGACATGAACATATTTGCCATTTTCATACAGAACATCAGTGTACCTCATTCTCCTGTCAGCAGAGGCTTCTGGCAGATCGGGCAGCACTGTTTCCTTTAATGGTGGACACAGAGGTCACCATGGCTTTGAACCTCCTTCTATCTCCCCACATATGGGATATTAAAATTCATTCCTTTATCATGGAAATAATACTTCCCTCAAGCATCCAAGCAGTGCAGTGGGTTGTTAATAGAAATCATCTACATTCCTATGTGTGCTGAAATATATTACTTCAGGTTTGGCAGTTGTAGATCTATTTCTGATGCCGCAGAGGCACTGGAGCAAGTTCCATTTTAAATACTGATATAAACAAAAACATACCAATGGGCAGATTTCTGTTTCTAAAACGCATACTACTGTACAGCTACTGCCAGTATGCATCCAGCCACAGTTACAAACAGTGCTTAAAGCATAGTTCTGTTAATGCATATCTAATAACCTTCTTTACTTAATCCATCACTTCAGTAAGAACTGACATTGACATATTGTTTATTCACTTCACTCAGAATTGGGCATATTCCTGTTACTTCTTGAAGACAAAACTGAAGGACTGGTGAAAGGAAATAAATGAAAGTGAACTATGTTCACTTGCTGATCAAGAAATGAGAAACAGTCAGAAGATGAAAGTTTTAGTATTCCAATAACCTACAATGGGGACAAAACCAGAATACAAATAAAAAGAGCAATTAGTTTTCTTTCCAACTGTGCTTTAGGACTCACGGGAATGCAGCACAAGCTACATTTTAAGAAGAGATTTCTGTCTGTAATTATTACCTTCAGACAAAAATTTGGCAAACTTTTCAATTTCCAATAATAAATAGCTAAGAACTAATTAGAGGTTCGGGGAAGTGCCTCACACCTTTGTCTGCAATAAACTCTCACATCCATTTGGACATACTTAAAGCATGATTTTGCCAAATAACAACTTGAACAAAAGCGTACTTATCACTAGGAGAAAAAGGAATAAAAAGGTGTGAAAGACAGATGTTTTGAAATCTGGAAAGATTAGCGTTCATTACACTTTTGAAACTCTATTTTAATGCAAATAGATTCCATCTGCACGGTGTTGGTGTTTTTTTTTTTTTTTTTTTTACCAGCCATCAAAACTGAGTAAATAGAATCACAGAATCGTTAAGGTTGGAAAACACACTAAGATCATCCAATCCAACTATCCACCTACCACCAATGCTGCCCACTAAACCATGTCCCTAAGTACCACATCCACCTTTTCCTTAAACACCTCCAGGGACGATGACTCCACCACCTCCCTGGGCAGCCTGTTCCAGCGCCTCACCACTCTTTCTGAGAACAAATTGTTCCTAACATCCAAATTGAGCCTCCCCTGGTGCAGCTTGAGGCCACACCTCTCGTCCTATCACTGTTACCTGGGAGAAGAGACAGATCTCCACCTCACTGCAACCTCCTTTCAGGTGGTTGTAGAGAATGATGAGGTCTCCCTGGAGCCTCCTCTTCTGACTGAACAATCCCAGTTCCCTCAGCTGCTCCTCACAAGCCTTGTGCTCCAGACCCTTGTGCGTAAGAAGAGCCTACACTATCTAACTTAGGTACGGATGCTGGCAACAGATGTATAAAGTTCACCACTCTATGCAACCATTAGCAGAGGTGATAAAGCACAAGCCTGGATTTACTGAAAAGAGAAGTTGAGATGTTTTCCTTTTCTCAAACTCCTTATCTATCAATACTGATAAGTGACATACTCCTCTGTCCATGTCTCAGCCAGTCACACCTGGGCTGTCCCTGTACAAGCAGAGTAGAGGGTAATAAATGAAATTCTTTTTTCCCCACCCATGCTTCTGCCAGAGACATGAGTTTCTTGAGGAAAGCAAATTCCAGGTAGATTCAAGTCCGTGTATTCCTATGGAGACATCTGTTTTACTCTTAACCTCTTATCCCCCTCCTCTGCCTGATTATCGTCTCCTTTTGTTATTGCTGAGATTGAGAACAGGATGTACAGCATAGAAGTTGCTTCTGTACAGGGTAGCTGTCAGCAGCATCATCAGCACCCACTGCCTCCTTTCGTAATCCCGACATAATTAGTAGCAGAAAGACTCACTTTTCAAGGGCTTTCTATGGCTCTTCATCCTAGGGACAGAAAGCAAACCCAAGCTTTTGTTCCAGTATACAGATACACTGGAGCTGGGCATCTGTACATGAGAAAAAAGTTATACTGGAAAATGAATTTATCTCCCTGAGGATAGCCCAGGTGCAGTCCAGCTGCTCATTCACAAGAACTCCTTAACGTGCAGATGTGTGCAGAGATGTAAACCTAACAAATACTAAAGCATACACTTAACTTTAGGTATAGCAGTAGTTTCACCACTGTATATTTGGCTCTAAACATGTCAAAGTCTGCCTTATGTCTCTAAATCATGTGACTGGCTCATGAACTGGGCGACTGAAAAAGAATTGAAAGCTGATGTTTGATTTGTGCATGTACGTATCCAAGCGCAGTGGGCCCAGGTAAACCTTATGATGTTCAGCAAAGCCAAGTGCAAGGTCTTGCATCTGGGTCATGGCAACCTCCACTATCAGTACAAGCTGGAGGATGTAAGAATGGAGCAAACTCCTGTTGGAAAGGACTTGGGGGTACCAGTGGATGACGGCAAGCTGGACATGAGCCAGCAATGCGCCCTTGCAGCCCAGAAAGCCAACTGTATCCCGGGCTGCTTCAAAAGAAGCATGGCCAGCACATCGAGGGAGGTGATCCTCTACTCTGTGCTGGTGAGATCTCACCCAGAGTACTGCATCCAGATGTGGAGTTCTCAGTACAGGAGAGATGTGGACCTGCTGGATCGCATCCAGAGGAGGGACACAAAAGTGACCCAAGGGATGAAACACCTCCTGCGAGGACAACAGCTGGGGGAAAGCTAACTCCGGGGGGAGAATCAAACCAACAGCAGTAGCAAGCTGCAGCCCACCTATGGAGAACCAGGCCAGAGATGTTATGTTGGCTCTAGACAGCCGAGGGAATTAATACAGGACAAGCAACTACTACACGTAAGTTGCTGCCTGTGCTCTTCCAGCCCAGAAAGCCAAGCTGAGAGTCATTTATGAATCCATAACCTTTACTGCTGTAGGTGCCACCATCCCAGTTTCCAGCATCTTGTGCTTCTCTATAGCCTCTACAGTTCTTCTGAACTGAACTTCAGGAAACATGGGACAGGACTGGATCGTCAAGTATTCAGCCCGTAAATAACTTTGCTTCTACTAGATTAATGGTAAAAACAGATGTCCATTCCAGTATACAGGAAAGATGCAGGGCATAAAGTTCTTTATATGTGCGTTTGGAAATAGATCCAGCTGCAAACCTCTACATGTCTTCGGGTTAATATCTTCACAGAAAATGCAAAACAGGAACACGGAAGAGTATTCCAAACACTTGGAATCCTAACAAAATGAGTGCACTTGACCTGGTCTAACTACCAGGCTTTTGATTAAAAGCAAATTAGAAAGCTAATAGGCAAGGAACCAAATTTCCTAACAACAAACGTGCACATCAAAGGTTTGGGTATTTTCCACCTAGCATTTATCCAAAGCTTGCATTCTTCTGATTGAAGGATGAGTTTTCTCACAAATCAGGTTTGAACCCACCACTGCACGCATTGCATTCCTCTGAACAGTGCCGCTAATTAAATATGTGACTCAACACAGGAACTACTTAAAACTAAAAACTAAGCCAAGGGTGCACTCAGGAACATGAGTGCTCACATCACTGTACTTTCTAATATTTAACTTTGACTTTGGTGCACTAGTTAACTTCAAGAAAAAGGTGAGTACATTAGCTGCGTGAAACCGGGCATCAGGGGAGTAAATTTGAACAAGAGCTATCACAGTAATTTTGTGTTTGGGTAGATAGGGGAAGTCAAAACCAAGTGTGAAGTGAAGATTTCAGCATTCACCTTGAAAGTGAAAATTCCCAGGAGCAGGGAATTGCACCAAAAATGTCTTTTTGCCCTCAAGTACTGGGACAAGGTTGGGGTAGGGGGTGGACAGAAACAGCAGGACAGGAACTAAACCGTGATGCAGTTGTGAGATTAGGCACAGTTCCAGGAAAGAAAAGAGTTATGCCAGACCCCCAGTCTACGTATCTGATCTTTTAAATGGCTTATTGGCATCAAAGCCTGGAAAATAACAGTGATCTACGGAATCAAGAGCCTGACCCACAAGGTACCTTAGCCATAACGTTTCTGCTCTGTCTGGCAAGTGACCCCAAAAGCAGAAACTGCTTTAAAACTGCCTTAGTTATTTTCATTAGGCCTGGATTAAACTACACAAATAAATTAGATATCTCACAACACAAAGAAGCAATGTGACATTTGGGCACGTATGAACACTTTTTCAGGTACAGTTAAAATCTTAAGAATTCAGATGAGCATCTTCCACTGTACACTAAATCGTAATGAGAAATTAATACTGTCTAGCATTATTCAAGCATTCGTTTTTCCATTTCTAATTTTTTCCATTTTCCCTTTTGTTCTTCTTTACTCCAGAAATTGCAATTATGTATATTCTCACCTGTCCTAATAGAAAAAAAAAAAAAAAAAAAGCTATTTCACAAAGTGTCACACAGGCTGCTTTTGAGTTCTTAAGACCTCTACCAAACAACGGAATTATGTGATTCTTAATGTCTTTCTCATCTTCTTGCTTTTACAGTATATATTTTTTTTTACCTGCACATGTAACAATGATAACAAAAATTTGCCTGCTTTCATTAACTTCAGTAGAAAGAATATGAAGTTGCACTAAAGATCTTTTAATCCAATTTTTAAACAGAACACTTAAAAAAAGCGAATGCACATCCCTTGCCCTACCGCCTTTGAGAGAGGCATTTATCTTTTGCCACCATACATAAACACGAAGGTATAATTTAAACCATTATAAATTTCTTTTCACAGTTAACCTGCTTAAAATGACAGGTGTAAGAGGCAGTACGTGACACTTAAACAAGCACACTGGCATAAGGTACCTTTTTACTGGTGTGCAAGAGTACTTTCTCAAAACTTAATCTCTGAGACAAAGCCTTTGCTGTATTACCATTTTCACATTTCCCTTTGGAAGACAGTGGACTCGGCAAGAGCTATGCCATTTTTTTAGAGAAGGAGAGAGTAATAAATTTAACCCGTATTTTTTTTTTTTCATTTTGATTATTTATACTAAAGAGAAACTCAAAACTATAAATGTGTCTACAAACACACAAAATCCATCAGGCTCACAGAGCCTTCTGACATTTAATAAATAATAAATTCAAAACCCTGACAGCAGAAGTCCATTAAGACTTAATGCGATGGAAGACGGCAGGGTGAAGGTCATCTGCGTGGCCCTATTTCAGCCAGCCTGAGAATCAGCAGGAAACCCTGGATCTGTTACAACACATTTGTTTCTGCAAAGCCTCTGCTGTAATCAGAAGGGACTGTTCAATATCTCGTTGTCGAACCTGTTATCTCACAGCTTATTTGAGGTACACAGTATGAACTCCGTACCAAATAAGTACTTGCTTTGTCTGTGGAATTCTTCACCTCACTACCCTCACATGGTAACTACAGGGTCAAACTGCAAGAACATCT
Organism: Numida meleagris; assembly: GCF_002078875.1. Taxonomy (NCBI): domain Eukaryota; kingdom Metazoa; phylum Chordata; class Aves; order Galliformes; family Numididae; genus Numida; species Numida meleagris. The sequence goes on from NC_034409.1 coordinate 100,656,127, forward strand.
TTGTTTTACAACTGGGAAAGCAAACAAAAAGTGCCAGAAGCATGCAGGTACTCTGGATGCTCAATTTAAGATGCTGCTTAACATTTTTCAGAACGTGGCATCTTAACTTTTCTAAATGCAGCTACCACCAGCAGCTTCTACAAGCAGCAAGACCTGCTGAGGAGATCCCCCCAACTCATTCAGCCAGACCAAGCTCTTCACAGTGATCACAATCTTCCAAGCCTAACAGAAGACTTCCATAGCACAAGTATTCCAGGTCAGCATTTTATTCTTTTAACCTTTTCTTTTTCACTCAAATCACATTTTCAGTGCTATGTTTTCCTTAGCATTGATAAAAACAGAGATCCCATGTGAAGAAATGGAACATTATCATGCAACCAGGGCCAAAGCAATCAAGATTATAAATCTCTTCTCTCAGTAAAAGAGAAAAAAAAAAGTACTTACTGTTTTCATTTATATATTCAGAAGTGTGAATGCAGCCTTCCTTAAATTGTGAAGAAAAAAAGTATTTACTACAGAAAATGCTCTACGACACTGCATTTGTAATAGCACAGCCTCACAAGAAGTGGAATTCTTAAATTTCCACAAAGCATCCTAACACGGATTTCAAATTTCTAGTGCAGAACACAGTAACAACTTCCATCACTGAAAGGTAAAAGAGACAGGAACTGCTGGCTACCTTTACGGAGGAATATCCAGTTATGAATCTATTGACACAGAGACATCCTGGTGTGACAATACATGTTGAAAAACCCAGCTGCAAATTTCTCACTTCCAATTTTTTTCACAAAGAATAACTAGCACACTGTTTAAAATGGGATGGTATACATCTTTATGTCACAAGAACTTCTCAGAACATCTAGGAGAAATGTCAGAACAGTTTATTGAGTTGCTTACTACACAAATGTATATAGGGAACCTTCTCCTCCAACATTTCAATGTTGGACAAGTGATAACATTTTTGCTTAAAAAGCTTTTGCTTATTACTTAAAGAAAAAACTACAACTAATGACTTTGTTTTTTGAGGTCTTAAAAATGTCATCCCTCTCAAAGTCTACTATTTATTAAATATCCAAGTTTGATGATATTAACCTCCTGAAAAACGCTGAACATTCATGTAAATCATATAGGTGGCTTGCACAGCTAGCAAACTGCTCTTGTAACTGGTCACGAAAGCATGGATATATCCTACTCATCACTTTCTCAATTAGATTAATTCTCTCCACCCATAGTCTCATCCATCATTTCAGTTAAGGCTTTATACTCAAATGGTGATTAGATTTGCCAACTCAGCATTGCTGCAATTACCCCTCAAAGCAACACGCTGTTTCATCAATTTCATTTGAACATTACTTGTCCTAAGAAGAAATCAAACACTTAACACTCTTTCTAGAGTCATTAACACTCCTGTGTTTTTATGCTTTCTGAATTTTATTTTAACAACCTCCACATTAAAAAGGAAAAAAATGCTATTAAAAAGACATTGTGAATTATTTAAGTATTAAGAAATTGTCTACATGAGAGACAAAAACAATTAATGTAAAAATGTGAGACACAATATGCTAATTTCATACACAATATGCTAATCGCATACAGAATATGCTAATAGGACAAAATACTTCAAAAGATATTCAGTATAAGCAGTAATATTATGCCTATTATTTGATGTTGCCTTAAATTTATAAAGAAAAGCGATTAAGTTTTATCATGGAAATACTTATAAAAACATAAGTTCTTAGATAAGCTGTACCATTAATATCAGCTGTATTAAAACCAGTAGCATTCTTAGATGTGTTTTGTAACAGGTATAAGACACTTTTTTATTCCATTTTCTAACTATAAACATTGAGGAGATATGAACTTCTGACCAATTAGCTGAAATACTGTTTTTCAAAAATCAGAACACCTTTCACACCATCTCCCCTACATTAACTCAATTTCTTTAAAATACCAATTTGGTGATGGACAATTCTTATGATATCAAGTTCACCTATTTCAACAATTGCTGTTAATCTCTATTGAAGCTATTCTGGTGAGGAAGGCAATCTGTAATAAGCAAGTCTGTAACTCCTTGTATAGCTATTAGCTCACTGATCCACAATTAAGAACAATTTGTGTTAGGATAGTAGAGGAGAACACTGCCTCTGGTTGCACCCCTCCTTGCTCCTGTGTCATGGATGGCCGAACTCCCAGCGAAGCAAATCCTGCACCACTGGCATGAAGTTCCATTTCCTGAACTTTTCAGGGTATACACCGCCTGCTGGCGCAGCATAAAAAATGGGAAATCTTTTTTATCCATCCAAAAGCAATTCATTTCCTGTTTCTAAGTCAGAATCTGCAGTCCAGACCAGCTCAGCTTTACTAGTGCTTTGGGAGTGGACATGATTGGTTTTTTTATTATTTTTTTTTTTCATTCCCAAGAATCATTTAGGAGGTTCCCACAGGAGGATTTCTCACTGACATTTTAGAAATTGACTTTCCAATTTAATGAAAGAGCTTACATAGAAGATAATTCATTGTTGTTTGCTTTAATGTGAGTAGTATGATGGCTTGAAAACAGATGAACACTCAACAGAGACAAAATGTTAATTTTGTTTTTCCTCCAGTGACTGTTTCCAACAAAGAATTTAGCTTCAGCACCTTCCTTTTTCTTGATCAACGTCACTGTTTTTAGCTTTACAATACCAAAACCTTCAGGACTCCAGATATCCTATTTCCACATCCTCAAAACGCATCTTCTGAGCTCAGAACTGGTTCCAGTTAAGCTACTGATTTTTGACTCAATCTTGCAAGACAATGTTAACAGCAGAAATGACAGGAGGAGGGAAGAACAGACAAGACACAAAATGGCGTGGCACACTAGCTAAACTATGAGTGAACCTGTGGAAACTCAAGAGTTTAAGAAGCAGTAGGAATCTCATTCCAAAAGCCCTTGCAGCAATACACCAGCAGGTGTGCACAGCCAGTCAACAGGCTTGGCCTGCGGCCTCCTCAGGCCTGCAGCGCTCCTCAGTCCCATGAGGATGTTGGAGCCCCAGTTCCCATGCCACTGCAGCACGGGTGCCATCCACATAAAGGAGCCTGCCTCGCTGCACACGTACGCACAGGAAAGATGCACAGCACATACGGCTGAAGGTCTGACCACTGAGGTCCTCTAGAGAAGCGAAACAGAAATCTCTCCCTGATATGGGAGGAAGCAACTCATGTTGACATCACCACTTTCATCTTCTAGTTTTGTCAAGTATTCTCCATGCCAGAGCTCAGTTTCTTTCCTCCAGAGTTAGTTCAAACGCCAAACAGAATGAAGAATTAGTCGGATTTGTAAATAAGAAAGATTGATGGAAAGTAACCAAGATGCTCTGATCTCCCTAAGCATGCAGTGGGAAGAAATACACACCCCTGCCAAATAAACCCCCTGAAGGCTTGCCTTTCCCGTTCTATTTCCAAGTGCATTTTCTGGATATATGCACATGTGAGAGAGATAAGGGATGAGCAGAGGAAACAGAAGGGCGAGAGGGACAAAGAGAGATGTGAAGGAGAGAAATGGGATTTCATGTTTTGTGTGTTTGCTCCCACACTGTTTGCAGCCCCATATCACAGCTAAAACATTGCCTGCTTCGCGGCTCTTGCCTGTACAAAGTCTCCTACTGCTCTGTGATACAGAGACCCAAAGAAGGGAGTTACACTGGAGTTGGTCATAGTTACACTTAAAGTAGGAAAGACAATTTTTCAAGTACAGAAGTGACAAAAGCCCATAAAATTTGGCTTTTAAAATTATTATACTGACTCTTGTGTACTCACGACTTCTTGCCTTCTAAAACTACCTTGTATGTGTCACTGTTTAGACTCAGGAATTTTTCATAAATATTTGCCCCAGGCAGACATCCAAATTGTCAATCCAAATTGCCAACTGCAGACATCCAAGAAGCCTGTGCAGCTTCTGTCAAGGTAACAGCGTAACATACCAGGAGGACTCTGTGTTGCTGCAGCAGGTCAGGGCACTAAATGACCATGGCCAATTTAAACGCACAGCCTGATTTAATGACAACACTCCAGGGTATTTTCATTGTAACTCATTTGACGTTGAGGTTAACTTGCAGGCATTTATGAAAGGAAGACAGGAGGTAAAACCATGCATTGACATCTTTGTAACACTTGAGTCACAAAGGTATAAAATGAGCTAAAAAGTGAAAGAAATGAAATGTACAGCTCCTCCATGTCAAATGAGAATCTTTGTAAAATTACTCAGCATAGCAGTTTTATCACTCTCTGCAACTTTTATCCCCCAAATGCTTGAACAAAACTGACAATTAAAAGCATGACGCCTCACCTGGAAACAATTCAGCATAACAGCATCATATACTATGCTGTTTTCACCATTAGGAAAAAAATGGCTGGTTTTAAAAGCTATTCAGGATTTCTTGGATTATGGGTGAAGGAGACAATTAAGAAATTTCGGTTTTTCCAGATGCCTACCACTGGAAAAAAAAAAGTTCTTTGAGAAAGCAAAAAAAAAATGTATATATATAGCTTTAACCATTTATTTTGTGGTATGTGGGAGAGGAGCATTGCAAAACCAGGACACGATATGACCACCACGTTACACAGCATAAATTCTTATTTGGGTTTTATTTCACAGATGCCTAATTTTCAGCATATAATGGATTGCATCCCTTTGAACTATTTACTGTAGCTTTAAAAATCCTAAGGGCAGGTATGAATAAGCCATAAAACTTTGCTTGGCAGAAGTTTATGAGAAACTGTAAACCAAGCCCTTAAAAAATACACAAAGCACTACAACAACACATTTACTGCACTACCCAAATCATTAAATCAGGCTGAACGTACATTATGAACAGACACTGAACAGACAAAATTAATTTGGCCTGACCTGTCAAGGAAAAAAACAATGAGAAAATTAAATCCTGTATTTTAAACCTTGGAAATAAATTCAGATAGGCTAGTAAAATGACACCTGACTGAAGTTAGAACACTATCTTGTCCTTCTGAGCCATGAGACTCATTTCCTAAAGAAAACCTTTCTATATAATCCTCACCATTGTGCTTCTGTTTCCCTGGTATAAGAGACAGATAACAACAGCAGCCTATTTTGCAGGTTGAAAGGAAAGCCTGGGAGGTCTGCCATGCAGTGATGAGAAGACGAGAAGAGGCATGCATGAAATGGGTGTAGACAGAGAAGATCTGAAGTTTCCAGCTCAGCCACCACTCTCAGAGATGATCAGCTTGAGGCATCAAGGACGCCAAAGCTCATAGCAAGTGTCCAGGTATGGGCAGGAGGCCATAAGTCTGTGCTGAATTCTCAAGGGCAGCCAGAACTTGTAGGTCATTTGACTGAATTGCAGCTATAAACAGAGACCTCCGCAGGTATACTGAGAGCTCACACCTGCACCTGGCTGTCCCTCAGGCAGACTTCAAGGTAAATTTTAATTAAAAAAGTGTGGATAACAGCAAGGAACACCACTGAAAACGCTTGTGACTTCTTAGTTGCACGCTACTTCAGGACAAGCATGATGTGACACCATTTCAAAAGCACTGGCAGATCCTGCCTTTTGGCCTCACAAACTGAAATTTGCCATATCCATCATGGTAGCATACCCTCCCCATCCTTTCCCCAGGCACTTCCAACAAATGACACACTGAGGCAAGCCATGTCCTTTCAGGCTGAGATGCAGGTCAGTCAGAGCCATGTTGGCCAGAACATCCACTCATTATGATGCTGCAGCTCAAAATGCCTTCATTCACCCTTTTATGACATGGGTTACTCCTGTAGCCAGGGTCACCAGCAACAGAATGGTCTCCACCCCAGTGCAAGGAGTGGGTTCTGCTCCAGCTGTACCACTTGCCAATTCTGAGCAACAAAGATACTAAAATACCTATTGCAAAAGCTTCTAAAAGGCCTTAGTTGTACAACAGGGTTAAACTACACAGGCAGATCTTAATGGAACAACAACAAAACAAAACGGAAGTTCTCATGCGGTACTGGCCTGAAATCCCGACTTTTGGTAGAAACGGAAAAATAAATCAGCTCAATATGAGCTGCAATAGAAATACTGCAGAATGCCACCAACAAACCCAGGGCAAAGTAGGTTTCTGGATGAAACAAGCATTGTCAGTGTAAGATCAAACATTTATCCCTGTTGGTTGATGAAAGACTCAACATGAGCTAGCAATGTGAGCTTGCAGCCCAGAAGGCCAGCTGTATCCTGGGTTGCATCAAGAGAAGCATGACTGGTATGCCAAGGGAGGTTATTCTGCTCCTCTACTCTGCTCCTGTGAGACCCCACCTGAAAGCGGGGGGTTGGAACTAGATTATCTTAAAGGTCCCTTCCAATCCAAACCATTTTATAATTCTATGATTTAAGATGAAAAAAAAAAACTTCAGTAAGTACTTCAAACAGCGTTGCTTTAATAGCATAAAGTACTGGGAAATTAGCATTGAAAGATATCCCCCCATGCTTTTCCCTTCCCTTCTCCTTTCTCCCTCACGATCAGCTAAGCACTAAGGCATACATATACTCATTAAAACATATGTTTGTATATGCATGGATGGATATACATACAAATAAAAATATACAAAAACATACACATAACATTTGAACTGCCGCCTACTGGTCCATGAGAAATTGAGTTCTTGTTGTTTTCTTTTAAATATGACTAAATTTCAAGAGTATTTCTGGCTCCAGTACACATGGTTTAAATGCAGTTAGGAAGCTGAAGAGGCAGCAAGAAATATGAATGAGTCAGTGTAAGAGAACTACAAATTGCTTGGCTCTTCATCTGCAGTTGAAGTACAAGTGCCCCATAAAAGGATCCTTTCATTTTTCTTTTGCATGCATATGTAAGGGAGGTGAAGAAAAAAAAAAAAAAGCAGTATTTGCTTGGAACTTCAGAAATTGCTTCAAATGCAATTCCAGTTCCTATTCCCGGAGGATAAAGAATTTCTGAAGTTGTTCTTGAACTACTCTCTTCATATATTAAATTGCTTTAAGGAGAACAAAACAGAACAGTAAGGTAAATGTTCTGTGACAAACACGAAAAAACATAAATAAATTGTCTTATAAACAAAACAACTATTTTATATACTTCTTTGTGTGCTCTTCCATTTAAAATATTTTAGGAAACTTTGAACTGATACATGAAAGTTGTATGTACAGATACAATAACTATATACAATATATAGATATAGAGATAAAGTAGATAATAGATCAGATATATCTAACACAAGATAGATTTATCTTATATATGTCCATCATATATTATATATATAAAGGAAAAAGCAAATCAGTATTTAGTCAATGCTAATTTCTTCCTCTAAGAGAACATTTTATAATTAAAGACCAAAGAAACCACAGACGTGACACAGCAACAGTCCAAAGGTTAGCTGGCAAATCACACCAAAAGGTTATGAATAGTGACACTTTGATAACTACTGGAAGCTTAGGTCAGAAAAAAAGCCTGAGCACGTCAAGAGGCAATATACAATGTTGCCTGATGCAGGTTTCTTGCATCCAGCAGCCCAGACCATTCATTCATCTACTTATGAGAGAAGACTGGAAATTACAGTAGGAAAATATTTATTTTAATTAATTAAACTTATTACATTTTTTTTCAAGAAGAACTCTTCCTTGCAACACTTACTAATGCTTTGTTGCGGAATATTTAGATACCCATCCTGAAGTGGATTCCTAACTTTTCATTGTCTTAATGTCCTCTCTTTACACCATATTACAGCAACTTAATTTCTGTCCTTCATCTCTACGCTGTTCCTGAACTAGTTTTCATCAAGATTATTACAAAGTCCAAACTCACACAGTTCAAAACTATTAACTTTCTGCATTAAACCCTTCATTTGGTCCCAGTTTATTTTCATGGTTCTCCATAAGACTGTTTATAATTTGCCTCAAGTTTTGGATTTTCTTTGACTACTTGCAAAAGATGCAATATCATCACTGGATTCTCTAACCTTTTTAGCACAGTATGAAATGATCACGTCTAGGGAGTACAAAGAGAATTTGTACTTCAATATTGGTTTTATGAAGAAACCTATCTACAAGTAGTGGTTTGAATTCAGTTCTCTGTTCTCACAGCTGCTGTCTAATGTGCTCAAGAGAGTTGTATGAAAGGTCTTGACAGCACTGGACCCAATCAATCACAACACAGTATCAACCCACATTTGGGTCAAAATCAGCCTTTGTGCAGAGGGGATGCTAAAAGGCAAAGACGAGCGTGGTATAGAATAGTTCTTTTCCATCCTACTGCTGACTTGCAAAGGAAACTTCCATTCCCTATCTTAACAGATATTAAGCATATTAATTAGTCTTATTGTCTAAGGCTAGATGTTAAAACACATTTTCTTCTGTAAATCACACTTAGAAAGTAACAGCAAAAAAAATATTCTTATGGTAATAACAACACACAGCTAATGCCTACTAATGAAGACATTTCAAAGCCTCCAACATTTATGTCAGCTGAATATCTGCTGCAGTGCCCCCAGACTGCACACGAAGCATGTTAGAAAACAGTACTTGTCATTCAGCAGTCAAAAAGTTATGCAATTGAGCATTTTTGTTATAGATATGGCAATACTTCTAATTTAAAAAAAAAAGATAAAGGCATAAAATGTGCAATAACTGTATAAGCAATAAACTTCTATGTGGAAGGTTAAGAGATTTTAGCCATTGTAGCTGCAAATCCACTTATAGAAAGGAGTCTTCATTCAACAATGAGGTCTTTCAGACAGATTTTTGGCATCTCTTGTAAGATGATAAAGGGAAAAAGCCACTCCTACCTTCCATCTGCATAGTCTGCATCTGCACCTCCCCACCAGACATCTGAATCATCATCTTCAGCATCAGCTGAGTCAAGATTGTCGCTTTCCTCCGCTAATGGGCAGCAAACAAATTCCACACCACGAAATTTGTCAATTCCACAGGGCAGCAGCATGCCATAGTCATGCAGATTCATACTCTTCTCACTACAGGACTACAGAAAATAAAGTAACATTGTCATGGAGGAGGCTGGAAAAAGACATCACAGATCTCAAGAGAATGTTAGGGGCCATGCATAGCTGTAGGAGGTTGAAGTTGGTGAGCTGCATGTTTTCTGAACTTTGAAACATGACTTAAGTCATCACCTCTGCATTTACTACTCATACTGTTGGCCACTCCCTACCTGCGTCTGCACTGAGACGGCAGGGTATGCCTGCAGCCCAGACAGCCAAACATATCCTGGGTTGCATCAAGAGAGGTGTGACCAGCAGGTTGGGGGAGGTGATTCTGCCCCTCTACTCTGCTCTCATGAGACCCCCCCACCTGGAGTACTGCATCCAGTTTTAGGTCCCCCAACACAAGAAAGACATTGAGCTGTTGGTAGCGCGTTCAGAGGAGGGCCATGAAGACGATCAGAGGGCTGGAGAACCTCCCCTATGAGGACAGGCTCAGGACGGGCTCTTCAGGCTGGAAAAGGCTCCAGAGGGACCTTATAGCAGCCTTCCAGTACCTGAAGGGGGCCTACAGGAAAGCTGGGGAGGGACTTTTTGTAAGGGCAGGTAGTGATAGGATGAGGGAAAACAGTTTTAAACTGGAAGAGGGTAGATTTAGACTAGATATGAGGAAGAAATTCTTTATTGTGAGGGTGGTGAGACACCAGAAGAGGTTGCCCAGCAAGGCTGTGGATGCCCTCTCCCAGGAGGCATTCAAGACCAGGCTGGATGGGGCTTTGAGCAACATGGTCTAGAGGGCGGTGTCCCCCCCCATCTATTGCAGGGGTGTTGGAACTAAATGATCTTAAAGGTCTCTTCCAACCCAAACCATACTATGACCTTTGCTTCCCCTGCTCTTTTGTCTTTGCCTGTATGGAAGGACTTATCTCCTCCCACATACACGGTGACTCCGTATGCTCCACTCAAAATTCTCACATGCTCTGCTTCACAGAAAACTCTAAGACAGAATGGTTATTTGTGCTCCTGGGCTATTAACATTTTTAAACAGTTCACTGCAAGATAGAATTACTTTTAAAATTAGAATTTGCATACATGAAGGCTGGTGCCTTAAACACTTATTTTAAGAGGGCAGTGGTATGATCCAAGCAAAAAGCTGTGAAGCACATTTCAATTCCGATCTCCAGAAGGTGGGACAACATACAAATTAAAGGTTTGAAACAAAATGACAACAAGACATTTTGAAGCTTATCTTGCTTCTTATTGCTACAACCTCTCCATGTAAGGACAACAGTGGCAGATACATATTAGCAACTGTAATATTAAGTTCATTTCTGTTTTCAGTTAAAGTACTGATAATTAGAACTCTGTGCTTGACTACAAGTTGGCTTTGTACAGTTCTGTGTTTCACAAGGCCTCCTAAACTTTCATGCTGAACTTCACATACTGCATCCTGAGACCTTGTGAAGTAGCTGGCATAGTAATGTGACACCAATGGATGGTAACAACAAAGGCATAGCCTTCATCAATTAAAGTTTATCAGTTAATCTTTAGCTTCAGAGCAACAGTATCAAGGGAAGCCAGAGGAGGCAGAAAACATCGTGGGTAATGGAATGTGGGGAAAAAATAACGTTATTAAATAGGATTCATGTTAAATAAAGCATAGTTCTCTTATTAAGCGTAACAAAAAGCCTTTTACACAACCATTCATAAGCAGCTTTTTCAGCATCACTGCTATAACTTAAGCTCATTCTCAGAATATTGATACAGTTCTAGAAACAGCAGATTAATATACCTCTTTAGCAACAGTATGCCAGTGCAGGTGAGTTTCACACACATCCATCCTCTCCTGGTGAAGGAACTTGCACTTGTCTGGTACCAGAAGGGCATCACTCACAAACTCGCCCACTGAAAGAAAAAATAATAATAAACTTTAAAAAACATGAATAATAAATGGTAATTTTGCATCTAGTAAATCATCCAATTAAAACCTTTAGGTATGTATAGGCCACCTTTCACGGATGAGCAGCAGAGGTTGCTTGCAAAGAATGGTGCAGTTTCTGAGTTTCCACAATGCTCCTGTCTTTTATCTCAGAGATGTACGGGATTATGGAAACTTCAGCATAATATAGCAACTTCTACTTGAGCTGTGTGAAACATGCTGGACCCACTGACAATGTGTGATGCAACCTGAAGCTAAGAGATGGTGGGATCCAGTTTGTGGAAGGGTAGCTGGGAGGGATGACGATGCTCTGCTTCTGCATCTATGCAGGGCCTGTGTAGGGAAGGAGCCTGAAGTACTTTGAAATATTAACAGTTTTTCCAGTATGGAATAAATCTTATCTTAACATATTGTTTTAAATAATCCTAGAGTATTTCTATTTAATTACAATACTAACAGTCTGTTGTGATGCAGACTCTTTCTTGCAGCTTCATTACATCAGCCAGATGAATTCAGATTAACCAAGAAGGACAGCAGAGCTCAGAAGCCAGGGAACATGATGACTCATCATCACCTGCCTACCTGGATCAGACCAGACTGGGAGAAAAAGGACTCTTTACCACGGACAGATCTGACTAAAGAAATTGAATTGTGTTGCCTTTAGCAGTAGCACAAAAATGCTACAAGAACACCACTGAAGTACATAATGCTCACAGCTTCAACACTTAAAATTAAAAAGAAACTCAGCTGATGAATAATCGTGTACAATTCTGGCTTTACAATTAAATAAGCCCAAACCCTTGAAAAAAAGAAAAAAAGAAAACTGTAGAATGCTTTTGAAAAGTTGATGCACTAAACAGACCCAGCATTGTGAAGCACATGACTCAGCTCCCCAAAGCAATTGTCTGCAATCTCCAAAAAACTACAGTGGATTTTAAATGAACAAACCATGATGTCCCAATGGCTGAATGAACACAATAATGAGTTAATGAATTGGAAAGAGATGACTGCAAGTTTACTGTTCAGTAAGGGTCATCTCAGGGACCTGATGAAATAGCCCTTGAGGCTTACATTAACAAAGTCTCTTTTAAAAATAATCAACATCCCCTCGCACTGGGGGAAAAGCACAGTTCAGCAAATACATGCATATAACTTTGCTAATCACCAGGATGTACTTTTCACACAAAGTTCCTTGTTCTACTTCAATGCTTTTGATCTCAAGTCTTTAAATTCAGTTGGTTAATTTGCTAGGAAAAAAGGATTTTATTACCTTTACCCTTGTGTGACATACTCCACTGCTTGCAAATTATTAACAGAAGTGCTTTCTGGAGGTATGTAGAATAAACTTGCAGAAATAATGAGTTGAAACGCTTTCTGGTAATCCAAAATACAAAATTTGCAGCTTCTGTTAATGGAGTCTCTACTGCCAGCGGTATCACACCTAAATCTTTCACTGAAGTGTGAATAAATGTGCACCTTGCTTTTAGCTGTAGTCATGTAGTTGTGGGGGACTATCCTTCCACACCCCCAAAATGATTCAGTTCATAGATAATGCCTCCATTTAGCCAAGTACCTGAGCACTGAGAAAGAACATGGGTGCTCTGCTCACAGAGCATGCTTGCCTTGCTCTCACAGAGCCCTTCATAAATATCTGCAGTTACATGCTGTTAGCTGCTCAAGCATACAAAACATTCAGAGTAGTCTTGACAAACATTTCTAGAAAACAAAAAATATCCTGAAAAAGTGGTGGATATTATGAAGTTTATTTTACTCCAGCGAAATGGGTGTGATTTTAGAAGCTATGCATACAACATTGTGTACAACCTTTTATCATCTGACTTCAGATATGCATAGGCATAAGAGTCCAAATACCAACACACCTGCTAACTCCCGCATGAAAACATTCCATTCATCTTAAAACCCAACAGTATGGTCAGTGCACTGCGTGTGCAAAGCTAGAAGACAATTAATAGTGTACCTCGTTACTCAAAAAAAAAAAAACATCTAGCCTATATAATTTCAGCAAAGTAACAAATACTGATGTATCACTGAGCTGCACATCTCAAAAATACGGTTGAAAGCTAAACATCAGAAGTTCTGTACAGTGCAGCCCAGGCTGCAATATTACTACCAAACTGTGCCTGGCAGTATGTAATTAGAATTTAAAAAAAAAAGAAAAAAAGCCATTGATTTAACATGTATCAATTTACTGAAGAAATAGCAGACATTTTGACATAATTGATGCCAAAGTAGGGCATTAGATTTAACTTTTATACAGATAATATGCATCTGCTTCATCAAATCAGATTCCTTGAAAATAAGGTAATCACATCCTCATGGTAACCTGAATTCTCATTCCAAGTGAGGCTCCATTTTGAAGCCAATTGCTGAACTTCATGGAAATAAATAACCCATGGGAACAAGCCCCCTCTGGTTTTCAGAAGCAACTGGGGAGGAGGGCAGTTGCTTGGCATAATAATACTCCTTCATTATACAGAACTATATGCAACTTTACAAATGAGGCTTATTAAGTTCATTTTTTTTTAAAGTAAATATAATTAATTTCTGAGCTTTATCAATACATACAAAGATCATGCCCTGGAAGCTTTTAAAGTTCCATTTCTTATAACCATTTCTGAAGTTTAAGTGTAAAGCTTTGCATTTTTGCTCTAGGTGTGTTTTGGGTTTTTTTGGCTGTTTTAATAAATCCCTGCTCAAGTGGCAGTTTGATGGAGGGAATTAAGTTCAGTTGACAACTGAAACATTTATTTTGCTTGGGCTAGTCTATCAGAAACACAAGCTTATCAGGAAGCAGCACTTAAAATACATTTGGCTTGTGGACAGGCTTCTACCTGTACAACTTCAGTATTCGTTTAACTTTCAGTGCTGCTGAGTCATTATGCCATTGGGGACTGTTTGATTTTTTGAACAAGTAACTCACAGACTACGCAGAAGAAATAAACACATGAAGAGTTAGCAATCCTGTGCCTCCTGAGAGAGGGACAATATCAATGAGCTCTAAAATGTCAGTGTTCCACGGGCAGAAGGGCTGGCAAAATTTACCTTGAAGATGAGCACCTACCACAAAGGGGGGGTATTACTGCCACTCTTGGTATTACTGCTGTTGGGTTTGCACTTATCCCTATTTTCTGTATTTTTCTGTCTTTTTCAAGGTCTCCTGCATTTTGATTCTAGTCCTACATCTATGGTCTGCTGAGGTAACTCCAATAATAAAACATGACGGCACAATTTGTCTCCTGATGAGTTCATAAATCACTAAATTCCCTCAAGTAATCCAAGAGACAAGTAGAATAACCACTTGTTTTTCAGGAGATGTTCGCCTGTTCTTGCAGGGAAGGTCTGAACAAAAGCAGTCTGCTCTGCCTTCTGGTTTTCTCACCCTATTGGAGAAAACAACCCTGAAGGGGAATTCTGGGCAGAGATCAAGTTACCATGTTAAAAGCAAACAAACACAGCCATAAAAAGCCTTGTGCCTACAATTCATCCAGCCAAAGGCAGAGAATCCTCTGCTTGCTCTTCTGAAACTAAGCTGCTTGTTCCCAACTCAAGCCTATGTCTTTGAGCAGCTATGTTTAAGTTGTTGTATTCATTGTCTATGCTTAAGTGCCATATATCATTGCAAGACATCATGCCAACATCGTAAATCACAGCTTAATTTCATTTTACAAATCTCATTTCATTCGTCTCTTTCCTGATGCCCAATTTTCCATTACACTTGTAGCAGCCTTCACACTGCTACATCTCAGTGAACCCCAACAGTGTAGCAGCTGACATGTTTCAAGGACAGTTTTGCCACAGATTACAGATCACAGTCACAGATTACAATGCCACGTTTTACTATTGAATAATTTTCATTCAGACAAGCATACTGTATTCTCTGAAAAATACTTGCAGAACAAAAACAGATTTTGTGCTGCAAGACCATAAGTTTTGGTTCAGAAAAACATATTACAACCAGCAAAGGCTAAGAAGTACATTAAGACTCAACCTCTAATGGAAAGATTCTAGTAAAGGCATTTGATCACAGTTTTTTAAATCTACTCTAGGAAGAAAAAGTCTCAGCAAGTAAGCACACTTACAAGAACATGACTGCCCTATCTGCTTAAATGGCAAATACTAGGGCAAAATGACTCAAAATAAAAAATACTGTATGCTGTGTGAGGCATGGTCAGCAGATCTTCCAACCACTGCATAAAACAACGTGAGGATCCATCCAACATCACACAAAAAGGAGACCAAAGATGAGAAAGGTAATGAAACCAAATCTGTGATGAAACCAAACACCTGCTAGCAGATGGCTGGGATCTCAACCAAAAAATAAGTACGCTCAAATTACGTTCAGGAGACTACTTTCAAAGAGAGTCTGTTCTAACTTTTGCGTGAAAATGCACTGCAAATGCTGGAGTTCTGGGACTCATTGCTTCATTTTTAGTGCCATCAATGAGCACAAGACTTTGCTGAAATGAATCAGAAGCTTAAGTGTCTGAGCCCATGTTCTTGAGAACTTTGGGAGAAATGTGTCTTTTCCTGTGACTTCCCATGGATTACACCAGGCAGCCGCATGCCAGCACACTGGCAGCAAGTGGCAGAGCCACCCATGCCCTTCCCAGCCCAAGGTCTCTGTGATGCCCTGTTCTATAGGTGCAACAACTCAGCTTTCAGCATGTTTGTTAGCTCTTGTGCCTACCCTAGGTATGTTCCCTATATTTAAGCAGTCATGTAGCTTCAGGTGCTGCTTTTAAGGGTGACATTTACATAATGGAAAGTGTCAGATGTGAAGACTTACAAGAACAGTTTACTTTAAAAATGCATTTTGTTTTTCAGGTAAATGATTTAGTAAGCACAGCTATCTAGAAACACACCAAACAAGTCCCCTTGTCGTCCAAGTTTTTGGACCTAGCACCCACAGGTGTAGAGAGAGAAGTTGCTCTGATGGCGCACTGCCATGCAAATACCTAGGGGTGGCATTGGCCCTGCTCCACATGTGGCTTTCCTCACTCCAGCATGAATGAGCCGAGGCAGACTACTAAAGTCCTTCAGACTGGTTTAAAGGGTTTTAAACAGCACACAGACATCTGAATACACACACCAGCAACTGCACGTGGGGACCCAACCCCAGTGTTGGTCTGCCATAATTTTTGGAAAGTCTAAATACCTTATGTAAAACTCTGGTGTCAAAGAGCTAAAACTTTTTAGGTACAGTCCATTAAAATGTATTTGTCCAGATCAAATAATGAACCATGTAAAAGCAGTACCTCGAAGCAATTTGCAGTGTTCATTATGTCTTCATTTTCATGAGGTTCTGTACAGAAGAAGGGTTATTCTCTTATCTTCTTCCTTCTTCCTCTGTAACTCTTTGATCATTGACATAAATGGGATTTCTGCTCACCCTGCTACTTTTTTTGCTTGAATGCATTTTTTGATGAAATTGGCTTACTTTCCAGACAGAACGTAAGCACCATTCATATTTTATGCATTACGCCAATAACAGATACATTTGTTTACACGCAAGAAAATTCAAATGCACATCATCACATGCTCCAGCATCATTATAGACAAGGCACATAAACATTTCTTCAAAGTCTACAGCACCTCCATGGCTCACTGAAGCATTAAGGCTATTTACTGCTCTAGTATTTCTTCCACAGATCTCCCAAAAATCTTTGTGGAGAAGTCTTCCTGGGAACACAGCAAGATACCTGTTCCATCCCTCTCTAGCTCAATAATGCAACATAACAGAACTGCGCCAATGCTCACTTACCCAGCCTCACGAGTTAGGTCACATGCTGGGATTCCTTTTCCTAATGCCAACACTCTAAACAGCCCACAAACTCAAAAACAAACAAACCACCAAATACCCTACCAGAACTTGTTATCAATGTGACCAGCAGCATAGGTCACCCCCAGAAGGCTATCTGAAGAGTTTTCTCTTCAGTTTGCTTTCTCTAGGGACCAATGACTCAGAAGGGCAAATTTTCTCGCTCTGTACCACAAATCAAAACACAGCCTCTAACTCAGGACTTGCTGAGAAATCATCCCAAAAACTGGCTGCCCAGTCAAGGAAGTTGAGAAATTTCAGGACTGAATTGCTCTTTCCAGTTCCTCAGTGCAGTGATCACATCTTCAAAGCTTCTGCCATAAATGAGAGAGTACTTGTTGCAGACATCTCCCCTGCAGCTCTGTAATGCTGCTCAATTTCCTACACATACTTAGGGAACTGCAAGAATAACAAAAACTCTGCAGATGTCAGTCTGGAGAGCTCGACTCCATCCTGTCTCAGTCACAAAGCTCCTCCGTGATTCTGTGCAAGCAAAGATCTTTTCACCTCTTCCCACAACACCCTTAATTGCTTCTGTTTTCCTCCCCTCTGTTCTCTGTAGAAAAAACAGAATTTGTTTTCCCTGCTGTCTTCATAACAGGTAATCAGACCCACCTTTCTACTTTTCACTCAATTATCACAGTAGTACTGTTTGACAAATCTATAGTAGGACATGGTCAATTGCTCTGAAGGGCTGGGGAATGCACTGTAGATTGAAGCCCAGCTGTTCGCAGTGTAAAGAAGATCATAAGTGAAAGATGCCACTTGTGGGTGGTTGCTGCATTTATTTATTTTTTGAAGGATTCCAAGACCCATCCTGAGCTGACAGCAATTTGTCTAGCTAAAACAGATCCTCTGCAGTGCTATAAAAACAGAAGGCAATGAAAAGCTGAAAGGTGCTGGGAACTAAGGCAAATTAGAAAAGTCTCCTTGATTCTGCATGAGGTAGAGCAGAGAAAACAACAGGACTCCTCAAAAGGGAATACACAATAATGAAGAATTTATTGGAAATCTCTCAACCTACACAAAACTGCCAGTAGAATTCATAGAAGAAAAAACAGCACTGAAGAACTCTAAGGAACAGATTACAAGTGTGAAAGGTTTAATGAGATCATTTTGTGAAGATTTAATAAGATTTTATAAAAAGTCCCAAAGCAGAACCCAGGAAAGTGACAATTTTTGAAACATCCTGTGCCACAACCGAGTTAGAAGGAAAAACAGGAGGGAAAATAGGATAGTGGTATTTTCAAAGATGAAAACACTTTTAATCCACAAGAAAGGATGCACACTCAGGCTGTTTACTCAACACTGCCTGGAATATACAGTTACATGCCTGCTATTTATTATATGCCTGCTGTCATTCTGTTTGAAAAGCATCCTGTCCCTATGCAGCCTTTTACAGCAAGCTTCAGTGAAAGAAACACAGCAATATTATTACTCGCCAAGCACTGACCATCTTTGTCCAGAAAGGGAGTGCAAGGGATAAAAAAGGTAAGAGTATCATCTATTCCATGCCCTCAGAAGTTACTGTGGATAAAAAAAGAGTAATCTGAAACATTTTCTTTTCAATGTGGGGGAGGGGAGGAAAATAAAAAATTGCTGAACTGTAACTTGTATGCTGAAGACCTCTTATTACCAGAAAGGTACAGCAGAAGAGACTGTGAGAATTTGGGAAAGCTTATCATAGATTCACAAAACCGTTTGAATTGGAAGGGACATTTAAAGGTCACCTAGTCCAGCTCCTCCACAATGAACAGGGACAGCTACAGCTAGATCAGGTTGCTCAGAGCCCCATCCAGCCTGACCCTGAGTGTCTCTAGGGACAAGGCATCCACCACCTCACTGGGCAACCTGTTCCAGTGCCTCACCACCTTTATTGTCGAACGTTTTTTCTTATATCCAGTCTAAATCTCCCCTCTTTTAGTCTGAAACCATTTCCCCTTTTTCTATCACAACAGACCCTGTTAAAGAGTCTGTCCCTTCTTTCTTATAGCTCTGCTTTAGATACTGAAAGACCGCTCTCAGGTCTCCCTCCTGAAGCCTTTTCTTCTCCAGGCTGAACAGCCCCCGCTCTCTCAGCCTGTTCTCGGAGGGGAGGTGATTCCATCCCTTGGATCATTTTGGGGGCCCTCCTCTGGACACTTCAACAGGTCCTTTTTGGCAGGGCTGTGCTCTACCCATATGTCCCCCAGCTTGTACTGACAGTGGGGGTTGCCACAACCCAGGTGCAAGACCTTGCACTTGGCTTTGTCGAACCTCTCTGGAAGGCATCCTGTCCCTTAGGTGTGTCAACCACACCACACAGCTTGGTGTCATCAATGCTTCTCTTACCAAGGTAAGAATCCTTTGCTCCCACTCCCCTTTCTGTGGCAGTACTATACACACAGCAACTCTCCATCATCCAATGTTTAAATCCATTTATACGAAATTCTTTGTTCTCCATATCCACTTATTTTCCCAGTGCTTTGCTAATGAAAGCCATTACCGAGCTCATCTCCAATCCTCACAGCCATTAGCCACTGAGTCACCATGGTAATACGCAAGTATAAAAAGTATAACACGGTGTAAACCAAAAAGTATTTGAGGAATGAGTTGATACAGTTTTCTTCTTAGAGGGGCACCTTTCTAGACCCTACTACCTAAGGTTGCAGAAACAACACTACCTGGGATCGCTAACCAAGGAAGGCTGAAGAGGAGGGAAAAAGGATTGCTACCCTGGCTTTATCATACACATTGGTGCTGCATGTGTTCTAAGTAAAGGACCATCTATCACCTGAAGGACTCATTTCATGAAGGGTGGAGAAAGGTTGCTGGAACACAGACTGAACAGTCTCCAAACCAGTCATTCGTCTAATCTTCAGATATTACTAATGGGGAAAAAATAATCAGGGATACTAAGAAACCTGAGGCAGATTATTATTTTATTTTAAAAATCTCAGTTGTTTTCAGGGTTGTTTTTTGTTGTTGTTATTGTTTTGGGCTTGTTTTTGTTTGTTTTTACTACGTTGGCTTTCTGGAGGTTTTTTTTTGGTCCGAGTCCCAAAATTTTAATTGCCTCCTGCCTTCTGGCTGTTCTGATGAGCCAGAGGTTCTACAGTTCTCACATCACCATGAGGTGGGACATTCAATAACAGAGCATGGTGTGGGTCAAGCACCAAGAAAATACCAGAAAACCTCATAGAGGGAGAAGCCACTTGCAGCAAGCTTGCACAGGCAGCTCTCAGGTCCTTGTCAAGAGCCCTTGGTTCCCAGGGAGGGCGACAAAACAGCAGAGCTGCACTGGATACCACCCTGCCACATAGCTGGCTCTCCAGCAATGTGACCACACAACCCTTCCATACTCTGCATTGGTGAGAAGAGCTGGAAAGGCACGTGCTAAGGTGAAACATTTGGCAACAGCAACTTGGAAAGAAGAAAGATAAGGAAAATTTGAGGAGGTGCAATCTCCTTACAATCAACATGTACTGTTCTCAAATACTTGCTGGTTTACAGCAGGCGCTTAGTCTCTGGTGCTGGTCCTCCTCTTACACCACAGTGGGGTTTCCCATCTGCACTGATGTTTGCTAACAGCCAGTCAGCACCAGTTAAGACAAAAAATAAAGAGAATTTGCCCTTATTTTCAATTTGTTGAACAGTTCATGCAGTGTAGGAAAATCCTGTTGACTCCCAGGCTTATTCAAGACAACACTCACTCTTTTTTGTATTCGGTAGGATTATAACAAAGTTAGTTGTGAAAATTATTGAAATTGTGAACCTTATTTTTCCTCCAGCTGCCCTCGGGTTTTTCCAAGCAATACTATGGCTAAACTTCAAAAAAAGATTATGCTTCATAAATGTTACTGAATACATGAATTTTAACATTGTAGCCATTAACACCATATTCTGCTGCTGCTGAGATACAGGACAAGTCTAAAAGCACTCGTTAACATTTCTGCTCCCTCTCTCACAGCAGGCAGCAGACATATTTTGCAGCAAGATCTGTAAGTGCAAATCTCCAAGCAGTTCAACATTTTGTGTCTCCCTTCTGGTTGAAGTGACACTTACCACACTTGATTACATAAGAGCTACTTGGAAAACGGGCTCTGAATTGGAAACAGCATACAGTACAAGGTAATTAGATTAATTAATTTACTAATACATTACTTAGTCATACAAGTGACTTGCTGAAGACAGCAATCAAATGGTAAGATAGCACAAAGACAAGATGCTTAGAAACAATTCAGCACTGCTGGGACCAGTAATCCCACTATGCTTGGCTTTATTACACGACGAGATATTTCTCATGGACTAGCCTTCATAATTCGGGTAAAGCATCTGGTATTAGCAGCAAAGCTAGAGAAAACCCCACCAGTCACTGATGTCTAGAAGAGGTAATGACCATAAACACAGCTGGAAAGAATTTAAGTGTTACATGCAGCCTTAAGGTTTGGTCATCAAAGGCTGTTTCAAGAACCAGTATTCCAAAGACAAATCAGATTTCAAATAAGAATATATTTCCTGAAGTAACATTTCAGTTTTGCTTCTGTTTTCCCTCCTAAACACCTTCATACTGCATGTTTCATTACAAAATTCAGATTCTTTTTACTTCAGCAGTAATTTAATTCATGCTTTTTGCTCGCTCTCTCTCACAAAGAAAAACCACTATAAAATCAAGTCAGACTGCAATTATTTCTGTAATATCTTCTTGTAAAAAAGGATCTGATGAGTGAATAAATAACTGAATAAGCAGCAGTTGAAGACCAACTTAGACCAACTTTGCTGATTATTAACAGCCTAAGCAATCAGTTACCATAACCACTGAGCCCTCAATATTCTATTTGCTGAGACGAAACTTCTATTCAAACTGCTACTGCCTGTTGTTGAAAGACTTCACTGTGTTACAAGTGACCTGGGAAAACAGGAAACCACCTTTGGGCTTTACAGAGTTTACAGATAAGCACAGTAGCAACCACCCACCAAAATGTGTTTTTGCTCATCTTGCAGTCAGGGTGGCAGAGTGGTATGGCAATTCATCTACGATGTACAAAGTTGCAGGAATGAGACAGTTTGGGACAAAGAAAAGAGCCAACTCAAGTATGGTAATACAAGGAAGCTAAAGATAAGCAGATGAGTAGACTAAATGCAACAATACAGTTATGCATTCAGTGATCACAGCTTTTTATAGAACACTAATTACAAGCAATGGACAACTGATAAACATTGTCATTACTTCATTGAAGCAAGGGCATTTCTGAATGGCTAGTAATCCATGCTTATGAGTATTACATAAATAAAAGGGAAAAACTTCCTGAAACTTCTCTACATTTCATCCATTGGTTCTGAAGGGAACATCTTCACAGTCAGAAACTTTCATTCATAAACCAGATTCTGATACAAGGGTCAAAGCAAATATTGGCTGACATATCTTTCATAGATTATGATCCAGAGAATTACAGGCTAGATGGTTTCACTTGAGCCTCAGGGAAACTCATGGAGCGAGTACTCCTGAATGTCATTTCTGGGCACAGGGAGATGATGATGATTTGCAATAGCCAAAAAAGATTTAACAAAGGTAAATCATGCTGGATCAACCTGATTTGCCTTCTAGGATGAAATGACAAGATCAGTGAGTAGAAAAAAAAAAAAGCGGTAGATGCTGTCTGCTTTATTTTTAGCACAGATTTCAATACCACCTCCCTCTTCTGCCACCATCCTGGTATCCAAGTTGAGATGCTATGATTTGAGAAGATGGGCTACCAGTTGAGTGAAGAACTGATTGTTGTGTCAAGCTCAGTGGATAGTGGTTCATGGCTATTCTCCACCCAGAAGTAGAATATTGCAGGGATATATCATGGCACCTTTTTTTTTGTTTAATGTCTCTGTTAATGATATTAGAGGAGACAGAATGCACGCTCTCAAAATCTGCAGATGACTCCAAACCAGGAGGATGAGCCAACACATTTGCAGGCAGAGCTGCCACTCAGAGAGACCTAAGCTAGAGGAAAGAGTTGACAGAAACCTCATAAAATTCAACAGGGACAAATGCCTACCCCGTCCCTGGTAAGGAAAATGTCCTAGCAGTGATACATGTTGGGGAGTGGCCAACTGGAGAACAACTCTGCAGAAAGTCTCTAATGGGACAACAGCAAGATGCACACAAGCCTACAGTGCATCCTGGCATCAAAGACAGCCAACAATGTCTTAGGCTGTGAGAAGTAGAAAACAGACTGAGGAAAGTGATTCACTCTTACTGCTTGGCGCTCACTAGACTGAGTCTAAAATACTGTGTACAGTTCCGGGCACTGCAGTACAAGAAAGGTACTGATGAACAGGAATGAATTCAGCAGATGGTCACTAAGATGGACTGAGCTGGGTTGGAGACACCTTTGCCTGTGAGGAGAGATTGAAGGAGCAGGACATATTCAGCCTAGAGAAGACATAGCTTCAGGTGAGTTAGTACTTGCCCACTCATACTAACGGGGACATCACCAAGCCAACAGAACAAGCTGCTTCGCAGTGGTGCACTGCATGAAGAGATGGTGACCAGATGTTCTTACTGGATATAGGGGGGGAAAAAAGTCATGGGGATAAATCAAGCGCAAGGAAAAAGCCGTCACAAATCCAAAACATAGCATCATAGAAGATAATATGAAGAAAATTAATTCCATCCCAGCCAAAACAGTACAGTCAAGAAAGGTTGTAGAATTTTTTGTTTCTGAATGTGTTCAAAACCAGCCCAGACAAAGTCCTGAGTAGCCTGGTGAAAATATAAGCCCTGCCTTAAGCAGCAGATGAGACATAAGAACTCCAGGGGTCCTTTCCAACCCGACTGGTCTATGATTCCATTAACCTCTTAATAAGTCTTCTCCACCTCCCCACACTCTACTATAAAAAATCTAAACACGAAACAATCTCTGACTTCATTTCAGTTACACTAGCTTTCAAAATATCATTATTCTGCACCCTTCATGTGACCTGCTGTTTGGGTTTTTTGAAGCTATTACAAACTACAGTATCATGAAGAAAGTGATGCCTTTCCTATTTCACAGGGACCTTGGCATACTCTGAATGATTACAGAAGGGGAACAACACAGCTTATTTTTCTGTTATCTACCTCAAACAGGGGTAAGTGATGGCTAATTCAACTTTATGGACAGACAAAATAAGGTCACACTGTCAACATCACATTCTTAAGTTGACAGGTTTCTCACACCACTTTTTGCTGGTAAATGAGGAAGACAATTTTGGACCAGCTCCAGGTATTAGATAGTAGCTTTAAAAAAAAACAATGCAAATGCAGTTTCTGGTTTCTAACACGTGGAAGTAATGACTGCTACAACTACTGATGGTGTGAGTTGCTCTGATTAATAGGCAAAAGCTCTGTATCATCATCTCTGGTCCCCCTATGAGAGTACACAATAGCCCAGAAGTCAGTATAGCATACTTTCAGCACTGTGTAAAATTCAACAATTTTTGTGGAAGTAAATATTTAATGTACATATTACTACTTATTAAAAAAACCCTACTTTAGGACAAAAAGTATTCCTCTTCAATTCTCATTTACAAGAATTAAACTCAGTGAACACAGCAATAATAAACAAGTGCTAGCATAAGGTAGTCATATTTTACCAGCAGATCAATTCCAACCTGTCTTATTTTCTCTCTCTTATACAAATGAGTCATTGTGGACAGAAACCAAGTCAGGATTAGCATGCAAGATCATCTTCTACTGAGATCCGAATCCTTACCGCAAGGACTAACATAGACTGTAAATTACATGCAAATACTGAGGGCAATGTGGTAAAACAGCATTTGTTTTTAACACAGACTTTAGGCTCAGAAACACTGCCTAGTGTCTAAGCCTGGTCCACAGTATCAGAAAATTGACTGTTTCATTCAAACATATTTTATCACATTGATTAAAAAATTGAGGGAGTAAATGGATTTTAGAGTAAGACGAACAACCAGAAGGAACACAGTGAACTGAACAAGAACAGTAAATATATCATATTATAGACCGACAGCAAGGATGACCAAATTAGATTGAATAAATCAAGACTAACCACTGGGATGGAACATTTTGTAATGCAACTGAAAAGGTTAATAAAAGCTTACTGTTAAATTAAACTCCCTGCAGATTTCTCTCCAAGTCAAAAGTGTCTAGCTGAATCAACACAGAAAAAAGTTTAAAGGAAAATAATCTGTCTGAAGCATGTAAGACAACACAAGAGTGACATTAATGAAATAAAAATCAGAATAATTTATATCTTGATGTACATTTGACAGAAAAAAAAGGCACCACAATGAACTGAAACACTTCTTACAAGATCTCACAAAGAGGGAACGGTAAGCTAGTAAGCTGGTCAAATCGCTTCATATGAGGAGCTCAGGAGAACCCATATTCTATTTGGATGTAATTACACATGACAACAGGAAGGGGACACCTTTGAATGGTATGTTAGTAATCAAAATCAGGAATGACAATTTTTAAAGCCACATAAGTGAAAAAGATGTTCATGGTAAGTCTCTCCCAGAGGTCTTCTGGAGTAGTGACTGCTCAAGCACTTCTTGCACCATGCACAGTTATTCTTGTTCAAAAACTGGAACCTGCCACGTCAGAGAAAAGGGTACAGTGAACTGAAGTCCCAATTCAGCAAAACAAGCACTTTGACTCTCGTTTGGCAAAACTCATTTTCTGAAGTACTGCTTAAAGCAACTCCAATGAGTTCTTCAGCAGGTTTTTCCCCAAAGGTGCTATTTTACCCCATTAAATCTCCAGCTATTCTAACCATGCGATAAATACTATCTTGAGAGAATAATGGGAAATTCTGCTAAAAAAAGAAGGGGAAGGGAAGAAGGAAAAAAAGGAAGAAGAAAAAAAGAATAATAAAAAAAGAAGAGACAGCTGCAAGCATCTGTGTTCCAAGAATCATCTATTGATAACTGACTTCCAAGAGGACTGCTTGGGCATGAGTTAGACCACACTAGCTGGTGTGGTGTACAGACCAAGACAACACAGCAAAGATACTACTCACACTCTTTCATGTTGATAACTGTAGAATTTTGGGGCAAAAAGAAACCTTAGATAACTTGGAAGTCATACAGGTAGATGGGGGAAGGAGGAGGCTTCCCAAAGCATTTGTGAGGCTCAGAAAGGCATCCTCCTTTTCTCCAATTCCCTTATCTCAATTAGCTGGCCTCAGCAGAGCTCATACTATTTTAGAATTCATTTTTCTTAAGAGCTTTACCTCTGATAATGTGAATAAAAATGCTCTAAATTGATTCTGTTGTAACAGACCAGATAACAGTAACTACATGCAGCCAATTGTTCATACATAATAAAAATGGCATTAGAGTTTAAGTTAAAATTACATATTGCATTCTTATTACAACTTTAAAGCTTCTCTATACATAGGAGACACTTTGTAAATTATGAGGGCAGTTACATAACCGAAAATTGAAATAAAACTTTAGAGCTGCCTATAATTTTACAGGGCTTAACAAAAAGGAGAGGTGTGTGAGACTTCAGAATTACTCCTTTATAATATGCCAAATTAACTTGAGAGATCTTTGGTAACTAATAAATGGGAACAAGTGAAGTATGAAAAAGGTCAGGGTGGGCTACAGAAAAACTATTAGATTAAGATTCAATCAGACTTTAATCTAAATATCTCATTTTTCACACTAAAAGAACAAAACAGAAAAGAAAAAAAATCAAATCAGAATGTTTTTGACTTAAAAACGGAGCAAAAGGCCAGGTGGAGGGGAAGTTCAAACTAACCAAAATGAAGTTTGATCCAACTCTTCCCCCAACCTGAAATAGGAAAAAAAACTACGAAAGATTTATCACTTCATGTCAGTGCTCTACAGCAGCGATATGGCAGTGATATACATGCTACATCTTCTGTTTTCAAAGTCAACTCAATATTTAAAAATATAAAACATACAATAATTAAGAAAAAATACTCCAAACTTGTATGAGTACAGGAACTTGTATTTTCAAAAAATTGTGAATAATGTAATGTTTCAGATTGACTTAGGCCAAACCATGTCAATGTTTCTCTCAATAAGGCAGGCCCCATGCTCTTCCCTTCCCCAGCCTGCCCTGTTGCCAGTGTTATCACACCTGTGACCATACTATCAGCACGATCAGGGACTTGAGTTTTTAAATACACTCTACTGAAAAGCAACTTGGGGATCATTTAGATAATTAGCTTGGCTCATATTTCAACCTGTTTGGCTGCCATTCTTGAATTAACTGTGAAACACTTCAAGAGGGAGGCTGGAGGACAGGCAGTAGAAAGACCAATCTACATCTATCAAACTCTGAATGCTTCCTCCCATCTCTACTCTAACAAAGTGCTCATAGATGGCTGCTGGCATCCCTCTGGTACTGCAGACCACTGTAAAATGGAAGCCCTGCTCAAAAGTCTTCATTTCTTCCCAGATTAAAGTAAAAATGCATTATTCAATTCAAACTTAGGTTATGAGACAGATGTAATAAAAATTTCCTGGCATATAGGGAGTAGAATTTGAGGCTGACTGCAAAACTTACAAGAGATTTCACTCAAGAAAGAAAGTCTTCCTGAAGTCTATTCTTAAAAAAAACCAAAAAACAAACAAACAAAAAAAAAACAAGCAAACAAACAAAAAACCACAACCATTTTAAAAAATACCACCATGGTATGGCTGGTCTTAAATATTCAATAATCTTTTAACAGATTAAGAACACTCATGAGGGGAAAAGGATAGCCTGAGAAAATAATAGATACTCAGAAAGTGTGTCCTAGGCTAAACTATAATTAAAACACATCGTGTACAAACCCATTCAATGAAGAACAGCTAACGGAAAAGCTAAAATGAAAACCAATCTCCTTCAAACCAAGCATGGATCAAACTTCCTAAACTTCCAGACTTCGCTTATGTATTCACCAAAGTACCTCTGCTGAAAGAAGTAGAAGCTGGTATTACTACGGAGCCAAAATTAATTTGTGTTACCAAAATTAACTTTGATATCAAGTTGTTACAATTCAATTTTCTGACCTAGCTGCAATGATCTAATAAAAAAGTAGGGTAATTTAAATATTTTACCCATCAAGAACTTTCCAACGATGCCAATGAGAGTAAAAGATCAAAGATTTTAATTTAGAAGGTAAATAATTTCCAATAATCATGACCATCATTCATTATCCCTAGCACGGGTTTTTGCAGCCTTTCAGTATGACAAATTGAACAATTAGGAAGCATTTTTAATGGCCAGGTTAGAATCACAGAACGGTTTGGGTTGGAAGGGTCCTTTAAGATCATCTAGTTCCAACCCTCATGCTATAGGCAGGGACACTTCCCACTAGACCAGGTTGCTCAAAGCCCCACCCACCTGGGGGTTAAGTACATCAGCTTAAGTACAGAACTAAACTACAACACTTACCTAAAAAAAAAAAAAAAAGACGTACACAAAAAATTCTTGGTTGGAAAAAAAGCAAAATAAAACTTCATCAGGATAAAAGGAAGGCTAGGACTTTTCTTTTTAAAGATATTCATACATTCTAATAAAATCAAAGTACGAAGTATTAGCCTCAGGTTCACATACTCAACTGGAATAAAGTCCCCTTTATGTTGCCATAGTGATCAGCAAGAAAAGTTTCCATATGATTCTGAACATACTGAAAAATTCTATTATTTATTATTTACCAACCTGGAGGTCAGTAGGAAAGCTCAAAATTTCTAAATAAAGTTTACATCCACAGAGAAATCAAAATGGGGAACTAGTCATACATTTGTTAATACTGATGAAAACATTTACAAGGAAAGACTATACTGAATCGGCAGCAATTCCTCAAGCTAATTAAGTATTAAAACTATTTGCTTTTATTTAGTTATCATGTAGGCTGCTGATATTACTAAACACTATGCTAGTATAATCTATGCATAAATAGATGGAGTTTCGAAAGTTCAGGACCACACTGGTCAGTGAAGACTGGTCAGTACAGCCAGATTCCACATTCCACCACCTTGCCTACACTGGGCATGTTTCTTTATAAACCCAAGGAAGGCACAAGGATGGAAAAGCAGCATACTGTCCCTTTCAAATAAAACCAATGAAAGTCTCCTCATGGAGAGTAAATACATAAAACCACCTCTGCGGTGGCTCCATAGCCTCCAGGCTACCAATATGGCAGGCTCCCTGGACTGTCCAGTTCCTCTGCCTCACAAGGGAGAGCAAGAAAGAAGGGGCTTGTAACTCAGCATAACATATCCTGGGTCTGCTGGAGGGGGAATGGACACCTGCTATAGGGTTTCAAGGCACAGCAGCAAACAGTGAAAGCAGTGAAGATGGTATGTACATCAAGGAATATCTTTGTGAGGACTGAGCCCTTCAGTTCCTCTGTCAGCCATTCACCTGTAAACAAGTTCAGGAAAGTCTGAAAGTCTCACAAAGACTCAGAAAGTTTCCTTAAAAAAGATACTACTGTTCAACTTCGTTTGGAAGAGGGGCAGGGTGGAGCGCTGTTTGAGTCTACGCAACTCTTAGCAGACAAAACTTGTGTTCAAATTTGAAGAGTTTCAAAAGAAACAAAATTTCATGTTTTCCATTGCAGAAATTTTCCACAAGAAAATAACAAGCTACATGCAAATACAAAATGTCTCCAGTCACAGTATCTTATACTTTTTTAATCACTGACTATTAGTACAAGTTTTCATGTGAAAGAGTAAAGAACCCAAGGGGAATTCTTGCTCACACAACAAAGTTGCTTGAGATTGCAGCTAAAGGACTAGAAGTGTTGAAGCATGTTTGACCTTCAAATGTCAGCATGTTCATCTTGCAAAGATTCTGGATATTTACACAACCGTGAAGTGTTGTAACACTTTCCCTAGGGACACAGTCAAAGAACAGCAACAAGCCCAGCAGGAAGATGGCTTGTGTTGTCCCAGCACAACTTCCTTGTTGCCCCTGAATGCCAACCGGTCACTTCATGAGGACACTGCTGGGCATGAACTCAGCCAGCACAACATAGATCTCTTGTCTTGAGGCTCTCAGCAATGTGATATGATGAATTAATGTGTGCTAGGCCTGAGTGACTTCCAGCATTCAGTGCACAGCCCCATAATGCTGCCATGCCTCCCCTTGCCAATGATGGAGGACTTATCATTCGAGGGCAGATAAGTGCCAAGATGCTGTGCTGTCACATCTAGCTTTATCAGTCCTTTTTGCCTGAAGGGCGATGTGCCCTTTATGAGAAATACTTCACTGAAAATTAAGCAAGTTCTTTCCAGCACTTAAAGTCATTTTGCAAATTCTTTCTAAGGTTACAGATGAACTCTTAGAAACAAACTTTCAACAAGTACAAATATTTTGGTGGTGTTACAGTTAAATTATGAACCATTTTACTGTGTTCTTTAAGCAATCTACATTTTTTCAAGAAATCTAATTCTGATTTCCTGGTGCTAGTATTGTGATAAATAAATACCAAGTCTAGAAATTACTTCAGAGCTTGAATTCAAAGCAACAGAGCTTAAACACAAAGCCAACTCTAAGTTATATATGCACAGTGATACTGTTGGAAGCAATGGAAAAAAAACAAAATGGCCATAACATACAACTCAAGTGCAATAACAAAAGCGCTTGTTCAAAGGCTGCTTATATTCTTGAAGGATAGCTCCAATATTCTCCTGGAGAAACTGGCAGCCCATGGCTTGGACAGGTACACTCTCTGCTGGATAAAGAACTGGCTAGAGGGCCAGGCCCAGAGAGCGGTGGAGAATGGAGTTAAATCCAGCTGGTGACTGGTCACGAGTAGTGTTCCCCAGGGGCTGGTAAGCCCAGATAGGCCCACAGTTGACACAGTAGTACAGTTCTATTCTATGATTTAGTCCCAACCCCTTTCCTAATAATCCCTAACACTGTGTTGTTGGGTTTTTTATGACACTAACGAACCCATGTTTTCACAGAGCTATTAATACTTGAAGTCTCATTCCAGAGTGGCTAGGAGCTACTCAAAGTATCGCCATATCTACTAAGATAAGATTAATTTATTTTGTGCCTCCCCATGTACATTGTCTTAATTGCACTGATTTTCTCCTGCCATTCTATCTCTAGTGAATCAATAGCAGAGAACCACCTGAAACCCTTCATAGTTTGCCTTTATTAATTATACCCTAAATAGCTTTGTGACATCAGCAGATGGGTCACAACATAATTTACCACCTTTTCCAAATCACTCACAAACATTTTGCATGTCTCAAGCAGAAGATCTGATCTCTGAGATTCTGCTGTTGACCTTTTTCCACCTTGAGGATGAACCATTAATTCCTAGCTTTTTTTTCTTCCTTATTTAGCCATATAATAGTTTTCTCTTCTATTCCATGGTAGATTAATTTCTTTAATAGCTTCTGGTAATGGACCTTGTTAAATTTCTTTTGAAAAACCGAAGTAGACACACTATCTATTGGCCTATCTAGTCCTTCAAAAAAGTGAAAGTGCCTCTTCCTCAATCTCATACTCAGTGGCAAGCCAATATTCCAAGGTGTCTATGCTCCTCCTCTCCTCAGCAGAGTAATGAAATCCATTTTTAGGATCTTCCTTAGAATGTTTTAGAAATATCCAGTGATTCCCATCACTGACCCTTCCTTTGCAGTTAATAACTGCATCAAATCTGCTAGCAACACTCAATCCTCCTGAGAACAGAACATATTTAGGAAAAGCAGAAATCTGTGGGAAGATGCTCCATATGTATATCAATTTAATGACACGTGACAGGATGTACACTTCCTTTCTCCCCCCCTCCCTATCTTTCCTTCCTGAAGGGCCAGGCAAACAACACATTTTAATTAGCAGATTTCTCCCACAGCAAAATTAAGTACTATATGTTGGAAGAAACATCCAAGGAAGGATGAATCATCTCTGTGGCAGCACAAAGATTCTCAGATGTAAAGTTCCCGTTTTGAAGGTGGGTGTGCACAGTGTACAGGGTATGAAACTTACACAGTAGCTTCACACATTTTTCATAGGTTGCAAATGTGTGAATGCACACTTAAAAATCAAACACTTCATGAAGAACTTGTGTACACTTCATGAAGAACTGTTGCATTTATGCTTAGACATATGCACACTGTTTCAAGACTTTTATAATTTGAAGCCAACTGCTAACTGATAATTTTAATTTTGAAGCTTCATCCAACTCTTCTTTAGCCTACCACCTATAAAATATGGATGACAGTCCTTACCTGATGACCATTATGAAACTGAAATAGTCTCCAAGGTGCTCAGGTAAGATCAGAGAAACTTTGGAGAGGAAATTGATCTTTGTCTTTAGGCAGGGTTTGAACAGGAAGCAGGGGATAAGGCTGAGTGATGCACTGAGTAGGAAGCAGAAACAAAACAGCATGCAGCACATTAGGAGAGCAGCAGTGGCTGAGCACTGGTAAAGTCCCAGACTGGCCAGCATAAGCTCATGGGGGCCACCGTAGCTTTCTCATTTTCCAGTTTTTGAGCTCTTAAATTTTTAACCATAGCAATACCTTTTGTGGTAAACTCACTTTACATAAAGCACTGAGGATAAAGCAGGAATGTCTGACATTCACAGAGCCCAGACAGAGTTAGAAGAGACAGAAACTTGGTCCAGCTAGGACTGGTCATTCAAGAAGAAAACACAATTTACCTTTTCAAGCTCTTACACATTTCAAAATAGCCTGGGCTTTTTACTATATATATATATATTTTTAAAGACAGTATTTACTACCATTTTTACTGCTTTCTTTAATGGGTGGCTATTGACAAGACCTCTGCAAATCAGTGACTGCTTCCTGTGAGATGTTCTTCAGGTGTATACACCACCTGCTCTGGTTTCCTTATCACATATTAAAGTGACAAATGAAACATTTGTTTACAACATTTATTTAAAAGGATTTTGTTGTTGTTGCTTCAGGAGTAGATTTGTTGATCTGTTATGTTCAAAATATTAAAAAAGGTTTTCCATTTTGACTTATTCCACAAATCCATTTCTAATTAAAACGTACTCCCGTCACTAAGCAAATAAAACCTGTGTACGCCCTAAAAATGCACTGAAATAGAAGAGTTCAGACTTACTCCTGGTCTAATGCTGTACAAAAATATGATACTTTACATTTAATTATATGTAAAGGTGCTCTCTGGTCTCTGTCTGCAGGCTAATTTTGCTTCATCTCTTCACTTCAACATTTCACCGGCTCCAGCTCAAACTTGGCTAAGAAGGAGCTGAATCAACGCTTGGCACAAGCGCAGAAGCTGTGACTGGCTGAGGAAGGTCTCACTTGCCTAATGAGAGATTGCATTCGGGATTTCTCTGCCCACTCCCCATCCCTCCCTCTAGTGAATGGTACTTTGTCCTTGAAGCATGCCAATACCACATTAGTGGTTTATACAGTCCTGGTCCATGAATAAAAAGCTTGGAAAGGCACTACAGTAAACCAGGAGATGATGCAGCTGCTGAGAATTGCAATGAAAAGATAAACTTGTTGTCATTTGTGAAAATGATCAGTAAAGCCAGCTGATGCTTAACAGCCACCTCCTCTACTACAGCAGCTGACCATAAAATTCAGGTCAATTGAGTTCAGGTATATATGGAAAACCATTTCTATTCAATAAAGCATGTCAGGTCGTGCTCTTAATTACACTACTGCACAGCAGGGCATTCAGGAAGACACTTGATGAATTGAGGCCCCATATTTTGCTGCAATTAGCTGAGCAGTGAGGGCATGGCAACAGAATAAGATTCATTCTGCTGGCACAATGCCAAAGAGCTCCAGTGTGCCAGCCAAGTGCAGCTTTGGGCCTGCACAGGGCCTGCCAAGGCAGCCCAAGCCATGGCTGCACTGCAGCAGGAGAAGCCTGCATGCTCACAGCCCTCACTGCCCCTCAGAAAATGCACCCAGCCTGCACAGGCAGGGCTCCCCTTCCCACTAACATCATGCCAAAAGCACCGCTAGCAGAAGGAGTATTGTCTGCTACGGAGCAAAGAACAGAGATTACAGGATTTCTCTTAGCAGCATTGCAACGTGTAGTTGTGCCTCTCATTGCACTACAGATTTCTCTGCCCACGGTCTCATTAAGGAACTCAGACTGTCAGTCTTCGAGATCTTCTCCCTCCCATCGGCTAGTGCTGTCAGAAAATCTAGATGTGAGGCAGTCACGTAGGCTGAAAATAAGTGCATCTTGTATTTTAGGAAAAGAGTGCAACACGAGGCTTGCCTGCATGACTCCCATGGCTGAGTGGAGACTGAGGCAAGCTAGAGGTGGGATAGGGAAACAGGCAATTAATGTCATTCTGCTGGTTAGATGCTCCATGGAGAAGGCAGAGGAGAGCTCTTCCAAGGTGTCTGGAAAAGCGGCTTGCCATCACAGCTGGAAATAGGTGTGCTATGCAGTGGGCTGAGAGAAAAGAATAGCCAGTACTATCAGGTAGCAGTGGAAAACAGCCATTTCACATGCTTTCATGAACAAATCCCACTGTTAAAAATCACAAGTGAACTACCACATGGACTAGAACGAGTTGTGCAGTCAACTACATATATATTTATTTCAATTATTTATTCCAGGCATAATCCTAGTGTTTCCTCTGATATAATCGGCTAGGCATGTGCATCAAATCTTGCGTACGCCTTCTTGTCTGAGATCAACAAGTGGTTAACTTTACAAGCTGTTGTAAGTAATAAAGCATGACAAGGTAATAAATATTTTCAGTGATGCTTTTGTTAAAACCAAAACCAGAAGTCAGCATTTCACTACATCACTAAACAGCACAATATACTGATTGCATCGCCTGAGCCATTTGTTTATGAATCGTAAGTAATCAAAGTATGATTGAGAGAGGCTACATACCTAATAATATTTCAATACATCTGGATCCTTCAAGAGCTGCCTGAACACATACGGCTTAACAGCACACGTTAAAGGGACAACAAAACAGAGTCACACGTGAACACACAAGCATTTTACACAGCACAGTTAATCAAAGCCCTGTTTATTCCCTTTACCCCACCTCACTGGTAGGTATCCACAAACACCTATGTAATTTAGATTCTCCTTTCTCTCCAAGGATATGGTGTATATAATGAGAAGTTAGGCTAGGTTATTTTTCACCAACAGTTAATGAAATGCCATCTATTCAGGAAAGCGCAGCCATACATTTATCCAAGGTTTTAAAAGAATGGCACCGCTGGGACAAGGATGACTTTTCCTGCAGCAAGCCTGGAAAATGGAGCAAATTACCTCATTTCACAGACCACGTTACACAAATTCACCAGCTGCTTTTTCTCACAGGAGATGTGAAGAGAAAACAAACCAGAACTGCTCATTGTTTACACTGCCCCAGTGCACGAGTCCTGCCTTCCTGCTGCTTCTGCTTTAAAGAGGCCAGAATCATAGCCAGGGTATCTTTCTAGAACAGTTGAAAAAACAAAGTGGTAATCATGGGCTTCTTGGCACCACTTGCTGAAACCCAGCAGTAAGCTTATGTCACCATTTTGGAGCACTTGACTTAAAAAAAGAAAAAAAAAGTCCGCCTGCTTTTCGCATACTGCAGGTTTGGGGATGCCAGCATGCACAGTCACAGACAGTGCCAAAAAAACACTGCAGATCTTTGCTCCACAGCCTGCTAGTCTCACTGCTCACCATCTTTGTCTGAGCACACATTTGTTTTTATGTCAACCAGCATAGTTCTCCCTCTAACTGCACAATTTAACCCTTTAAACTCTGTAATAAAAAAATCTCTTCTAAATTGTGTCAGACTGCTGTCTTCAAGACAGAAAAAAAAAAAGAAAGAAAGAAGAGGAAGAGGAACCTAAATAGATTCCTATTTCTGTCATAAGGTGGGTAACAGCTTCAAGCTATAATAAGCACACCCCGGAAGATGTCATTTTCTAAAAACGTGAAGGTAAAACTAAAAATACTGTTGAGGCAAATGCCTTCAGTACGTTCACAGAGTTAAATAGAATTCAATCAACAATTTTCTTTTCAAGCAAAGTTTTCTCTCCTCAGTGAACTGAGACTGACAGTAGCCCATGTCCCTGGAAGGATGCAAGAGAGACAACATGAATGAGATTTACTACACAAGAACATTTTCTCAAAGCTTGTAGTTTTAAGAATGTTGTCAAGCCCTGCACAACAGCACAAAATCATATGTCGAAAATAAAAAAGATAATGCTTTTCTTCTTTGGCTCAACTAGAACATTTGAGGCTTTCATTTTGCCTCCTTTAACTACTATCTGCCTGCTTTAGCTGCATCTGCTCAAGAAAAGTAAATATGAACCTGTGCAATGTAATAAATCTTATCAATATTACAAAAGTATATAACTACAAATTGCTACACTACCACGCAAGAGTCTTGAAAAGAAAAGCTAATGGAGCAGTCAAGTGCAGCAGTGATACATGCTCTGCGCACCTCACAAGACTGAAGATCAGAATACAAATTGATAATGAAGATGCTCTGGCTTGAAAGCAGACATATTTCTATCACTCAGCCTTTCTAATCTTTTATGGAAAACAAATATCAAGATGGAAGAAATGATAAACTGACCGAAGGTTCTGAAGGTGATTTTCACACCGAGATGGTGTTTTTAATTCTAGAAATTGGTTACTGATAAAGAACTTAAAAAAACTTTTAATAAAGCTTACCATTAAACCTTGGGGGAGGGAAAAAACTAAACAAGAAATCACACTTACGCAACTCTGCAATCAGGTGTCCATTGGCAAGCTTTTTTATGGCATCTTATTTCTTATTAGTTAATGGTTGCCTACATCGAAGGTCTCCTTGCACTAAGATTACTGCAGAAAGGTTACCAACAGAGCCTTACTTCTGAAGCTGTCCACTACCAACCATATCAAGGGTATGGAACATACATATAAAGAGATGATAAACGAGATCAAATTTTAAACATAATATATATTAAATATTATTTCAATATTATTATTTCAATATTTTAAAAACTATATGTATTTTTAATATGGAAGAGGTATTATGTCAAGCAGCATCATACTCCCTCAAACTGCATAATTTAACCCTTTAACTCTGTAATTAAAAAATTACACCTTTTTTTTCTTCCCCTTCTAGATTTGTGCTCTCTTCACGGGGCCTGTTCATCATACCACCAGCTTTACCACCAAGAGGGCAATGAGCCAATAGGAAAGGATTCTCCCTCTAATGAACTTTTATTGCATGAAACACAGACTCGTTTTACCCCTTGTGGGACCACAGATAACAACCAGAGCGTCGGTGGAGAAATAACAGATAATGGCAATCATTCCTCCAGTAGACGTAGTAATGTGGCCGCTCTTCCCCTACTACTCCCAGGATCCTACTACCCTACTACTGCTCAGGATTTTGATTCTATTAGTTTTGTTCTAGTAATAGTCAAAAGACGAAGGGTAGGGTAGGGTAGGAGAAGGAGGACAAACACCCATAAATGCAGGCAAACACAACTGCATAAACTTCAGTTACAAGGAAATTTGGCAAAAAATAGCATATACATTTTTTTTAAACATAGAACATAAGTTAAAGGGCAAGGTATTATTTGAAATGAGCTACCTAAATGCCTTTAAAATTTTTGCCTTTAGCAAGGAAAGTCTAACTTGCTACCTAAGAGAGCAGACATTTAACTCTTGGTAAATTTTCATTTCAAAACAGCAGCTCAGGAAAAATATCTTAAAAGTCCAAGACCAGTTCATCACACCTGGAGGCAACTGCTCATAATGCTGTTCATAAATTTATGAACTTCCTTCTAAATTACTAGGCTTCTTACTTCTATTCCTTTTACCAAGAGACTGCTGGAGCTCCTTGCCCTTGCAGAAACTTCCTTGTAATTTCCAGATTAAATTTATTCATGGTCAATTTATATTCATTTGCTCTTGTGATGACATTGTCTTTTATCTTAAATTAAGTTGTAAGTTCTCCAGGGCTCTGACCAAATTCACATCAATATGCAGAGTCCTGAGCATAACACTTCCCAGAAAATAACTCAGAGCTTTAGTTATGATTAGAATACAATAAATAATAAAAACTAGGTTTTGCACATCCTCTAGTGTGCTCTTTCATCACTTCTGTAATTAGTCCAAGTAGACTCATACAAAATTTGATCAAATAGGTAACGATGAAGCCAGGTGAGACTGCAGTTCAGCCCCAGTTCTATGAAGCTGATTATCTTTCTCTACAAGTTTACTTGCCCTACATGCTAATCTTTATCTTGACTATGGACTACTAAAGAAAACACAGCAACAAATGGGAAGACGACCTTTTACACAATTAACATAAAAAATTTTGGAATAAAAGTGATCAACACAACACGTGCAAAGGCTTGGAAAGCACTCAAAAAGTGGCGGGTTCCTTCACACAATTGAAATTTGTGTTACTAGAGGCAGGTCAACCCCTGCAAGAAAACAACTTCAATTTGGGTACTCCTTGAATGCTAATGCTTAAAATAGACTTGTCATTCTTATCTGCAGTAGCATCAACAACTATATACTATTTACTGTAGATCAAGAAACACATATTTCACATCCATAAAATCAAACATCAGATCTATAAACTTTACTGAATGATTATGTTTCCCTCATATTTCTCAGTACATATTTTTCACATCTGTTGTTTTGCCATCTTACCAGAGGCATGTCTATTTGTTACTGTGCAGTCCTGTTGTCATTAAGTTGGCACATTCACTCTCTCTGTATCAGGTACAGGGTGCCACCTGTCTTATCTAGTCTAACAAATGAACAAGAATTCTAGAAAGATAGTGTATTTTCTGGATTTTCTCTCATTCATTATTCATTTCATGGAATAACTGGTCTGAGATGCTTTCCACACAGAGATTTTATCTGCCCTGGTATAACAGGTCAGAAACTCCAACTCTGAACTCTAGACAGTCAAATCCATGACATGATTCAAACAAAACTGGGAAAAGCAGGGTATTTAAATAGCCTGTGGAACAATTTCAAGAGAAAGATGTGATAAGAATGTTAATGAAAACATCAAATCAATGTGATTTTCAGTTTTCTGACTGCTGATAGAAAGCTAACAAAGAAGTTAACACATGTACCAAAATAAAAAACCAAACCAAAACAAACAAAAAAACCCACAACAAAGTAATGAACCTCCATCCATCCAGGAAGCAGGAGAAAAAAGTTATTGCGTCCAAAAAATAAAAAGTGCTGCAGAAAGAAATGGGATTTCGTAATCCTTTTGGCTTTCAAGTAGAAGGCAGTAGTATGCATTTAGGGAAGAGATGGATAGCTTATAAACAAAGACCTGTCTATATAGCAGAAAAGGAGAGAAGACTGTGACAAAACTCCAGGGAGTAAGCAGAAACCTGGTTTGCAGTCACTCATGAAAACAGAATCAGGAAGAACAAGATCACTTTCTATTTAAGATAGCTTCAAAGGACTAGACAATAGACAAAACCCACTTCAGAAAATATAGTAATATAGAGATATATAAAAAAATAGTTTTGTAGACTCTCATGAAGGGATAGAAACATCAAAGAGCAGGAAAAAGACCACCACTCACCCAAACACCTGTAGGGAACCACAATATGTGGGTGACCGTTGCACTGCTTCCATCCTCTCTTGCACCAATTCTGGATTGTAACTGGCTGGTTGGCTTCAACAACATTGGTAATTTGCAATTCAGGGTAAACCTAACATCAAAAATATAAAGAAGAAATTGAAAAATGTTATCACAAACACGTATTCTGGGTCATGCGATATGTAAAATGGCTATCATAGCACCATACTCCATTTCCTAACTTCTCCCTCTTCTGTTGTACATTATATTTCAATTTATTTCATGGTATAAGTATAGACACTTACCTGAAAAGTTGGTGTATTTATTCATCACTAAAAAACATGCAGCTGCAAGCTCAGAATACAATGGTAGTAACAGCTGGCTGTCAAAATGTAACATGGCCACTTATACTTGCTTTAGCTAAGATTACCTAAACAAGTTTCTTAAATACCCTCTCCTTCAAGTCCAGGATATCACTGTCCTTGTAAAACTTAATATATATATTTTCCTAACCTCCATTCATCTAAAATTAATAGCACATTCTTTGTTTCCCTTAATTATTTTGACAAACACCATACTCTTCCCCACTGCAGTCCATATAGTATTCATTTTGTTGAATCAGTTATTCATCTTTATGTTTGCATCACCAATAGAAATGTATTTCCAATTTTCCCTGAATACTGAGATCAAAATCCAGCCTGTTCTTAATACCATAATATCCTTCTCCACCCACAACCATACCACCAGCATACTAGATGACTAATTTATTGGGAAGCAACGACTCTGATCGAACTACTTATTTGTCTTTTTAACTCCCTCAGTCCTTTAAACACAGCCACTTATCTTCTCATTTAAGAATTATCTTTGTCACTATCACCTCCTCTGTTCTGTTTTGTTGACTTTTTGGATGAGTCTAAGACTGAACTTTCACACAGACCCACCTCTCAGGCACCTCCTTTAGAGAGCATCTACAACGTGAGCTTTTCATTTCATAAGAAACACACTACCTCCCACCATGCAGAGGATCATGCTGTGAAGGATTTTCCAGTGTATGCAAATGAGATTCCTCAATGGATGAAACTGAAGATGTGCTCCAGAAGCACATCTATCACCTCCCCAGCCACCAATGGATGGTTAGTCCACACAACAAGGCTACATCTATCCAGAAGTAAAGACTGTAAAGTGTGCTGCTCAGCATGGATGCTCAGCCCCAGCTACACCACTCTGCACTCCCAACTTCCAGCATACCACACCACATTTACTACTGTAGCCTATGGTTCTCACTTTTCATTTTTCAGATCAGATGTCTATCTGCCCTAATATCAAACCCAGAAAACACTAGTTCTTCTTTACCTTTCCTCAAGCAATCCTTACCAGTTTCAGACTATGACAAATCTGAGGATTTAGGTAGACCAAAAACTACAGTCCACTCAAAACTACCGACACAGAAGAAAAGCAACTAATTGGAGATAATCCAAAAACATCCTACAGAAAAGAGATAACAATCCCAACTGAAGAGAGCTGAGTTGAGATTGTGTGGGTTCCAGAAGTCCAAAGCCAATGCTTGGAAAATCACCATATGAACTTCTACAGGCCCTCTCTGAGATTGGAAAAAAAAAAAAAAAAAAAGATTAGTCTTACTCCCATGTGCAGTCTTTTATGCTAGCCCAGCATGCTAGACCATCCACTTAAATGAAGCCCACAAAAGAGAACTGCAAATTTAGAGTTGAAAGCACTCCTAAATTTGGCAGATTGTGGTTTTGTTCTTTTGTTTACTCTTCAGCAGGTGACCAGGGCTGATGGTCAGCATCTATTTTACAAATACAGTATTTTCACTATAATTGCAGGAAGCATCTCCAGAAGATTTTACTGCTCCCCTTGAGCTTCAAATACTGGGTTCCGAATGGAAACAGTAAGGTGCAAATTAAATGAAAGCTATCCCGTCCTCTTCAACCTCCTTATCTTTGCCCTTCATTTCCCCAGATCTACCAGACAGGTCTGTACATGCTCATGCTCTCAACTCACATAACAGCACTGCCAGAATGGATTAGGATTCCACCACAGAGGGAAATTTCACACCTCACCTACTGTGAAAATAGTACACCATAAGGCAACAAAGCTGCCTCAAGAGCTAATGAGGAAGACACAACAGAAAGCTTTACTTTTCTTTGGACTCTGCCTTTATCACCATCACTCTATAGTCTTCCCAGTTTATACATCCCCAGACATCACACTGCATAATTAGGGTTTACAGGCACATACACTGGATGCTGGCACAAACCACACGCTTCATATAGCACATGGTGTCACTGACACATTCTCATGAGGGCCATTTTAACATTTCTCAGGGTTAAGTGTCACTCATCACGAAATAAAAAAAAACTAAAAAAAATTCAAAAAAGTTGGGCCAGAATGCAAAAAAAAAAAAAAAAAAGGAAGTACTTGGAGTTTTTATGCATACACAGAACATGTGCACAGCTTTAAGACAAGTAGAAAGAGTCCAGATCCATGAGAACAAAGACGTATTAAGCTGCTTTCCTCAGCTAAATTCCTAATGAGCAGGAGTGCATTATGACTGTAAATTCATACTGATACAATAAAACAGGGGAGGGTACACTATCTCTGTTTTCAATATCTCCTAAAACCATAATTTTAACTATTGGTTAGTATGTTAGACCAAATTATAAGGAGTTAATGGTGTTTGTCAAAAGGACACAAGGAAGAAGAAATACAAAGAAGCCTCTTCTTCTGTTTCTACATCAGTTACCAAATTCCTTATTTCCTTTGACAGCTCACACAAAGCTCTGTCCACCCTTCACAAGAGAAAGCAAGCTTTGAATGTCACTGTCAGTAGGTTAACACCAGTAAAGCGTATGAATTGAAGAAAGTACCCCTAGCTAGACTTATGTAAGATATTTGCTCTGAATTGAAGTGGGACCTACTTAGTGGCATAGAAAAATGGGATTCATATTTATTTTTAGTGTTCCTAATGAGCCATTGTTCCCTCTGGATAGGCAAGAGTGAGAGCTTTAGAAAATTATGGGACACTAAACTTTCAACTTTATCCCTACTTGTTGCACAGTAATACCTTCAATGTGTTTTATAAGAAGTGGTGGATGAAATGGAGGTCAACCACCTGTTTTCATGAGTAAATTTCTTTAAATTGACTTCAAAAGCTAAAACCAAAAAAGCCTCTGCACTGAGACCATTCAGAATTTAACGTGACCTTGTTTACATTTACATTCACCACTCTCAAGCCTGATGATGCTTGGATTGGAAGTAAAATGTGAATGTACGTACTTAATAAAAGGAGCTTTGATCAGTTTATACACAAAAGTATTGATGATAGAGTTATGTTACAAGATGCTAATCAAACGTGTATTATTCAACAGCATTATTATTTTTAACAAATCTGGAAGGAAAGAGTGAAAAGATGACATGAAAGTGGGAGGTAGAGGAAGAGATTAAAGTAATGCTGTGGACAAGCCAGAACCACAGCAATCTCCAGTGTCAGTGAGGAGGACTGGAGTCAGGCAGGAGGCATTTCCACACAGCCAGTCTACGTGTGCATGCTCCCAGGCCATTCAGACATCAGGAGCACAGGCCACTCCTGCAGGCCAGGAACACTATTTCAGGAAGAATCACATCAGAAAGCTGATGACAGGCACTGGTGAGCATGAGCTCCTCTTGGTACGCTGAGGGCAAGAGGGTCTGCACAGCTTCAGGCACACAGAGAGGCACCAGGCATGTTCACAGCTGTTCCTGGAATAGCGAGCCCAGCAGCAGGGCAGTGATTCAGAAGGACTGGGATGAACTGGAACGAGTTCAGAGGCGAGCCAGAGAGCAGCAATGAGATCAAGTGTCCTGTGCAGAGGAAGTGCTCGGCTCCAGGACTAATCTGCACAGTTGAAAACAGACAGGCCCATGGCCATTTAATATGTCTTTACTTCAGTTTTCACTGGCAGCCAGAATTCTCACATCCCTGAACCTAAACCTCTAGGTCGGAACTGGGAGAGCATGCTCTCTCCCACTGTAAGGGTAGAGAAAGTCCGAGATCGGCTCAGGAAACTGAATGTGTACAAGACCATTGGGCCAGATGACATGCATCTCAATGTTCCACAGGAGCTAGCTGATGTGGTTGCCAAGTCACTCTCCATCATACTTTAAGAGTCCAAATCAGAAATGCACATTAGTTTAAGTGCCATCACATGCCACCAGTCAGAAGTGGACACACTTTCTTATAATCATTTATTTTTATTCTCTTTCCCTAATCCTTCAGTTGTTTGCTGTGCCTACACATGGTATCTTGGCTTAAATTACATCACATGTTTAGTTTCTAGCTATGTCTTTTACCCTATGCATCAGCATCTGGCACAGCAAGGTGTTAAAGTCAACTTGAATTCAAACATAATTCTCAACTCTTTAATGTTACAATGAAAAAAGACTTTTGTTTCACCAAAAGCTCATTGTCCAGTCTCTCTAAAACACAATGCTTAAGAACTGGTGCAAATTTAGCCCAAATCTATCAAGTATTTGCCAACCCGTAACCTGCTTGAAATCTGCCTCAGTGACAGTGATATTAAAAACTAAATATAAAAGATAGGCCATTGGAAAGGTAGGAAGGAACATACATATAGCTAAGAGAATTTAAGAAATTATTGTTGTAAATAGAACAAATAATGGGGTGGTATTAGTAGTCACATCTTCAGCAATGTGATTAACCTGAATGTTCTGATTTACTTAAAGTGGAGGGTAACTCAAACTGAAATACAGTTTAATCACAGTCATATCTACAAATCTCCCCTTGGTTTGTGGACAAGTTTCCTTCCAATTGGACCATGAGAGATTTTACTTTTAATATTCTGTATCTATAATGTTGATATTACTTTAGTATTTAGAATTTTTCACTGAAATGGTCAGAATTAGCTTTTTAAAATTGTAAAAAATTACTGGATGTGATAAGTAACTATCTGCCTTTGTGCTTTAATGGAATGAAGAATTTTTTTTTATTATTATTTCAGTGAGATAGTTTGCAAACAGTTGATACAAGCACAAAAAAGCCTAACATTTAGGAATGTAGCGGTCTTAAAATTGTGGAATATGCTACTCTGGCAGTGAGCATATCTGAAGGACGACTAAATAATGCTTCAATTTTGAGGAAGAAAAGCCTTCAGTTCCAGATTAGCAAATTAGAGGTGGATTAAAAGTATTTCTTTCCAGAGTATATCTTTAAAAAAAAAAATCCTGCTGAGGATTTTCCTGTTAAAAACAGGGCAGAAAGCAGCCT
The DNA here is from genome assembly GCF_002078875.1 of Numida meleagris. Taxonomy (NCBI): domain Eukaryota; kingdom Metazoa; phylum Chordata; class Aves; order Galliformes; family Numididae; genus Numida; species Numida meleagris. The sequence continues at coordinate 100,700,662 of NC_034409.1, forward strand.
ACACATTAAAGCCACAAAAAGGAACAAAACACTTCTGCTGCCACATATTTTGCATAGTTCTATTATTGCAGAGCAGCAATGAGCAGACGTGCTGCACTCATTTCAAAGCATTTGGCATGTCCAGTCAAAGGAAGCACGCATTTTGGTGCATCCATGCACAGTATTTCTGCAAGCTTTCCAATCTAAAACTTGCAAAGCAGTAACACTGCAGACTTCCAGCTGTCCCAGGTCAACCACAACAGTAGTGGCATCACATGAGCACCAACAGCACAAGCACTGCCAAACCCAACTGAAAAACAGATTGCAAGACTGAGAACAGGGTATCTGCAAAACAGGAGCTGTACACAGACTCAAGTTAGTAGATGTCTCTTGTCAAAATATTCTAGTTGATTACTGTTTTTACAATTATTTTTCTACATTATGATAGAGCATCCTAATATTACGTAATTTTGAATTGTCATTGACTGATATATAAACCCAGGCTCAGGATTCGAGAAACAAGAGGTTTCAAAGAGTCAGGTCAGAATATAATATTCTGATCTGTTGTTTGCTTTTTATATTTTCTGCTGCATAGTTATATAATTTAAAGGTTGAAAACAGTATCAAAATTAAAAACTCTATTAAAAAAGACTCACAAACTGTTGTGGAAAGGCTCTCTCTTGAACTTCTTGACAAAACAGGGAGGGAAAAAAAAGAAAATGAATTGCACATGTTGATAACACATGCAACTATGTAGACTTCTGAACTGCCAAGCAAGGAAGGGGTTCCATGCAAGCTTTAGGAAAAATTCAACTCGCTGAAACAAAGGCCATGCTACATTGTCAAATTGACTACTCCAGGCAGCCCCTAAGGACCAAAATCTGCAGACAGCAGCTGTTGTGTTTCATGGGAAATGAACCATGTACATTGCCACACTTGCTCTTTTCACAATCACTACCTCCTTGTCTTTTCTGTTTTTCCTCAAAGAGATACTGTGCAGAAATAGTACTGTTCTCCTTCCAACTAATCTATGCCTATAGAAAGTTATGAACTGGGCTCTTCTCATCACTCAGTAAAAGAACAGTTGCACCTCAAGTACCTCAAGTAGCACTGCAAATATTGGAATACTAGCATGGTTGCACAGTGCATGCTCTGTAACGCTGGCTTGTGGTCCCATCAGTCACCTGGCTAAGATCAGTCATCTCTCCAGAGCAGCACACTTCCACAAGTCAACAATGAAGCCTTTTGTTTTCTGCCAAGTCTTAGCTGGCTCAGTTACACTCTGTCACACCTGACCACACTCCCTCGCTGTTGGCTTCGTCAGCCACGTGGGTGGTCTCACACACACAAGCAAACCGACATCGTTATCTGGTATTTTTCATGCTATTCTGTGACCTAAGTAAGCCTTTCATTTCTCAATGAAAATGGCAAAAACAAATAAGCACAGCACCAGCTGCATTAGTGCCGTTTCCAAAGCATCTTTTAAACCTCTTTAGTTCTTCCACCAAGCATGCAAATCTAGTGATCTTTATGAGTAATCCTATCCTAGAGGAGGGGAGAGGGAGAAAGAAAAAATACAAAGAACAGGTGGGTGGGTGGGGGTGCATTGTGTGTGCAGCTGAATGGGGAATGGAAAAGGTAGATCGTGAACCAGGTGTTATCCACCAGTAGTGACACAAATGGGGGCAAAGAAAGAGAACAGGTAAGGCATTCCAAGTGCTTTTAGCACTGAGAGTTACAGATATATGAGCTAGTTTTAGTTCACTGGCCAGTTGGGGTTGGTTTGCCTACACCTTTCATGGGTACATGATCCCTTCTCCTAGAAATCCTTGATGTGTTTTTATCTGGAATTTCACAGAAAACTACCACTTATCTTGCAATTAAAGCATCTAAAAACCTGCCAGACATGAAGTAGTGTGCTCAACCTTAAACCACACATGGGACTCCATGCATTAGCAGAGACTTAATCCCATGCTGGCTTTCTCTGAGCGCTTTATCCACAGAGAGAGGGCTGAGTCCACTTTGCCATCTCTTTCTTTAGGCACAAGATAAGCTTTCGGCCATCCCATTCCCTCTTGAAGCATTGCATGGAGCACAGCATCACCAGAGAAAGGAAGGTGGGACAGCACAAGCAGCTCCAGAGCCTGAGTCTGTCTCATGGGATTCTTACAGGCTGCCATACCACATGTCCGTGGGAAGAAGGCAAGACAGAAGCTTCCTTTCCTGATCACATCAACATACAAAATGACAGTGACCTGTATAGAACAGCTAACATTCGAGGAGGATGATTAAACAAGACTGTGTTGGCTACAATAACAGCATCCAAGGGTCTGCAATAAAGGCTCAGTGACTTGAGATGAGTCATCAGGAGCAGCCCTTCGTATGAATCTTCTTTCAAAAAGACAAGAATTAAAAAAGAATTTTAAAAGTACAAACTTTCTATTTGGTTGTATTATCATAATGAAGACGGAACACTACTTCATCTCAAGCACAATAAACTTCAGGAAGTAATGGTAGGGAGAGCCAGACCTTCTGCCAGCAATTTTGCCCGAAGATGGGGTTGTGTTCCGAAGGCACTGAACTATACAATTAATTAGCACTGTGAAAATGACTATATGTGGAAAACTGCAGTTTCTCTCTCCTCTGCACTTAAAAAAAAAATCTTCAACATTAATGAGGTGTAACTTCCATTTTAAATCAAACTGTCTACCTGGAGAGCATACGTGGCTATAACTGACTGGATTGTTATTTCTGTTTGTTGAGTAGATTCCATTATAAGACATACCTCAACAGTAGCATGAAGTCTATAATAATATACTTGGGGAAAAAAATCTCTGTTCAACTATTTTGAGTTCGACTGCTCACAAGATGACCTACTTTGTGTCAAAGTTGTCCTCGGGGCCATGCAAGAACCATCACAAAGTAACAGGCCTGGGAACTCATTTCTAATAATCTAATTAATTTACGCATTCTTGAGTTTACTGCAGAACTAGCCACCGGGTGATTTATTAATCTAAGAGCCTAGATTCAGTTGCTCATATGCCCCAAAAGGCAAACAAGGCTGTGATTTCTCTTTTTCTGAAATCAGCTTTGGGGTCTAGTATCTAGAACATCACGCTGCAAGAAAACCATGCATTCAGCTTGGCTTCATTCTGTAGTAAAAGAATAGATAAAAGGGTTGGGAAATCTGCAACCTAGAGAAACAGTTAGGTTACCTGATATGCTACAATACCTTTACCTTAAAAATGGGGGGTGTTAAAGACAGGAAAGCAAGTACAGTGAGCGCATCAGAAGACATTCAGATTGTAATGTTTCCTGTTTGTAAATGCCATAGGAATATGTACTTGGTGTCTTGGATAGGTCCTTTAAGACAGGGCACTTAGAATAATTACTCAAGTAGCTTGAAGACAACACAGCCTTCTCCTCCTTTCAAATTAAGCAGTGATAATTTTCTGTTTTATAATTTTTATAATATATGTATATGTTAAATATGAGATATGCTACACTATGCACACAGTACAACTTTGAAACATGAACAGTGTTTAGCGTCAATATAAAATTGATACTACACACAATTTTTCCTTCCTAAACACAGTTTTCTTCACAAATATGTATAAATTTATGTTTTTTTTCCAAGTTGTCTAGTAATTCTCATTAGTACTAGATTTGTCAGTAGTCAGAAGTCTTAACTTCCTCACCACTCTCTTGCGCAGATGCAGTCATTCTGCCTACAAACTGCTCTCCTAAGACAGTAACCTGGGAAGAATACATAACTGAAGATAAATCAGGCATTTATTATCTCTACTATCGTGACTAAATTCATCTCAGATATCGTTAACTTTACCATCAATGTTCATCTATTGAAACTGTCACTGTGCATTTCGGAAACCCTACCTACTCAAGGGAAGTGTAATCTGGAGCAGCCACTAATACAGAGGTTTACTTACTGTTCTGCACTTCAAAGTGTGTCTGTTTCAAACAGGGGACTCTTTAAAATAACAATGCTCCAAAACATGTACAATAAATTCTGGTATTGTAGTACATACGCCTTGTCACAGTTCGAAAGTAGAACAAGCTGAACAAGTGTACTTCAGCTTGATTAGATCCATATGGACTTATTCAAGATTTCATTTTACAGTATCTGACTTCCCCCTTAAAAAAAAAACAATTCACCAAGATGTGTGCTATTGGAAGAACTTAAGGAGTTTGGAAACTACACCTCAAGAAAACAGAAAATGTCCACAAAAGTAGCTCATTTTTCCTTTATTTTTTCCCCTCCTTCTTCTTTCCTCCTTTTAACTATTCCTATCTTCTGTGAACTTTCATGTAAGTAATTTCTTTTGAGTCACAGAAAATGGAAAAACAAAATAATCAATAATCCAAGGAAATATTCCGTTCCTAAAACAGATGCATAAAGAAGTTGCATCTGTGTTTTCAGAATTCTTCAAAACAATAGTGAACTAGGTCAAAGAAAAACCAAGTGATGTGCCATAAATATCCCTGAGATTTCAGCAGAAATTCATTCCACATGTCCTTGTTGCAGGAGAAAAAAGCACAGTGAAGAGCTGCTCTGCAATGAAGGGAAGGCAAAGGAGGCCTCAGCAAGTCATTCAGAGAAGGAAGTTTGCTAAGGAAGCAACCTGTACGGAACAGCACCTACTGCTCATGTCTTTGACAAAGCTTACAAAACATTATTAAGATACAATACTCAGTGGGATCTTAAGAAATCTCTATTTAATAATTCACTTTTACTCACAAATAGAACTTACTGTTTTTCTCATTCTGCTTCACAATGTCTCAGTTCCCCTAGGGAACATGGGAACAGAAGACTAGTATGGAGATACTGGTACCAGCTGCAACTGTAGTAGCAGCCATGAATTTTAAATGCTAATACTTTTTTGTTTGCTTAACACCCTAACTCAAGTACGTTGAAATCATGATGCTAAGTGCTCATGCAGTTTTCACTAGGACATAACATCTGTAAATATTAATTCCTCACTCTCAAAGATCACAGGACCTTACACTGCAAGCTTTTAATTCATATTAACTCAAAATCCATTAAGAGTTGTGTTACTTCTTCCTGACTGCTCATTCAGTCAAGAAATTTCCAACTGAACACTCCATTTAGTATTTATGTCTGTATATTTATACACACACACATATAGAATACCTGTAGTGACAGACTGAAGTTGCCATGGTTCTAAGGCACCTACAGTGCTTCCCAGGGCAAGTCAGCTGCATAACACGCAGTTATCAGTAAAATTGTAAGATCTTAATACCATTCTTTCAGTGCAAAAATCCATTCAACAGAAAGTGAGCCTTCATAATTGCGGCAGCACCACAGACCCATCAGGCTCAACTTATTTCATGGTAAGAGTTCGCAGCTTCTCCAAGCCACACTTCACCCCTGAGCAACCAGAGCAAGTCCCACCACTCATAGGAAGTTACCGAGACAACACAGGAAAGGGCTGGGTCCCAAGCTTTCCAGTCATTTTCTCCCTAAGCGTAGAAATGAACATTGCTGTGCAGCAATTGGTACGTGGTGAAAGGTCCCTACGGAAGCTACTCTTAACTTTGTACATAAGCACCAAGTCAGATGTGCATCAACCTCCCAGCCACTGGGCTGTCCATAGGCATCTGTATATTTAAAAGAAGCAGTTTAGAAGCATGCAAAGAACAAACTGTCTCAGCATTCCATCCCCCACCAGAAAAAACAGATAAACATTTTCTTGCCAGCAGTCTTCCTCCTGCAGTCTGTTCCCACACAGATGGCAAAACTTGTTTTGAGGCCTTGTATTGCATGTTCCGCTGAAGTCAATGGGAACCCTGACACCAACTTCACTAACAAAGATTGAATCCATCAGCTCTAAGAAAGCCAAGAGAAAGAAAATAAAAATCTCTTTTTTTCTCCTACAAAGAACAATTTCAAAAGGATTAGGATGGTTGCCAAATGGAGAAACTAGAAGTACTTCACAATGCTCCAAATTATTCCATTGACCACAGCGATGTTAATCCCCAGAGATGAACACTGCTGCGGCATAACAAGAAGTCAAACCACATCCAACAAAACTTATGCAGAAATATATGTAGAACATTGTTCTCAAGCAGAATTACTATGTGCATTTCCAAGTTATCAAAAGCACACTGAGCAAAGGGAACATGAGGATAAATCATAGAATCATACAGAATAGCTTAGGCTGGAAGGGAGCTCAAAGCCCCCCCTGCCCCAACCGGCTGCCATGTGCAGGGCTGCCTCCCACCAGCTCAGGCTGCCCAGGGCCCCAGCCAACCTGGCCTTGAGCGCCTCCAGGAATGGGGCACCACAGCTTCTCTGGGCAGCCTGTGCCAGCACCACACTGCCCTCTGAGGAAAGAATTTCTTCCTAACCTCTAACTTAGATTTTGCTTCTTTGAGTTTAAAGCCATTCCCCATTGTCCCATCACTATCAGACCATGTAATAAGTCAGTCTCCCTCCTGTTTATAAGCTCCTTTCAAGTATTGAAAGGCTTCCCTTCTTCAAGCTAAACTAAGAGTCCAAATCAATTAGGAATGTCCTGAGATCTGCGGATCCTGAACTCCCTAGCGCAGAGCAAGGAGGACTGTAATGGTGCATGTACTTCCCAATCCAAAATACTGCGCACTTGCAATGTGACATCCAGAATTCCCCCTGCACCTTGCCAGCAATCTCATGCCTGCTTACGCAACAGGCAGCGTCCAGACTAAGAGCAATCAGGAACCACCTCAGTCAAAGACAGTCACAGGGTCTGAAGGGTAGGTATCATCACAGATTCTCTGTCCAGGCACTGTACAAATCAACTTTTCAACATGAGTTGAAAAAATGATATCTACTTAAAATGACTAACAGCATAACAGGTTGCTGCCAGTGAGACACATACTTGCCAGGCTCTGATTACTATTCGGGGTGAACTGCTCCATTAAACTATGCCATCTCAGTGAGGTAGTCTCAAAACTGACTTCTAACATCTCCAACCACACGCGTATTGGAGGAAGGGATGGGGGCATCTGTGTAAAGAAGTCTGTAGTTTTCACCACTACTCTCACCAACTTCACAGATTTCCGAACTCCACATACCCTGTAGCACACTTTGCTCTTGAAGAAGGAAACAAGGAAGCCTGCAATAGGATTAAATTTCTGCTGAAGCTTCATCCCATTCTCACCGAGGCACAATCTCCAAAGAAAATCTACCAGAGTCTTCTATTGTTTCTTCTTTCCTGTGTGACAATTCCCCAATTAACTGGTTGCTTGAGGCAACTCATTAACATATGATTGTTGTGGCTGCATCCAACTAGAGAAGCTCAAAGTATCTAAAGAAAATGAAATTCTGGGTAGGAAAGCCCAGCAAAGGCTTCAAGGAAAAAATAATAAGAACAGGGATTTATGTACAATTTTACCAGTACTGCCAAACATGGCCTTTGGCATCAAACTCACCTGACCATCATCAGAAATGTATACAACAACAGTACTTAACAGATACGCATCTGGAAGAGTAACCAAGCAGAGAAACTTATTTTTATATCAATCATTACACAAACAGGTACTCTAGGTGTCATCATGACGGAGGCATCATAGTAGTCCAAACTCAGGTGGCAGTAATACAATCAAATTATTTCTGCTATTACAATTGCCTCTAGTTTTATCAATTTCTGAAAATCCTCAGAGAACTTAATATTAAAAGGAAGTATGTTAATTTACCATGTTTCTCCTTTTGTTTCACAGTGAGAGCAGGATATAATAACTTTAAAGGAATGTTAGCACCCTTTCTCCAAGAGGAATCAAGTTAAATGGATTGGACTGAAGGTAAGAAGGAAATCATTTTACCATTCTAAGCAAGTACTTCTTGATGGAATATTTTTTCATACTGTTAATGAAAGAAGAAATAAAAATCCTTAGCACCTTGTACTGCTTTGGCTTATCCTGGGAGAAATACTTCCTGCCTTGCAGAACCACACCTGCTTCTCTGCTGAGAATTTTGGAAAAGAGAGTAGCAGATCAAAGCTTTAACTGCTCTTATCTTCAGGATTATGTTATCATGCAATCTCCTTTATTACCATGCGCTGCAGTTCAACAGTTTCTGTTTAGCAGAATAACTGTTATACAGATATGCTTTAATTTGTTTAGTACTTCTGAAGGCGAGACACTACACTAAAAGGAAGCTGTTGCTCCCAAGACTGTTCTAGGCAGCAAAATCAATGCAAGGATTTGTAAAGACTTCAAAGAACTCTACATCAAACTTTTAGAGCAGTGTGAGCAGCTCTGCACCAAGTTATTGATGCAGCTCTACAACAACCATAGGGTTAACTCTCACCTTCTAAGGTGATTCAGCATATATCCTACAAAAAATTCTTCAACACGGATCTATAGCATGATAAATAAATACTTTCCATTAATTTGGAGTCAACAAACCTACTGCTGCATTATACTTCAGATACGATCTCAGGTTGCTAGACAATGCAACAAAGAGCCCTGATCTTAGAAAAGAGCACAGGAGATTGATGCTCGAGTGTACAGCTGGAACTGGCACGCAGCCCCCAGTCAGTGAACAGCAGCAGCTGGGGGTAGCCAGCTGGACCTCCAGCTGCAAAACCCAGCAAGAGCAGCAGGGAAACCAGCAGCAGGGACTTTGCATTCGAGGTGGAGGTCCACGCCCTATTTCTCAAAACATTGCATGGCAAGCCTGTGGAATAAGTGTTTAACAGATGACCTAAGGACACAATTTAATCTCAGATCAGTGCTAGGAGGTTAATGTATAACATCGAATTTATCAGTCTTTCTTGCACTTGTCAGTTCTCCTCTGTTCCTCCTGCTGTCGTCATCCTGCCTAAAAATGTCATCCTTGCTCACATTTCTCTATCTTCATCTACGTTCTTTTATCTCCATTCCTGCACAGATTTTGATATTCTGAATTTGTTTGCTCTACACTTACCTTGCTGCTGCCCTAAATTAAATTATGGAGCCACATTTGCACTCCGGATTATGTAGAATGTGACCTGTTCTTCATTACAGGCTTGATTTAACATGTGCCTTTCAAGACCTAATAAAGCCAATTGTTTCTTCCCACTTAAACTGTTCATACTGCCCACTTCCAGAGAAACGTCACTAGGGAAAGTCAGATATTAACTGGATATGCTTCTAAAATCGCATAGGACCAAGAAGAAGAATGTTGTATTGCCTTCAGAAATACCTAAACAGTTTCTCCTTCAAAGGCTGTTCAAACACCACAGCGAAGCTAGTCCTCTGGTCAGTTGTCAGAAGAAAGCCCTGTTCTCGCCTGTCACCCCCCCATATTAATACTTCAGCCCTTCCAACCCTCTGCGAGCTGGTTCCAAGAGAGAAAATAATATTTTATTTGCTTGTGGGGGTGAGCTTCACGCCACTTCAGTTCTCTAAACTTCCTCATCACAAGATCAGACATATGCTGAAATGTGGCAGAGCAGACATGAGGAGGAGGGGAACAAAACTGACTCCTTCTGCAACAGCATGTACTACTTCAGCTCAGCATTTCTGCTAAAATGCTCTGCAGCAGCACTCCTAACTGCTAGTTTTATAAGAAACACTAAAATTAGCTCAAGCAATCCGACTATCTCATGGGAGAGACTGTTTGTTCTTTCCACAGATCTGAAGCTACCACAGCTAAAGACGCCATAATTTGAAGTATGTTAAAGTGGCTATGTTTGGGAACATCAAAATTTGGCTGTGCAGATGAGAGTCCTGCGTCCTCTGAGGCGCTTCAAATATGCAAACTAGTGAGGTGCTCTTGTATAAAACATCTGAGGTAGAGGAATGAATCAGTGGTAGTGAAGCATCACACTGCTGCTCAGCCCAGCAGCTCTGATCCATACAGGCACTAAAATACTCACAGACACCTTTCAGACTTCAAGTAATTACAGATTGGTATACTCACTGACATCTTCTCAACAACTCCAAATGAGAGTTTCAATGAGAAACTCCTCTAAAATACTAAAACGTATATACATATCTACTTATACAGTGTTATGAGTTTGGCTTTTGTAAGATCAGTCTTACCAGCTTCCCTTAGGTTCTTGGTTAAAAGCAAAAATACAATTTCTGCTCTTGAATGATTGTTTTTTTTCCTCTTTGGTGGAGCACACAGATTTGCTAAGTCAGGTGGGATCTTGGACAAACAATGCTAGCTGCAACAGTTCACAGATGTTTAAAGGAATACTTAGTGAAACGCAACTCAGACTTACAATGTCTCTATAGATTTACAAAGTCTGTAACTGACTGCAACAAGGTAAAGCAAAAAAAAAAAACAGCATTAAAGTGTTGAAAAGGCATCAGAAGATGGTGCAACTGAGAAGTCAACCTTGCAAAGAAGTCACTTACTTACGACCACAACTCTTTCACAGAGCTGCCTTCACAGAATAAGCAGAAGAATTAATTGATGAACACAGGAAATCAGGTGTTTTACCAGTGCATATTTATCACCATTCAAGAAGACATATAGCATAGCAGAAGGACCAAATAAATTTCATTTCACTAAATTATAAAACTGTTTATATACTTAAAAATATAGTTTCTTCTTTGGTCATCTTGCTTATTACTTATCGAATTTCCATAGGATCAATGATTTTCTAACCCACGATAATATTTATTGAAAGTAACTAAATTGGCAAGATAAGATTGTATCAGATTGTATTTCTCCATATTCAGATTAACAGTAGTCGTGTTTCAATATTCATACCCAGACAGAATAAAAGTGTTAAACATGGTATTGTCATTACTGTATAAGTAACTTCCTGCTTTGGGTTTTGTTTTTCTGGGGTATGTGTGTTAATCTATGCAAAAAACTATGAGCACCCCTAAAATATAAAGCTGATGTTTTAACAGATGTTATGATCCATCTTTTAAACACTATACAACCCCCTTTTAATTAAGATAGGAGATTATACTAAAGAGAAGGACAGTTTCTCCCTTCCCTAGCAAGGTTTCATCCCAGGGCTTCCTAATAATTTGGAATTAAGGACCTTAAACCCAGCACTGTCTTTTTAGTCTCAACATTAAGCCAGAAGCATCAAGAATTCTAAAAGAGCCACAAGGAAATTTTCACCTTTCAAAGATTTTCATTAGCCATATGCTGTAAAAACTCGAGGGGAATTCTCACCCCACTCGTGTCAGAAACGAAAACTAACAGCTAAAATTCTGCTAAAATTATTTAGGACCACACTATATACACATAAAGGAAAAGGTAGTTGAAGGAATCAATATTTGGCCAAGTATTCAGAGACCTCTCCATCACTAAATCCACAACTGTCTAGAATTGAGAACATTATTTTCTGTAATCAGTACACATTTATCAAAACAGATTATCAGTGGGACTTTTGATTAAATAGAGGTATACAGCATTTGGAAGATTAAAGCAGGCATTTCGTACAGTACTATATAATATCTTAATTGGATAAATACTAACCAGATGATAATGCCATGGCATGGCTTAGAAAGTAGCAGTTAATAATCTGCTTGGAAAAAAAAAAACCAAAACACTGAATGCCCCAGAAATCGTAGAATATTTCTGCAATCCAACTTTTGGGCATTGCCCTGCTATGAATTCAAGCAATCATTACCTTCTTCACAGCCTCAAAGCTATGAGCTAGAGAAACAGTCTTTCCCTTTTTTGATGTTTGCCTACAGAACTAACAATTGAAAATGTGCACAAAGCGTCTTTTCCTCTAACTTGCACATTCAGACTTCTGAATTTGAAACTGTTCTGCGCTACCAACCTAGACCGATCAGCCCACTGCCTGCTACCCATCAATTTCATATGTACTATAATGAAGAAAAACAGATATCCAGTCAATATTTCTGATTTCCAAATACTTCAAAACACACAGACAAAGGATAAGATAAGGAAAAAAGAAAAAAAGGAGGAAAAAAAAAGGAACAGGGAGAAGCTCCCCCCAAAGACAATACCACTACCACCGCAGGAAAAAGCTACTAAGTTATAGCATGGGAAAGCTGTACAACCTTCCACAAGCAAAGAGCATGATCCAAAAATACAGACTGCCACAACACGTGCTGCCTGTTCAGGCATACATGTAGTCATAAACAGTGATCAGAAGGAAATAAAACCCCCTAAGCCTTCAAAAATAAACCCTAGAAAAACCACAACCAGACAGCTCTAAAAAAAAAAAAAAAAAACACAAAGAAGGAATCACATTTGCACCCATCCATCTACAGAGGTAGGCCCATGGATGCTATGGCCATGGTTTCAGTGCCTTTAATTGGACATGGATCTAAGGTTGCCAAGGCGTGATTCCCGCCTCATTCCATCTCTTCTATCACTAATGCTTCCCCATGAGCCAGCAATAACACTGAAGCTGGATCAAGGAGCTGACCTACTTCTGAAAACATCCTCTGATGAATTAAAAACTGCATCACAGTGGAAAGTGTCAGGAATTAAAGATAACCCAGGATGACCTTTTGGAAAGTGGGATAGATCTGTGCCAGACTAAAGTGCCCATGCAATCACGATCGGAAAAAGTGGAGAAAGTAGATTAGCATAGACATTTCCTTCTCAAAAGGGTTGATGTGTAACACTGACGTATTTTCTTTACTTTAGGCGATCTTTCCAATTTACACCTAGAGTCTCTTGGGCTTGTAACATTATTTATTGAAGGAACAGCTGACACGAGTCTATCTTTGAGTTATATGGGGCAAGATGTCAGGGAAAACGCATCTTAGAACAGTAGGATCTCTCTATAAAGAAAGAAAAGACAATGGTGAAATACAGCAGTTGATGTCTGCTGCCTCATCCCCATCAGGACATCTTCTGTGCAACGTCACAGCTGCAGGAGAGGTAACATTTCTGCAGATCCCGTCTAACACCACACAGCCCTCAAGTGAGTTTCTCAGGCTTCAGTGGGGCCAAGGGTGGTCTAACTGAGCTTCGTTTTCCTCCCTAGGCACAGCCAGAGACCTTGCTGAAGTTTGGGTAGTGGGTCCCTTTGAAACCTTACAGAGCAAGCCACAAGCAGAGCAAACTGAAAATAATATTTTAACGCTTTTTCTTGTCTTTTATACCTCAGTGTAGTAGATGCCTTTTGACATATGATCATATGCTAAAGGGTTATCTGCTCGTTCAACTCTAAGCTGAAGGCAATAGGACTACCCTGCACATAAGCCATTGTACTTGCTATGTTTTAGAGGACAGAAGAAACAATCATCTCATCTTACTCCTGGCACCAAGGCTATGCTGACGGAATTTGGCGATAAATTGAGCCATTCACCTCATCTATCAAATCTGTGAAATTCAAAATTAATATGGGGGAAAAATACAGCACAGCTGCCCTCCTTAAACACTGCAGTACAGATTTACCAAAATACATTTACATAGACAATCCTCTTCCATTTCTATTCTTTTTCCTTCTTCGGCCTTAAAGCAGGATCACTCTCCCTTCCCAGGAAAAATAGGTTTCTTCAAAAGGAGTTTGAAAATGTACTATAAAATTTACTGAGATTGATGTCTTTCATTTCCTTTATTTTCAGGACATACAAAGAAGTCCACATGGGGAAAAGACAGCTCTTCATCAATACCACAACAAAGGAAAGCAGCATCTTGCAACACATGCACTAAGTTTTATTAGACTCTTGATTTGAAATATATTTAAATGGTAGATTACAGCATTTGTGTTAGAAAGCTCTTCCTTTCTCCAGAAAGTTACACTGAACACACTAAGGCTTAAATCCAGGATAAACATCACCCATTATAGAACCTGCATTTCCAAAATCTAAGCTTTTATTGAAGCAAATGATATTTAAACCCTGGCAGAATAAATTAAATTCTAGTCCATGGGAAAGGATTAAGTAAAATTAAAGAACTCAATAATCAATGTAAAGAACACTAAGATATTGTTCACCTAATCTTGTAAGAATGACTGTGTACCTCTGAGAATACACCAACACGTGCCTTAAAAATGTAATTTGTTTTAAGGACAGTCTGCGATGCCAAAAATCTGTATGTTTTCCACGATTTTTCATTAAAAGGACCGTTTTCTTCTGAGCAAAATGTATAGCTTTTAAAGCTTAGTTTAGAAGAGCTCAAGTTTAAAATTCAATTACTTCTTCAATATGATAGTTATTTGGTTTGAGAAATTAGAAAGAGCACATCATACAGCCTAGATAGAAACAACAATTCATATTAGGATGAAAGTGACAGGATAATACCATGGAGAGAAACCGTTATCAAAGGAGCAAGACCATTTTCATTACATCTCAAATTCTCCTCTCAGAAGAAAAGCCTTATTTTTAATTCATATATTAAAAAGCATCAGCATTCCTGGCTGTCCAACAATCCCTTTAACAAACCTGTAGCTCTCAATAAGGAGAGAGACTAGAAAGAGATCGAAGTGCTGCGACCAGTTCTGCCTGCTTGATTTTGTACTGTGCAGCACCTACGGCAACAAGAACAGAAGGATTCTCTGATACCCTGGTGGTATGGAGTCAAACAAGCAAACCAAAATGAAGGTGAGGCAGTACACCCGATGCGATGGCCCCTCAGTCCATCTCCAGAAGAGAGGACTTGAGGAATCTTTAGCAGGGTCTGTTGTGATAGGACATGGGGAAATGGTTACAGACTAGAGGAGGGGAGATTTAGATTTGAACAGATGACAAGAATATCCTCTTTGGAAGAATGGTAATTAGAGATTACAAATGTCAACACTGTTTTGTCAACAGTTACGATGCTTTATCTGTTATCTTAATTTGCCCTGTTGCTTTCTGCTCCATGTAGCACAAAAAAAAAAAGTAGCTACAGCATAGCAGTGTGCACTTACAAGTCATTTTTAATTTCTGGGGAGGACTTCTGTAAGAAATACACATTCATTACAAGACATTCATGGCTCTGGATGTTCAAGACAGAAGTGGATACGTGCATGACCTCACAAAGAACCCAAACAGTTGTGTACATTCAGAGATGCTGGGTGTAATACCTGTTGAAGCCAACACTGATATTCTGCATTTGGAAGCTACTATAAGCTCTACCCAGCTATCTAGGAGGGAGCCAGTTGCTAGCTATAGGGCACACCTACATCTCTAAGTTCCTCAGTTTACACTCAATCCAGTCAACAGCACAGGCAATATCCAGACCCAAACAACTTATACCATAGTTTTGACTTGCTTTTGTAAACAATCTTCAGAACAGTTCCTTTCCATTCTGTTAAATTCCATGCACACTTCAGTGGAGCTAAGAACTTCCAAATTAAACTAAATGAGGGAAAAATGGATACACATTAGGCAATGTGAATTTTCTGCCAGCAGAGTGTTGCTTTCACAACTTATTTTGGACAGCAAATTCAGCACAGACTGCAGAATAATTTCAGCCCTTCAAGCAACTCCTATAACGTAAGCTAATTACTAGACATAAAAATTCAGCATATAGTAGCTATTTAAAATTGTTAATATAGTATACCAATATTTTTCATCTGAACACTCATTCCACTTGAATGGGGAACTGAACACACCTAAATTAACTTCCTACTCCTCGTATTCATATGACTATGAAAATATGTACTTTGCCAAAGGGCAGCTTCCAGCTTGGTTTTATGAGAGTTGTTTAGCAAGATAAGTAGCTGCCTGGCTTTCAGTGAACAGAACCAACTCCAAAATGCATTCTCCTTCTACAGTAATGTTCTGTGTCAGAGCTGCTGCCACCCTTCACTTGAACATCTGTGGGTGGGGACACCAAGTTTCTTCCTCTGAACAAAAACCAAAACCCAGGAGCAGCGGTCCCCACATTTCAGGGCTTCAGCTAACTTGCAATCAATGGCTGTTGGGAAGCAGCTTTCCCCAGGGGGAAAGCTGTGCAGTAATTACAAGTGGCAGGGTTTTTCCAACATCCCTCTGAAACAGCTGCTACTGCAGTGTCAGCAACAGGCCTAGATTGGCCGATGGCTTGATTTCAAGTGTCAGCTAGTATACTCACAACATGTTAATGCTTTTGGCACATACACAGGTGTAACCACTCCATTTACATTAATGCAACCTGAATAAACATTATTCTACTGCCAGCAGCACTTGCATTTGACAACTGTTGTATGCAGTTCAGGCCTACGCCATTTTACTTTACTTTACTTACAAATAGCAGCACGCTATTTAGTTTGAGATTAGAAGATAGCATGCATGAGCAAATTGTACTTCTCCAGACAGCGTTTAACTTTACCCAGGAACATTTGATCTTGTTCTATTTAAAAAAAAAAAAGTAGAAAAAAGAAAAGCAACAAGAGCTTAGGTAGCTATCTCTTCAGTAAACAAGCCAGTGTTACTAATTTTTACCTAGTTTGTCTTAACTTAAAAACATAAGAGACTGTGCAGATTTCAGCGTAGAAGAGATCAGTGTGTCCTGCTTCCAGAACCACTTCTTGTTAGCTTCGGAGCAGAGTTTAACTGAACTCAAGGAAATCAGAAAGTACCATTCAAGTATCTTCCATTTCCTTTCAAATAAGTCTGAGCGTTGTCATATTTTAAATGTGGGATGTGCTGTTCAAAAATAAATCCAGACAGTTCCTGTACTGCACTGAGCTCCCACTCAAAAAATGAGAAGAAACAACAAGCGACATATATCCTTAAAACGTGTAGGTGGTTCTGCTTATTACTTTTTCCTCCCATTCTGCCCTGCAATGCTCCTTTACTGTCACTTCCTCCATCAAGACTTCCAAAATCCACCTACACTGGCAATGGGCAAGGAGGGGCAGCTATGACAATCTCAAAGGAAACATGCAAGGATGTCTGTAACACCTTCTCCAGAGAAGAAATCTAAGTCCTTCTGTACTCCATACGCGTTCCAGCCAGTTGTAAAGAAAAGCTCTTTTTAAAACCACTTATAAGGAAACAGAAGAATGCATTTACTGTTATAAATTTTGATGAGAGGGGAGATTCATTTATTTATTTAAAGATACCTCCATGGAAAAAAAAAAAAGCAATGGAACATCATTTTGGATTAACTCTGAGTGAACAGGAGTTCCCCAATGTTAACAACTTTGCATTATTTTAGAGCCAAGGAGTCATACAGCAAGATCTCTACTGCACTTGCTCACAAAGCTTCTGCCCAGCAGTACCCCCTAGGTATGTCCCTCCTGGTCTTTCCCTGCTGTAGAAGGAACTGTCTGCACAGGCTGCTTCTGCAGGATCTACTGCAGAAGAGCAACATCTTTTGCATTATAGATACAGTAAGAATGTTACACAAGGTACCTGCAACAAAAAATAGGTAGAACAACATGATGGATCAGAATGGATTTCTTATTAGAAACGCAGGGAAAAATCTCATCATCTCCTGCTCCCTGTCATTTCAATGCTCTGCTCAGAGTTGGGAAAAAAACACAGTATCCTAGCAGTGTGGTACCAACAGCTGCTACTCTAACAAGACTGAGGAACAAAAGAAGCTGCCACAGTGCCCAGGGAGAGAACCAGTCTTCTTCATTAGTGGAGTGCAAAAACTTAGCCTTTGCCTGTATTGAGAAAGACTACATCCCAAGAAGGAGGAGTTGTCTATTTGGGGAAAAAAGGGAAGGAAGAGATTGTATTTGGCAAAACTAAGAAGAAAAGAGATTTTAGCCACATTCTGTTCCAATGCAAGAGGTACCACATCTTAACCTTGATGATTATTGCTTCCTGCTAACAAGAAAATGCATATTTGCCCCATTCCCTAGGCCCGGCAACAGCAAACACTATCTCACAGCCAACGTAAACAGCAGAAGGCAAGTGGAAAACCACAACCACTCTACTTATTACCCCCAGGATACAAAGCATATATGGAGCATCAAGCAACAAGTTTTCCACAGCTGAGAAGTCAGCCTGACTTGCATGTACTAGCACTACTCTCCAAATTCCTTTCTTTGATAGAAGATGGTGCTTGTATTAGATTCTCCCATTCCTCTTGTCAGGTCATGACACAGTTAAACAAAAGCAAAGCCAAAGTGCCTTTTCCTGGCCATAGCCAAACCTACCACGCTAGAGAAATTGTCACAGGGACAAGGGGAAGCACAGAACACTATGAGAAAGAGTTGTACAAAACAAAGACCATTGGTCCATCCTGCAGGGCTGGATCAATTTCAAGTGACTTTTAATTTTGTCTTGTCAGCAGGTCTTATGATTCCTCCCCACCCCTAAACCTGCTGCATCCCCATGCTGAGCTGTGATGCTCCCAATGCTCTGACAACTCCTAGTAGCCTGTCCTGCCTCCACTATTCTCAATCCTACAAGTTGAACTGCATAGCTCAGGTGGAGAAGGAAATCAAGGGATCAGGCAGGACATCAGCACCTCCCCATGAACAAACAGAACAAAGTTTGTTCCATGAACAAACTCGCCCAGTGGTGAATACAGCAAGGAAAGGTTTTTCAGCCCAATCCCCATGCCTACTACCTCCCTAGCTTTTTGATGTCTTATGCCACTGTGATCGCACAGACTAAAAACATTAAGATGCCTGTCCCATTTTTAGGGAGTAGATCAGCCAGCAGCTTGCCCCATGACAGTGCTGACCCCACTACATTGTACTTCTTAAAGTGTCTCTGTAGCTAGGTAAATCATGACATGGATAACCTGGAATTAAGTTAATGAACAGTCAGCACATAAATTGAGGCTACTGTTGCACTGTAGATAAATATCAAATTCTTAAAAACCCAAGTAACAGAAGCTCTCTTCTCCTCTGTCTTTTCTCCAATGGGAAAAACATTTTAGACTCACAAAAAAAAATAGGATGAAAGAGACCTACAAAGATCACCTAGGCCTCCCCCTACTCCAAGCAGGGCTCGTGTCAAAGCCCAATCTGCTTGAGCCCTGGGCTGGTTCAGTTCTCCCAGTCTCTAAGGTCAGAGACTCCATACTCTGACTGAGTGTCTATGCCAGATTTTGGCTGCTGTCACAGTGAACAATTTTTTCCTTATGTGCAAGTAATGATTTCACCTATTGTTCCCTTTCTCATCTGTCAGTATTCAGCTACTGCCTTCCAACTGCTTTTGCTTTCCTTTTCATTTTTGTTTATTAAATGAGAGCATTTTTTTCTATGACATAAAATTTCTACATCACCTGACATTCAGCTGAGTTTCATAGTTCCCAGTCCTTGTTCTGGAATCCTTTTGTATCTGTATCTGTAACTGCATGGTCAATTCTGAACCATTCCTGCCTTAGAACTGCCTAAAGTTGTTGTTCTTACTTCCTGTAAATTCATGTATTTCTTTCTGTAACTTCAGAAAGACTTTCTACCTCATGGGCTTTTATTCACTCATCTCCTTAATCCTTCCCCTATCCTCAGTAACCTCACTATGCATAAAACAACTTCATTGAGATAACTCAAAGCAGACAATGAAAAACAAGAAGCAGCCTTTTAAACCTTGCCAGTATGTCATGTTTGGTATTTTTGTTAGCAGTAGGCAAAAATATTATTAATTTCAAAAAGCAATACTTTTTATTAAGATAAAGCAGTGAAGTATCCATTTTAATATCCACTAGAAGTTCGTTCTTAAAATTTTTATTCAAGACCATAAATGCCAACCTCAAACAACTGAACAAAACATTGCAAGAAACAGAAGGAACAATCAATCAGTGGGTGAAAGGACAGGGATGAAGAAGCTAAGAGAGAAGAGATCTGAAGTGTGAATTATCTTGCTTTTTAAAGAGGCATTTTCACAAGAATTGGTTTGACATTTAGGACGTAAGACAGCTACTGCTATAGCAATAAGCAATAACCTCTGCTTAATAAAAAAAGCAGAGATGGCATAAAAAGACATAAGGACTAAAGCAACTCAAGCCGTGCCCTTTTGTTTCATGGCATGAAATCCACATTTTCTTTTCAAACTGTCACACACTGATACAAGGTTATCATGCTATCACAGCATGGAAACAAAACAAAATTAGATACACAATCTGTTCTTAGGACATGAGTGAGAGGGCAATAAGTTTCTGCTCTCAAATATGAAACTGTTCATTGTGACTTCATCTGTGGGCAAGCTCTTTCTATTAAGAAACTCTGAATGGTTCAGTGTGGTGCAGAGACCAATAATTCTGGAGTGACACAATATTTCATTATCATGGTACAATGACAATGGACGTTGTTGAAGCTGACTTCCAAGATCAGCACAGAAAGAAAAAGTGTTTTAAATAAACTGATTTAAATGCTTTATATATATACAGTGAACTTCTGAGTTATAAAGTTAGCCCCCAGACGCTTAACACAGGGACAAAATTATCCAACAATACTCTCAATAATCCTCTTGTAGCCAGTTTCTGAAGGTGTTTTAATAGCCTCTGAGGAGAACATAATTCAGAAGGACAAAAGGGCAATGGAACAGAAGAGAAAAATAGAAAGGGAAGATCTCTATGGAGATTCAGTTCTCCTGTAAGCACAAGCAAGTAGGTTCTTCAACAGAAACACCACAGCTACCTCCCAAACTAGGGACTTACTTCCTGGCAATACTGCAGAATCCCTTCTTTAGTGCCGATACAGGTCTTGGTCCCAGAGGGGTCAGATTCCCATTTTCCATTCTGAACATTCATGTGCATATTGAGTTTGCCACAGAACATGGCAATTTGAGGCTCTGCCAACAATCCAGCATTTCCATCAGCAGGCACCTGGAAGGAGAAGAAAAAAATAAGTTTTACTCTCACTTCTGACATTTCAGTCCCTCCAAAGCTATAACAGCATAAGCAAGTCTGAATCAAAGCCTAACTCACCCACCCGTGATCGCAATGACAGAAGCTGAATAGAGTGGATTTGAGAAGTTTAAATAACATCTCCACAGAAATTCTGACATGCAATAATGTAACACAAAGTCTAAAGCTGTAAATAAACTTTTTAAGGGCCCTAAATTAGCTCATCAACTAGAGCTAAACAAAGAACAACATTCAGAGCTCATTACAGAAGTGTAATGTTCAAAACATGCTTGGTATACTGGTGCTGGGAGGTGTGGGGAAGTCCCCAACAATTACCAAAGAGTAACACTTAACCTTCTTTTTCATGACCACCTCTAGCTCATTTACATGTTGAACACCCAGGGGGTATAGTGTCATGCCTTATCAACTTTGTGAGTTAGAAGTGGTAGCTTTCACTTGAGCTTTGTTTTGACTGAGCCTTAAAATGCACTGGACGAGGTGGTATCAAACATGAATGGCAAGGGTCTAGCTCAATAAAATATTACAGAATACCATCTACCAAACCAAGTACTAACATACGTAGTGTTAAGATACTCCGTCAGTGCTATTCCTTGCCGCAGCAGTCTTCCTGGCAGCCTTCCTCCTTACACAGGGCTCTGAGCCTTGATAATTTCTGAACTGAATACAATTCTATAACACCTATCAGCTGTCTGCTCTGAGAAAGAAGCTAACTCAACCCTCCTCACTCACAAAGCTCCGCATTGGTTTAAATACTGCACAAGGAATAGAAGGAAGTAGTAACATCAGTGGAAACCAATTTACATTATTCCTTCCCAAAACTAGGAAAGGTAAAAAGCACTTATATGCAATTAAACATTTTAAAGATTCTGTTCCACTATTACTTGTACCTAGCCATTTTGATCGGCAATAAAAATCACCCCAAAATTCACGTTATGGGTCTATGAAAACAGAAAACTATTTCAAATGTCCTATTTTCAAAAAGCCACAGGTCATTCCTTTTCCCCAAGGCACACCCTACCTGCCTGTAATTCATCTTAATCCTTACCACTGCTGAAATCAATCTCAAGATGCTGCCTGGGGAACAAAGCCTTTTAACAGCAGATAAATCAGCAGCTGAAATGAAAGGATCAGCAGGCCTACCACAACAGTGAAGCTGAGTGAAAACGCCTGGGAAGGCTACAACAGCAAGCACACATCCAGCACCAACCAAAGAACCTGCTCCCAGCCAGGAATGGGACAAGCCACGCTGCACTGATTGGGAATGGGATTAGAAGAGGCTGAAAAAATCAGGAGGCATCAGCAAGTCCCAGGAGGTGAGCTCCTCACTGCCAGTCCTGGGACACAGCAACATCTGACGCACCACAGACACATTTTTACCATTTCTTTGTCATTTCCATAGAGCTCTTCATACCACATAACAACCTTAGAATCCTTCTATCTCACAGTCCAGTGAAATTGCTGCTTATTACTATCATTACACACAAATACACACCATGAAAGGATGTTCCCATCATTCTCATTCATTAAAGAGAAAAACCTGAACATCAGTATAATTTCAGCTATGGAGCTAGCCCTCCTCCGCCGCCTGATCTACCATTATGAAATGAGACACCATCTTCCTGTCCAAACAAAAGTGGAAAACTGTTTGCAAAATCTTGTGTGAGATATGAACGTTGCCAAATAAAATGACAGCTGCCAATAGGACTAGAGAAGCCACATTAGCATTGTTAAATGCTTATTTGACACTTGAAATAAAACTAAGGAAGTCACTCCTTGTACAGGCCAAACAGACCATCACTGCAATACCCAGAGCGTCCCCCGGCTTATTGCCTTTGTGCCTTCCCTTTTTACCTGCACTGGGCTCAACTCTGAAAGCCACAAGTCCTTTGGGAAATTAAACCAAACTGAACTACTAGAAAATCCACAGTGTGCCTGTGCTTAAGAAGGGGACAGGTAAGGCTGCACTGCCAACCCTTCTGCTTTGTTTAGTTCTCACCATTTGGCACTATGAGGCTGAGGTCCCAGGCCAAAGCTAACCCTGTGGACCTGCTGCAAGCAGGCGCATGAGGGGCCTCCCAGCATCTCCATGGACAATCTGTGGACTCTACCATGAGTGCCTTACAACCCCACAGAAAGAAGCCCTGGTCTTCTCCCAGATCCCTCCTTCTCTTCTCCCAGGTTACCAGATTCTGCCCAGGAGGATCACAGGCACCAGAGACAGCCTGCAGCATGCAGGAGGGAAGCAAGGACAGAGGAAAGGAGATGGCCCTTCCTCCTTCTGTATGGCAAGGGCTGGCAGATTAGCTGACACCATCCCACAGGACCACATCATTAATGCAAATCAGGTGATCTTCTCACCTGTTCTGCCCTTCAGAGTTGCCTATCTGGTAACATATACTGCTGGAAGTACTCGGTTCAGTGTTAGCATCTGACAAACTCAACACATACACACGCACACACACACAAAAGTCTCCTCTTCAAGTTACATTTGTTATGAGAGAAGCCAACAAGGATTCATGGCCATCCACCTTCCAGAAGTGGGCCTGCCACATTCAAGATATGGTAGAGTATGCACTTATGTTTAAATGCCTGTTTTTTTACTTTTAATTTTTTAGCTGGAAGATTTCTCAAGGGAAAAATTAAAATCATTAAGAATTCATGAAAAACTGAAGATCTTAACTGAACAACTCCTTTACAAGAGGTATTACAAATCCAGTATCTTTAATTTCTTCACTCTTCATTTAAAAAACAAAACAAAACAAAACGAGGCTTCATGAATTTTATACACTTAAAATGATTAAATGTGCTACATCAAGAAACACTGAGTCAACATCTAACTACCCTCATGTATTAGATTATCGCTGCAAGTTAAAACGCCACAATTAAAACAAGCATTTCAGCTTTTGGTTTTTGAAAAGAACATTTAGTTCCCTGCCTTCTTTAAGATGCTAACATGTTCCTGTAATTTAACTTAAAAACTGAAACAGGAACTGCTCTATTGTTAATGATTTCCCTTCACTACCTCAGCTTCTCTTCTACTGAGGAAGTCACTTTCACTTGATTTAACAGTAAACCATCCCTTTTCTTCCACTGAGTAACTAGCGAATTTTCCAAAAACGAATGACAAATTATCCGGCTTGACTTGATAAGTAGAACTACTACACTGCTATTTAAGCAACTTCAGAGCACCTCAAAAGTGATGTGTCACTTGCACAAAATCCTCCAAGTGAAGAATTTTTTTCTTTACAGATGCAGTGTAGCTCAAAACTTCAAATGAAACTGAAGCAAGTCATTCCCTATATGATGTGATCTCTATTCACAAACACAATTTTCTCCGTCACTTAACCCAACAGCTATCTCTACTAGATGAATAAAGTACAAGCAGCAAACATACAACAGCAGATTGTGTGACCTTGGCAAAAAAAAAATGAAGTTACAAATTTATGGAAAGGTTTCTGTTTTTTTTTTCTCCGTTCACCTTCTCCAACTAAAGTTGGAAAAGAAAATGTGTCTGTTTACCCGGAGCGCTATCGATTTAACAAAAAGGACAGCCTATGACTGTCTACTTAAAATCTCATTCCCTTCAGAAGAGACGAGACTTCTCCTAGCTTAATCCAATTACTCAAACAAGACACGAGCACATTTAGCTTTCTTTATTTTGAGCTGACAGGGCCATCGTAATTAACTGCTCAGCATAGCACTTCATCTTATTGATTAAGACAGCTAAAAGTTACTAATCATAAAGAAATACAGGAGCAATTAACAGACACTGTAAACAGAACTAAAGCATTTAGATCATGATCATGAATAATGCAAATCTCAACTTCTGAAATTGAACTCCTTTAGATGCCCTTAAGCAAGGATAGCAGGTTAATGGATTTGTCTGTCACATCTCTGGCTTGGAGATAGGAGCTTTCAAGCAAACAACTGGAGTGGATGTATCACCTCTTTAAACGTTTTACCTAAGGAAAACAAAACAACAGGTCCACGTTAAACTATTTAATACCTGAAGATAAGTGATTACTACTTCAACTACAAGTCTCTCACCTTTCATAACAAGGAGCAATTTCATACACTGCATTTTCAGCATGCTACCGATGAAACCTGCAGTTCCATTGTGCAACTTTTAACTGGCAGACTCATTTTTTGAGACAGACTTCATGCTATTTCTGTTCTATGAAATATGCTTCTAACCTAAGATCTTTGCTATTTGATATTTCATTTATAAAGAAAATAAGAAGTTGATCTGCTATTGCACTTTCTTTGTTTGAAAACCAGCAGCTTCTTGCTTTTCAAGAAATTACTTGCTGCAAAATCTACAGAAACAGGGAGGTTGATGGAGTCTATTATGCAGAGGTGATGGCCAACACACAATAGTCAGTCTCAAGAGCACTTCTTTACATGAAGGCAAAAGCTGACTGCATTAGCAGATCTGACCTTGGCCTCATGGAACCTAGATTGAGAGCTTCTGCTGGGCCTTTAGCTGACACCTGAACAAGAAGGTCCTCAACAGCATAAAATTTCCCTTCACCCATTTTGCAAGCATCTTTCAGGACTGTTACTCCTATTCTTCCAAGAGCTAATTTGTCACAAACTGTCTGACTGTGATCTTAGGAGTAATACAAAATGTGGCTATAACATTAAGATATACATTGCATTACACATTGTTTTTCCCTCTGCAATCCTTCTGACTGTAACAAAACCCACAGGCAAAAAGGTGAAACCCATAAAGCTAAAAATCCACTGTGTACTTGGTCCACAATAACCAGATATGTTAAATAGCAGATACTTAAGAACATTTGATGCTGCATGTTTCAGTTCCTTCCTATTTCTCTATGCAGCCCTATGAGGCAGGCTTGTACAACAAGCAGCCTTCTCTTGCTTTCCCAGAGCGAAAGAGCAAACAGAAACTTGTCTGTGAGATGCATTGGTCTGCATCTCCTGCCAGTGCCAAAAGAGCACTCCCAAAAGATTTGCTCAAAGAGATATCTACAAGGGATCAGTCCTTGAAGTCTTAACTTTACGGGATCTATTTTAAGCCATGGCATATTCCTAAATATGAACAGTAATGTTTCAGTACTTGAAGAAAACTTATGAGCAGTAGGAGGATCAACTTTTTACATAGTCTGATAGTAATAGAACAATGGAGAATGGCTTTAAACTCAAAGAAGAAGGAAGTTTTAGATTAGCTGTTTGGAGGAAATTCTCTACTCAAAGTGCAGTGAGGCACTGGCACAGGCTGCCCAGAGAAGAAGTGGGCAGAGAACTGGCCCCACTCCTGGAGGTGCTCAAGGCCAGGTTGGATGGGGTCCTGGGCAGCCTGAGCTGGTTGGGGACAGCCCTGCCCATAGCAGGAGTTGGGGCTGGGTGGGCTTTGAGGCCCCTTCCATCCCAAACCGTTCTGTGATTCAAGGAGGATTGCTGCCATTTAACCTTTTAAGTCTGATGAGCACGAGATGAGAAGAGCCTTGAAGCTTCTAAGGTGCCTTCAGGTTGGACTGGCAGTGGTGGAGCCTCTGATGCTCACTACCTGTGCCTCCCCTCTCACCAGGGGTCTTTCCCAGCTACACAACTCATGGTAGTGATGTTTCTTAAGCTTCAATGTAACAAGTAAACCTGAGCTGATGAGGCCTTAGGCCAATTTCCAATCTCATATTGCATTTCTGCTGATGTGCTCAGCTAACTATGAGATATTCTAACAAAATTACTCCTTATCTTGCAAACATTCAGAAGTGCTCAATTCTACTAAGTTCACCTACACGTCCTGCGGGTTTGCACCGATTTTCCAGTTTCGGTTCTTATGGCAGGCTTGCTGCTGATTTCTGCCTCCCTCCCAGGTTTGCTGCTCCGAACACCAAGCACTGCATAACACAGCTGACAAGGCTTACTGCACACCTACGCTATGTTGCCATTTGGACAGAAAGCCTCTCTCAAAACCCCAACTAAATTTTCCTTTAGGACTGCACTACAAAAACTCTGCAGGGAATTAAACGTGTGCTAGCAACTTCTGATGGGTCTTGTCCTGAGATCTCCAGCTAAGAGACTGAGTCACTTACATATTCCGCATCACATCAAGAGAATGAAAGAGCTCTCTTCACACTATCTCTCTTTCTATCAAGTTTGTCTTGAAGGCCTCAAACATCACAGCACTTTGAGGAAAAAATAGCTCTGTTCCTGCCTCCTGCCCTCAGGGACTGGATTGTGATGATGCTTCACAATCATTGTGAGGCTAAAAATAAAAGATAACTAATTTAGAAAGTCTCTAGTCTGCACAAGCTGCTGATAACATACAACCTTTGGAACCATTTTCAGATACATCCAACATCAGTGTCATCACAAGGAGGACTGAACAAACCTATCTGAAGATAAAAAAAAATAGTAGCACTTCTTTTAAAAGTATTGCACACACAAAGATCAAAATCAACTTAAAGTAAAAGGCAAGAGAATGAAATGAGAGAAAGAACTAGATGTGGTGATAGTGATTCGCCCTATATGGGATGTCAAAACATTTAAAATACTTGAATTAATGAATCACTGGTCATGTCAGTGGTCTATCATATGGCTAAAATACACAAACTGGTGGAGAATTTTATGCAT
The DNA here is from genome assembly GCF_002078875.1 of Numida meleagris. Classification (NCBI taxonomy): domain Eukaryota; kingdom Metazoa; phylum Chordata; class Aves; order Galliformes; family Numididae; genus Numida; species Numida meleagris. Next base: position 100,727,879 of record NC_034409.1, read on the forward strand.
CATTCAAGTTTTCTTAATAGCCAGTGGTTTAATTCACTTACATCCATTGCCTGCCAAGAAAAATTATCCACGTTACAATACGATCAAATAATCTAGAGCATCGATCTACACAGATAAGCAGCTTCTATACAGTTACACTGAATAACATAAGGCTATGGTCCAACCATTTACAATAATGTCTGGGGTGGAAATCTCTCCTTGACTAATCCGGAAGCTTGAGGGCAGATTAGTCTCCCAAAGAACAACTCATGCAACACAAATTACACCAACACCAACTATTTGCATTATTAGTATTCTACAAAAGTGGAAAGTATGGGTATATTTATAAAACTGTAATCATGTATTACTGTCCCCTTTGAGCATGACCTCGAAGTAGCAGCACGTGCTTCTTTGCTGCCTCATAGCAAATCACTAAATAACAGATCAATTAACATGCTGTCTCCAGTAAACTATAAGAACCACTCTTTTTTTTTTTTCCACAGTACATCCACAGTTTCCAAAGACCAAATGAAACACTACTACTCATCACTTCTATAAATAAGACATCTCCATCAGAATTGAATTTCTAGAATGGAAAATACAGGTATTTGCAAAGTGGCAACTTAATGATCCTGAAAACAATTACCTCAATAGACCTTACTTAGAGCTGTGTAAATATTTGTCTAACATCACAAGCTGTTAGAACACCAAGGTGATGTTTCAGATACAGAAAACAAAATTACTAAATTTGTTTTAGATTTATTAACAAATTCCAAAATTATAATAAGAGTTGGTAGCACTGAAAGATTATATATTATGTGTGCAGTGTTGACAGCAGGTTCTCCCTTAAAGAGTTTCAGCATTTCAGCAGCGTTTCAGCCATAATACTCAGCTCTTCCAGAACTGCCTGCACCTTATTGCACGCTTCCCTGCTGTGATTCCTTTATGAGGAACTAAATATTCAAGTGCTTAAAATATCTGACAGTAAAGAAATTTAAAATACTGGAACATTATACTTGAAAGGTATCTTGCCTGCTCACACAAAAAAGAATCACAATACAAACTAATTCTTTAGGTGAGAACATTAAAAACAACCCACACACAATAAATGCTAAAGATAGGGATCAGAAAATGATGCCATAAGAGAAAGCACATCAGGTATATAGCTGCTTATTCTAAGTATGATGCTTTGGATAATGAAAGGAGACATAATCCAGCTTCTTTCCAATTATCTTTTGTCAAATAATTAATATTTACAAGCCTAATAAAACTATGACAAAACAAGGGAAGTGCCCTGAATGAAGCAGTTTAATTACTAAAGCCTGTCTTTAAAAACAGGCATTTTTCAGTTTGTTCTGAAAGCGAAAGCTCTCATTCCAAGTATGTATGCAATGCCAGAATGTTTGCTTTTAATACAACACATCATGCAAGAGTTAAAAGACTAAGGGAAACTACTTCCTCCTCATGTGAAGATGGGGTGCAGATATCCCTTTGCTTTCCCCTTTTCCAGATGTAATTTAACAAATGTGGCAGAGGAGAGGTGCAGATGCTTCAGGGCACGCTAGCTGCAATTTACATTATTTCCAAGATACTCAGAAAGGCTTTTGGTAGCTGAGAACGGGGGACTGAAAGAACTTTAACTCAATTCAAAAATAGTAAAAAAAAAAAAAAAATTTTAACCAAAAAAAAAAAAAAAAAAAAAAAAAAAAAAAAAAAAAAAAAACAGACAAAAACAAAAACAAGAAACCTTAAAGGTTCTTAAAAGAAGTAGTTTTACAATTTTTTTTCGCTCCGTATCTGAACCGCAAAAGCCTTTTCCAATTAAGCACCATCATTTAAGAGGAAGTATAGCCCTCTCCTCATTCAATGTCATTGCTTTTTGCAACTACGAAAGTAATTAGTGTATTTGCTAACAGCTCCTCATAATCCCTGTTTCAACAATGAGCATTGTCTTTGTTCATAACTAAGGTTATGCTCAAAAAATACAGTCTGCAACGTTTTACCTTGAGAGGTTTTCCATCAACAGACTGAAGTTACAACACTTGAATCCAGACAGAACTCTGCTATTCATTTATAATTAAGGACTACAATAGAACATGAAAATAAGAATCAGACCTTGTGCGTGCTATTTATTAGACACTAAAACATCAAAAGGCATTCCTGAGTTCTCTAAGAGGGCTTCTCTGATATAGGCTGCAAACATATTCTGCGAATACTAACCCAAAGCCTCTACCACAAGCCTTCAAAGCATATTTTCATTTGCAATTATTTGCACAGTGAGGACACAATAACAACCTCCATACCTACAGCTTGTTCAAGAACAACAAATAACCTTCTCATTAGAGGAGGTGCTTGGAAAAATTTCTCTCTGCTTTCCACTCCTAATGTTGACAGCAGTTCCAGCTCTTCAATTGAGAAGTCAACCAGTGCAGTTCTAATTTGTACATCTGTTGAAGCTTAAAAAAAAAAATTAAATCAAAAAGAGAGTCTAAACACTGTGAAGAACAAGCACACTCAAGTCACACGTCACCCTTAGAAAGGATGCCTGCACTTCCTCCAAGCACTTAACCACATTCAGGTTGAAATGCGAAGTTTCTCAAACAAAAGCAGCACCAACTTGCATGCAAAGCAGTGTGCTTTCTCTATGCCTATTAAAAAATAAATTCTGCCTGCTCATCATTATTTCAAAAAAAAAAAATAAAGACAAAAATGAAGTCTGCCTATGAGGACTCTCTACTTGCCCGTACACATTTAGCGGGCAAAACAGAAGGAAGCCTTGTTGATGTGCTTTAGCATTTGGACTACGGCTGCACACATTCACAGCTCGGCATCCCACAAGTGAAGATGGCTGCTGAACCCCAGAAACCCCCAGTTCCATCTAACACAGGCTCTCATCATCTGACAGGAATTTGTCACTTCCCGTCCACTGGCAAACTATCGACTTTTCACAAGCTCACAGCACATGGACTGCCAGACTTACTATTTAAGCCTTTACAATACTAGTTTTCCTCCTAGATTTTTATGCAACCTATGGAGCGCAAACACTTTAAAAACTATTTTAACAGCCTGATTATCCAGATAAGTAATGGAAATAACATCTAGAAGAAAGGAAAGGATACCAGTACAAAAATAAATAAAGAACCCAAATTAGAAAAGGAGGAAATACCAAACTATTGTTTCCGCACAACTTAAAGGCATCCCTTGGCCAAAAGCAAGGAAAATTTTCCATCTCTCAACTTTTCTTTAGAGACAGTGCTGCAGGAGATTGTCAACATCAGCTTGAATAATTTAGGAACAGTTTTTATCGTATAATGTTAATATAGAAACAGTAGCAGCAATTACTGCTGTCAGACTACAAAATTAGAATCGCAGAACGGTTTGGGTTGGAAAAGATCTTGAAGATAATCTAGTTCCAACCCCCCTGCTACAGGCAGGCACAAAGCCCCATCCCTGCCCTGGAGGCAGGGGGAATACACAGCCACACTGGGCAACCTGTTCCAGTGTCTCACCACTCACAGTAAAGAATTTCTTCCTTATATCTAGTCTAAATCTACCCTCTTCCAGTTTAAAGCTATTTCCCCTCATCCTGTCACTACCTGCCCTTACAAAAAGTCCCTCCCCAGCTTTCCTGTAGGCCCCCTTCAGGTACATCTCCTCGGGGCCTTCTCTGCTCCAGGCTGAAGAGCCCCAGCTCTCTCAGCCTGTTGTCATAGGGGAGGTGCTCCAGCCCTCCGATCATCTTCAAGGCCCTCCTCTGGACCTGCTCCAACAACTCCATGTCCTCCTCGCTTGTGCTGGGGGCCCCAGCACTGGACACTGTGAGACCCCACCTGGAGTACAAGAGCAGAGTAGAGGGGCACCTCCAGTGACCTGCTGGTCTCTCTTCTCTTGATGCAACCCAGGATATGGTTGGCCTTCTGGGCTGCAAGCACACATCGTCAGCTCATGTTTCATCAGCCGACACTCCCAAATCCTTCTCCTCTGGGCTGCTCTCAATCCCAACCTGTATCTGTGCTTGGGATTGCCCCGACTGAGGTGAAGGACCTTGCACTTGTCCTTGTTGAACTTCATGAGGTTGGCATGGGCCCACCTCTCAAGCCTGTCCAGGTCCCTCTGGATGACATCCCTTCCCTCTAGCGTGTGAACTGCACCACTTCAGGAGGATCTGCTACATGATCTTGCCAGGCACAGAAGTGAGACTGACTGGCCTGTAGTCCCCTGGATCTTCTTTTTTTCTCTTCTTGAATATGGGGGGTTATGTTTCCCTTTTTCCAATCAGTGGGAAGGTAATAGGTCAAAAACCACTTCACTGACTGCTCAGTAGAATTGTGCACCATCATTGCTCCTTCCTGAAGACAAATGTTTCCAGCCATCAGGACAGAAAAGGGTTGCCACCCAGCTGCAGACTCACAGCTCCTTCACAAAAACTCACCAGCTTTTCAGAAGTTCAATGCACTAGGAATTCGGTTGAGAAACAAGACTTTACCAAAAAGCTCCTAGCAAACCAGAGCTTTTATTTGCCTTAACCATGCCCCATTTAAGCCAAGTATAAACACCAGGGTGCTGCTCTCCTTCTTCACAAATAGCCAAAAAAGAAACCCCACAGCAGCACCTTGCCCACTCCTCCGCAGCAGCTCCAGAACTGCCTGTTCCACAAATACATGGAAAACAAGACTGTTCCCAAGGCTGCAGAGGATGTTTTCCTCAGAGCTACCTTCTAGCAGCTGACTGTCCTCCTCACCTTTACCCTTCACAAGTTCCTGAGGCATACAGTATATTTATCCCAGATCAGGTTTAAGCCTTCCTCAGGTATCTGAAAAAACAAATTTGCATACGCGAGTGGAAGTACACATCCAGGAACGGAGGGTTTTCTTCAGACAGGGTGGCTGAAAGCAATAAAAAGTGGGAAGGAGAATCAGGAGTGCAGCCAGGGCCCAGTTCACACCTCTCTGCAGAAACATTCTTGTGAGAAAGGCTTACAAACTAAGCTTTAGCTACAAAAATCAACATCCCTGCATGTAGTCAAGGAAAAGAAGGGAATGGGGAATTACCAGCAAGCCACACAAGTTAGGTTTTTGTGCCAGTTATACGAATGCACTGAAAAGAAAAGCTATACTAACCACAGATTTGTCAGCAAGTACAATGTCAGGGAGTCTCCCACCTATCACTAGCCCTACAGAAATGCCTATCTCCTCAAAAAACTACCACAAAACGTGTTCCATTCATCTCCATGCAACTTGGGTCACAGTTCAACTGACATTTTACCATTCTCTGCAACTCCCTGAAAGGAGGTTGGAGCAAAGTGGGTGTCAGCCTCTTCTCCCAGATAACAGCAATGGGACAAGAAGGAATGGCCTCAAGTTGTGCCAGGGAAGGTTCAGACTGGATGTTAGAAAACATTTCTTCTTAGAAGGAGTGGTGATGCATTGGAACAGGCTGCCCAGGGAGGTGATGGAGTCTCCGTCCCTGGAGGCATTCAAGAACAGTGCGGATGTGGCACTGAGGGACGTGGTCAGTGGGCATGGTGGGGATGGGCTGATGGCCAGACTAGATGATCTTAGAGGTCTTTTCCAGCCTTAATGATTCTATGATTCCATGACAGCATAAGCACTGCAATGCCCAGAACAGCAGGCTGGGCCTTGTCCTCCAGCCCTCACCTCACACAGGTGGGACTCAGTAGGAAAAGCTACATGGTCTTCCATGTGCTCTACTGCATGGGGAGAAAAAAAAAAAAAAAGAAAGAGATCCAATCCAACAGATCCACAAGTTTGAGGAAAGATGCGTTTAGTTATACTAATCAGCTGAGTTGGTTGATTGTGAGCGGTCACAGGCAAGGGTTGATGGTTGGACCAGATGACCTTACTGGACTTTCCAACCTTAATGATTCTGTGAACTAACATATAACAAATGTTATTTCTTTTGGTGTATCTACATTTGCAGAAATGCTGTGGCACTGAATTTGAACTAATCGCCAGAAAGCCTGTTAATTTTAAACTACAAAGTGAGAGCAAGCACTAGAAGAGCCCTAAAGTAAGATCTAGTTTTCATTTATATTAAAGCACTTTTTTCTCACAAGAAGGTACCTTAAATTGGTGTAAATTATATATTAAATAATGCATCTGTGCATGGGATGGGTGTTAAAAGGAAAATGCTACGCAGAGCCAGACACTGCATCACTGAATGAATTTAAATTGCACCTGCCAGATCAAAAAGCGTTTGAGGAACTATTCTAGTTTGACGAATTTGATAAACAAGTTAACATTTGTGCAATGTCAGTTTCTCAAATGAGCTATATAGCTCAAATGTCAGTGTTCAGTAACTTATTGACTTATTTTTAATAGAATAGCAGTCTTCTGTTTTCAGGAATTCATTTGAAGTAGCTGTTGACTTAAAAATATAGTTTCACATCTCATCCATCACATTTCCAGCACTTTGAGTAAGCATCTCATGCTAGAACAATTCTTCTCTATGGAATCTCCACTTTTTTTTTTTTTAATAATGGTTTATTTTTTTCCAACACTGCCTGCTAAAACTTGGGCTGCAAAAGGAAGTTTGTATGAGAATGCTAATCTGAAGGATAGTTACATTTTTTCTCAAATCCATAAAATGGATTAGTGCTCAACAGCTCACAGAATCAAAGGGAAAGGAAAGGAAGAGCAATGAAACACAAACACTAAAATTGCACTCTCAAGTATGACTCTCATATGGCTGACATATTACACAAATCCTGTATTTTTGGCAACATATTAGTTAAAATGAGCTGAAGTATAGCAAGCATGCAAACTTCCTTGAAACAAACTTCCTTGAAGAAGAGATATCACATTTTACAGATTCGGAACATATTGCGTGCTTACAGTTTTCCCAGTGTAGGAAGAAGCACTGAACTGCTGCACTAATTGCTCTAAACCTACAGATTACCACACTGGAAGAAATAGATAGCTCACTTCGTAACCTCCTCCGGGAAGGAAGAGAAGCACAGACCACCTACTCAGCAGATTTTTCTCCTGATGCAGTCTGACTATTCAGAAACTCCCCACAGCCAAAAGAGCTGGTGTTTTGTTTGTAACACAGGAGCTACTCTCTGCATCAACTGTATAACAAATGAAGCTCCACAGATGATAGCTTACTTTCATTATTCTTTTACATCGTTTGTTATCTACCCTCAATACACTTACACTGCTGAAGTAACTGCTCCATGGACCACATTGCTACTGGTATTCTTCAAAATACCCAGAATGGTAGCCTCCTCCATTGCCATCTGGATGAACCACAAACATCTGAACACAGCTGTGTGAGAAGCCAGATGTAACTTGCTAGTTTAAACAAACAGTATTTGTCAGCTGTCCTACACTGCTACAGCATTCCATTAATATGCCAAATATCCCCCTCACCTTCACCTGATGCAGGACTACTACTGCCTGAGACGCTATTTCCTCTCTGCAAGTTGTCCTACTGGTTGGCTTACCGAAATTATTTTGGATTTCCTAACTTCATTCTACAAACAACAAGAAAATGAATAAAGACATTTCTGGCATTTGCTGACTTTAACCACTAGTGTTTGGCAAGGCGAGGACTCAATGACTGCTTCAACGAAGAGCACTTCCGTAAGATCCGTCCCAAGATATTATGCTACCCAGGATGCCAGCATGTCTCTAATTAGAGCAAGTTATTTTTAGCTCTCAAGAACACCAACATAAGAAAGCCAGAAGGAACTAATCTGTCAACACTAGGATTAAACAACATAGCGAATTACCTGGATGACTTTCAAGGCACGTATGGAAGCCTAATACTAGCTGCCATGTGATTGAGTTGCATGCTGGGACAGCCCTTCAGTCCTTGTCCCATAAAATGGAATGAAATTCTGCTTCTCCATAATATCAGGACTGTGACAAGAAGGAAATGAGTAAAGCATTACTAGGCATCCCATGCCAAAAAAGATTCTGTTCTGTATTAATGGGTACTTAACAGTTAACTGTTACTCTTGAAAATCCCAAGCCCTACTGTACCACTAGACACAAGCTTTTTTTTTTTTTCCTACAGCTGCTCTTTTTGAGTAGCTACTTTCAGTACCGGTTTTCCTAACAGCAATTATCAGTATAATGGTATTTTTTTGAAATAATTATGTTGCATTTTAAAAAGAAAACTTGGCCTTCAACCACCACTATGCCCAATTCTCATGGACTCGGAGATGAAACCATCTTTATCTTGTACTCTCCATTACGGCTCTAGTTGACAGAGACTGCTTATTTAATTTCCACTAGCACAACAAAAAGAAGTCCAGCATTATTGCATACATAAATTATTCATGAAAAAATATTTAAGCAATAAAGAAACAGACTTTCAGAGTGGCTTAAGAGAGAAAGGCAAAGGATTCTACCGTTTTGAGAGAGAAAAAATAAAATTGAAATATCTGTCATCATCTCAACAGGGCAGATTTCATGTTTCTAACTACAATTTGCACTTTACATGCTTTTACTCATGAAATGCTACTATACTGTATGTGCCATAGGCATGAATTTCACACCATTCTGCTCACACTCAAAAGTAAGTACCTATTCTTTTCAGTGACTAGAGAGAAAAAATAAGAGGAAAAGAAGTGAACCAGCACATGAAGATGGAGGGTAAACAACTTTGTTCAGTACGCTAGGCAATGTACTACACAATGAATTACATCACAAATTCTCCCTTCAGCACAGGGATTACTCAACATCTGCACAGTCATGATAGACTTACAGGGACAAATCACATAAACCAGGAGTCTTAATCTTATTGGAAACAATACAATGAAGGAACTACTGTGCTAGCCAGTCGTTCTATGGAAAACAACTCTTTTAACTCAAAAAACTAAGCAAACCCACCCCAAACTGGAATTCTATCAGACCTGAATCAAAGAAGCCTCTGTTGACACAACAACCGCACAGAAAGCTAATTAAGATAAGCCTGTGACTTCACAAAATCCATGATGAAATTCAAGAAGATAAACAAAACAAAAAACAATACATGGAAAGCATAAGGAACAAAAGAAAAATAGTCCAAGCCAGACTGCCATACATTAAGGCGAATGCTACAGAAGCATTTAATTTTTTCTGATTCAGGTATTTCAGTTTTCTACCTTTACTATGATATATTCCAAAAACATTTTGCATTTAAAAGCACATATGTATGTCTCAAAGACACAGGGTTTATTTAAATTCTTCCACATCTTGTCTTTACAAAAATTCTTACTGTTTCTTTACTGGGGCTTTAAACACTAAAAACACAGCACGAGATGCTGTTGGTTTTCTCTTTCCTATTTACATCACTTATGACCACTGTGGGCTCTGGATTTCCAACCTTACTGAGTGCTATTGAGCACCATGACCTACATACATCACTGCTGCTCAGGTTTAGGGAGGGACTAAATCCTACAGTCTAAGGGCTTTCTTCCAGTGCACTATTCTTATCACTTCCTAATAAAACAGAGTAGTAGGGACTGCCTAGAAGTTTAGTTAATGCAAAACTTCTTTGAAATGAGAAAAACGTGAGAGAAAAGAAACATGAAAAAACAGCTCTTAATTTTACACAAGAACAAATGTAGGTATAATTATCAGGAGCTTGCACTAAGATCTAAAATTCAGATGAGGACAGAGAAAATGACTGACTGAAGAGGTGAACTAGATGGCAAAATTCAGGGTTATTTTTATTTGTGTTGTTGCTGCTGGGCAGGAAGGGGAGTTGTTTGCCTTTTTTTTTTCCCCCTCTCTTTTTAAAGAGACTAAAGGACTTAAGGAGGTCCGCTGGGTCCAATCACCAATTGCAGCTGTGCTCAGTCCCAGTCTTCAGAAAAGAAGAGAGATACTCATATGCAGTTGATTTGAAGGCTCATGACAAGTATTGCATCTGAAAGAAATATCCTTAAATGCCGTTTCAAATTCACACTAATTGAATTTAACAGATTTATGAAAGATGAACTTTCAGAGGCACTTTCAGATCCTCAAAAAATGCAGATAAATGAAATTATTCATTGTTAACTACTGTTATCAGATATGAAAGAAATGACCCAAACAGAAAAACTTAATAAAGATGAAGTACTGTTTCTCAACCAATAAGTGGACTAAAACCACAGATCATTAAGCAGAAAAAAACCAAATCATTAGTCTTCTCCTAAGGGGAAAAAACCTCCAGTTTTTTAATCATTTTGGAACCACGTACTGCAAGATGAAAATCTAGCATTTGTCAATACCTCCACTATATTACTGTCACTTTGAACACAAATTCTTCAGACAGTGGCTTGTTTGTGGGGATTTTTGTTTGCATTTTAATTGAACAATCTGGAAGATTAATACAACTTGCCGCTTTTTAGAACACATCAGCTGCAGCATCCTGATAACTGCTGTCAGAAATGAAGAAGCAATACGATGCTTTCCCACCTCACACTTGCTGTTGCCTTACTGAGACATAATAAGGAGCAGACACAACATGAAAGATGTCATGCATTCCGCAGCCCCACAGAGGAAGAAAAATCTGTGCTTGGTTACTGTGCCTGGAGCTCCACAATACAAAGTCCTGCTGAATACTAACGATGCCTCATATGGGGAGTACAAGAAACTTTATTTCTACTTACTAATAGAGAAACAAGCATGATGGATGTCAACTCTTATTCAAGAGCAGCTAGGTCATAACATGCAGTGAAAGCAGAAATAACATTTACTTTATTTCACTTGATACAACACCTGAGGACTCTAAGCAGGGATACCAAACCCTCATCAGGAATTTCTGTGTACTAGAGGTGGGGCACAAACAATCCATGATCTGAATGCTACAGAGTGGCAACTGATAAATCTCCTTCAATCTTCCTCATAGATTTGCAGATGTTAAAAACTGCTTATGATCTACACTGATGGAACTGTTGCCCCAAGCTGCAGCACTGCTTCTTCTTTGGGTTTTTCCCCTTCTGAAGAACACACTCTCTGAAAGCTGCACACATTTGTTTTCACACACTCAATCTGAGGACAAGAAACCTTTCAACCTGACATGTTCTCTTATATAACTGAGTCTCACATCACTGGTTATGCTGAAAGGTTGACAAAAACAGTACCACTAAAAAAAAAAAAAATACAGCACAATCCTGGAGTCTTTCCTGGCTGACATTAAGTGTTACCTTAAAACTCTGCTCTTACTCCACTTACAGGCTAGGAAATTCTACAGCAGCCTGTAGCTGTCTTCCTATTTTCCTCCTGCAAACACTCACTTCATGTTTTCTTTCCCATTTCCAGCTCTGCTCAACTGCTGAAAGCAGCAGCTTAGAATACCAGCTGCAATAATTTAGGCAGATTTCCTTCAAAATGCCATGGAGCAGGCAAGAATAAAAAGAAAACCTGGAAGTGTGTCACATAGCCATAATGTCCAAGTAGGTAATCCTCCCATTCAGTGTCAGCTTTGGGATTGTCTCAAGCACTGTCTTCTTAAACAAAGTCACCAAGAATTACTTGGTGTTTTCAACATGAGCTAGTGGAAAAGATCAGAGACTTGAACTGGAGTTTGGGGTCCTTCTGCTTCCAGCTGGTAACCAGAACCTTGCAGCAGGAGAAGATGAGCAGCTTTCCTACAGCTGTCCCACATCCCTTCTAATTCCCTCCCATGGGTTAAGGAGGGCAAGCAAGGCTTCACTGAGACATCAGGAGGGTTCAGCTTACTGCAGCACAGAAGCAGTGCAGAGACTGGCTAAAGAACCCCTGGCAACACTCATAAGACGACACAGCAGGTCTCCTACTTGCACTTAAGCTATGCTTAAGCAAGCTAAACATATTAATGCACCTTTATTGATGGCATAGCTTTACATTGACAAGCCTTCCACAATCACACTACTTTGAAAATGAAATAAGAGTCCCTTAAACTTGCTCGTTCCAACCAAAGGTACATTTTTCCACTCTGTTGACACAGTCATGTTACCCTTCTTGGCTGACCCCAGGAAAGCAAAGACATACTGCCTGGTTCTTCCCTCTGGTGACATAATAGCAAGTGTTATTGTTATCACATCAACATTATTATTACTTTTAACTTGCACTGTTACAATCATTCTGAGAGATGAAGTTGCTTCAAGATAACCAAGCATACAGTCAGAACAGCACATACTTAGTTTCAGATAATACTTTTACTTTGTTACATACAGACAAAAAATAAGTATCAAAACTAAACTAACAAAGTAACATTAAGAGACAGTGTGACAACAGTTAAGGACTACTAATATTTGGACAAGGAACTGCTTGAGAGTCCAGGGCAGAGCCACAAAGATGATTAAGGGAGTGGAGCATCTCCCTTACAAAGAAAGGCTGAGCGAGCTGGGTCTCTTTAGCCTGGAGAAGAGGAGACTGAGCGGTGACCTCACTAATGTTTATAAATATGTAAAGGGTGAGTGTCAAGAGGATGGAGCCAGGCTCTTCTCAGTGACATCCAATGATAGGACAAGGGGCAATGGGTGCAAGCTGGAACATAGGAAGTTCCACATCAATATGAGAAAAAGCTTCTTCACAGTAAGGGTAACAGAACACTGGAATGGGCTGCCCAGGGAGGTTGTGGGTCTCCTCTGGAGACATTCAAAACCTGCCTGGGCACGCTCCTGTGTGACCTAATCTAGGTGCTCCTGCTCCGGCAGAGGGGTTGGACTAGATGATGTTTCAAGGTCCCTTCCAGTCCCTGACATTCTGTGAATATTTCAGAAAAGTCCTAAGTCTTCCTTTGCTCTAGATGTACTTGTTTAGAATAACATAGCATTGATCTCAAATATTTACATCTAAGCCGACTGACTTCCTGAAGGAAGTCTAAGCACCTATTGTGAGCACCTGTAAAACCTTACTTACGCACACACGCACTTTATACACATACACAAAATATAATTCAACAAGAAACATCCTATTATCTTCAAATGTGAGCAGCATAGAAAATATTCATCACATAAGAGACATAACTCAGGTGCTTTAACTCACATTAACAAAATTTTTGAAAAATGAACTCATGTGTCAAACCACAATAAAAAAAATTACTGCAATTCAGAAGTGAAGTACAACAACGAGCAATTCTCAGGCTTGAAAAAACATTAAGTATTAGTAAATTTTCTTCCCCTCACCACCTTAAGAAAATATCTACTTATTGTACTGATTTCCACTTGCAAACTACTGTGATAATTTAAGTTCATCTAAAACAATTTCTCACTTTCTAATCAGAAAAGCACAGTGTGAGTTATGTATTCACCAGGTTATGTCCCTACACATTCACACTGAATTGGATTTCATATGCACGCCTTTAATCTTCTTGGCAAACTTCACAATAAATTCACCCATAAATTTTAGAGCCTACAACATACATTTCTTCCTATACTACATAGGAGAATAAGTGTAGGTCTGTTTTAAATGTCAAGCTTTTTCAAAGAAGGGCATTTTCTACCATTTTACTGATGTTTAGAAAATGACTATCCCGTAATGTCGCAAGATCTTTTTGGCCCACTTGAAAAACCTCTTTCCCTCACGCATATATTACACTCTATCCCTAGCTAAGGCAACTTTCTTACTGATAAGATACAAGCTGCCCAACACATCTACCCACTCATGATTCAAAACAATCTTCTTATTTCTGTCAAAGGCAATTAGCCTGAATAAACAGACCATATAAATCCATTTAAACGATCATACAGTGCATGTGTATGATTATACAGATAGCAACAATGGAAGCACTATAAACTGCTTGATCTCCTGCACTAGGGCTTACACAAAGTAACAGGCCACAGGAACAGCAATCTGAAGAGGTTCCTGGGGGCAGCTCTAAGGAAGGGTATGGGGGACCCTGCTCACCCCCAGCAGCCTCTCTGAAGGCCAGGCTGCCCAGTGGTCGCTTTAGTTCCTTTCCTCATATGCTGCATTGGACAGCCCGGAGCTGCTGTCCCCCAGGACAGAGCTGCAGTTTTTGCCCAGGAGGGGACAACATCTCTTGTTCTTCTCTCTCCAAGGAACGCATGAACTCACTGTCTGCTGATTACCCAGTAAAGCCACTTGGCTATCCTCGCGGCTGCACTGGGCCCAGCTTCTCCTGTTAGGTCTAGCTTATGAAGGAGACAGCGAGTCTTTTGGGATACGACACTCTTTCCTAGGCTAAACTGGAAAACAGGTCAAACCGGTGGGTTTGTTACGCTTTTTGTTTCTTTTATTATTGTTGTTGAGTGGGTTTTTTTTCTTTGTTCTTTTTTTTTGTTTTCACATCCCACTGCTCTGTTTTTGAACAGAAGACACGTTAAAGCACATCCTTCTCCTTACTTCCTGCAGAGACAAGGAGATTGCTTTCACATATCTGTCAAATATCACTGGCTCTAATTCATGTCCTAGTCCTGAAGTCAAAACTTAGTTAACAAATATGGAACAACAGCAGCAAGTTCACTGAAATACCATCCTGTTCGAACACTTTACATTACAGCTGCTCCTCCATGCACTTTACCTTTCACACAAACTGCAATTCGAGATCAGTGTCCTGAAGTCAGATTACACAGAAGAATGCCAGCTGTATGCTGATACATGCAGTAGGCATCTCAACATATAAAAAAAATAGGCAGGCCAGAAGCAACACCACCACTGCATTTGTTCTCCAGACGCATCTTGCAGTACTTACAGTCCAATTCCCCAGTATAACACTTGAAATTTGACAAAAATGAACATTAAAAGTTTGTACAAATGCAAATGAGACAAATAATTTTTACAGGCATTCCTCTCAGAACAAATGAACGGCAGGCTCTATTTCAAGACACTGACTATGTGTCAAGGAAGAGGTGTGCAAGCTTCCATGTACATACATATAAATGCATTGTGTATTTCGTCTATAACACTTCAAGCTCAAAGAGGGTAGATTTAAGCTGGAAATTAGGAAAAAATCTTTTACAGTGAAGGTGGTGAGGCACTGGAACAGGTTGCGCAGAGATGTGGCTGATGGTGAAGACTTTCAAGGCAAGGCTGGATTAGACCCTGGGCAACATGATCTAGTTGTGCATGTCCCTGTTCATTGCAGGGGAGTTGGAAGGGACCTCTGAAGGCCATCTAGTCCAACTCTAAGGATTCTATGATTCTGTGGTAACACTGATCTGTACAAATGTAGACTAGAAGACAACCTTAATGTTAATTTTTTTTTTTTTTAGTAAAAGGACCCATAAAAATAGTAGATAAAAATTCTCAGTCTTCAAAAAATGCATGACAGCAATTTTTCATTTCTTTGCTTTCTGTGTTAATGTGACAAGCTTGTTAAAAATAATCACCACCTTAAATCCACTGTGATTTGCACAGTGTTGGCATCATTTCACTCAAAAGACACCACTGAAGACAGAAAGCTTAACGAGAGAGTTTGAAAATCTTAAACTATTTCCATAAATCCAGATTTGGGGATATGAAATTTATTTTTACTGTACAGCGAACTACTATAAAATCAAATGCCCCAATGAGTTGTTTACCAAACGGCTTTTTCAGACCACCGTTGAAGAACTTGTTCTCTTGTTCTGCATCTTACTCAAAGAATCTACAGCAGTGAAGCATTTATCACCCCAGCTCCCATTCAGCTTTCTGGGACTTCTAAGTCTCTGGCACAGTACAAATAAAACACAAGTGTTTACTTGTAGACCAGATCACTGTTAGACAGCTGACTTTTTAACTCTGAACCTGCACATATTAATCATCTACTACATCATCATATAAAAAAATGCACATGGGTAAGTGAAATGTGAGAAATCTTTCTACTCTCTTCACAAAGTTTATAATGGACCAAAAATGGAGCCATTCTACATAATGGACTGTTTCTTTCCTTACCTTTAACAGAAAGGGAGCAACTGTAACAAAAATACTGTCTACAACAATAAGTCCATTCAGAAACCATGAATTCAGTCTCTCCTCAGAAAGAAAACGCGATAGGGAAGAGGTGAAAAAGGCTCTGAAGGGACTTCAGAACTGGGACATAAGCAGCCACAAATAACCTGTTAAGTAACGTAATATTACTGAACTAAAGACAGCACTGCAGTGTTAACCATGCTACAGACATCTCCCAGCTTCTGCTCACATCTCAACTTTGAATGCCATTTCCTTCCTCAGTAATGAATGCCTGAAACCGCGAGCCATCACGCTCACCTTCCCTATGTAGAACTCCCACTTTTATTTCCTTCTCCTTTTGCCCTGCTTTACTTCAAACTTTCTGCTGACTCTTAAGTGGAAAAAAGTAAGGCTATGGCCTATCAAAATTATTTACTACTACTTGTTCTGAAGCACCGCATTCAGCTCTGGAAACCTTTTGTTATGAACCAGCACACCCCAGCAGAACAACCACAAAGTCAGCACCAGATTAAGTGTTTATCAGGCTTAAGGGAATAAAATAAATGCAAGAACTAGAATGAAGTAGACCATCAAGAGCCAGTTTCTGCAACAGCAATTGAATCCCACTACAGGAACCGTTCATTTTCCAGTTTTATTTCTTTTCTGTATTCCTTTAAATCAGTTTTCAGAATCAAGAGATTGGAAAGGAACATAGTATTGTCATCAGTGCTGACATTTCTCCATATTAATTCATCTATTAAATCTGACCTTAATATATCTAACCAAAATAATTTCCTTCCTAAACTGAGCATCTCACTTTTTGCAAACTGTTTGAGGCTACAAAACCAAATCTAGTTTGAAATTGCCATCACTTAAAACCTCTTTAAAAGTTTTAAGGAAAATACTTCTAAAGAACAGCTACAGAAAAGGTTTCATTCTAAATGTTCAGCGAAGGGGATGAGGAGGGAAACACACGATGAAGATAGTTAGTTACTTTTAATAAGAAAGTTGAAGAATCAAAAGCAGCATTATTCCTCACATAAATCAGTGCATACATTGCCTGAGATACCTATCTGCCAGCTTGGCGTGGGGAAGGGGTCACCATTCCTGGAGGTGTTCAAGAGCCTTTTGGATGTGGTACTTAGGGACAGGATTTAGTGGGCAATATTGGTGGTAGGTTGGACTGGATGATCTCAGAGGTCTTTTCCAACCTTAATAATTCTACGATACCTCAGCCAAATCTACTGGGAAGTACAGACCTCCTGCCATCTTGCCAAGGATGCAAGTCAGAGAGTACGGGGTGGGTTATTCTCTTAAAAACAAAGCAGAACTTGGGACGTTGCACATGTAAGATGCAGGGAGCATCATTCTGCCACACACACAGAACAGCTGCAGGACACCTGGGGCAGTGCCTAGCCTCCCATGTCAGCCACTGCTGAAGCTTCAGACCTCTGACAGACCAGAACGGGACACCTGCAATGACCTAAGACAGAACTCGAGTTGTTCTTCTCTTAACTTTTTGCACTGAGGAACAGTACTGGCCACCAGGCAGCCCATGGCCCTGTCAGGGTGCTGAAGCAGCTTGGCTGTGTGCACGAGAGAGGCTGCTCCTTCAGCACCAGATGGTGAAGTGCTGCAGCAGCCTATTCCAAGCAACCACAGAACTGTAACCCAAGCACACATAACACTGGCATCACAATAAGTTTTTTTTTTTCTTTTAACAGATAAATTACTGTGTCTTCCAATTCTGCATTGTTTATCAACCAGCCAATTGCAAAAAGCAGACAACAGACCTGTCTGCGGTCAGGCTGGCATCGACGCTTGCAGTGAGGTCCAGGACACAAGTGCAAGAGAATCACACAGGGTGACACCCTATCTGCTTGCAAAGGCCGCATTGATCCAGGCACCTGCAAGCTCCCGTGCCTGAGCTGCTGGCAGCACATCCACAGCACCACCAGAGCCTGTGCAGAACAGCCTATCTGCACAACTGACAGGCAGCGGTGGCCTAATTAACATCCACTTGCAGCGAGGATGAGAGCAACAGGAGAGAGGAAACAGATAAAAATCTGTGAAGCACAGGAAAACCACAACTTCAGAATAAATAGGAACCCTAAAATTGAGGCAAGCCCATGGCCAAGGGAATGCAAATGGGCCCATCTCCACATCTCCCCACCACAGCGTTCCCTGCCAGCGGCCAGCCCAGCCACTGCAGATCCCCAGCCACAGCAGGGCAGGCTGGGGCTGCCCCAACAGCTCCTGGGCACCCCACCCAGACCATAGATTTCCATTCACACGTGACTACTGCCAAAACGTGCTTTGGGCACAAAGAGAGTCATCACCTAAGGTTTTGATGCATTTCAGCAGACACATTCAGGTTCTCTGAATGTTTAACATAGCCTGCATTAGGAGACTCTGAGCGCTTGCATAGCTATGGAAGAGTAAATAAATGTGGGAAATTTCTTAAATCCACCAAATTAACCCACAGACTGCACGGCAACAAGAGAACAGGCTGTGGCACCATCCCTTCAAACACTGGTGCAGAGCAAATGGAGATCTAGGCCTCTCAGCCTCCTCAGTATGTCCCAGGCTCACTTCTCCTCCAAGCAAGTTTTCTTCCACACAGACAGACACATCTGAGGGCAGCACCAGACCCACTGGGCTGCCCCGCACACTGCCTGCCAGTACTTCAACCACCCTGAGTTTTGATTCTTCCAGAATGACTGCACCCCAGGGGGTCCAAGAGCTCTCAAACCCAAGCACAGTACAATCTCACATGCACCAGTGCTCTCTTAGCTTTGTGCAAAGGGCAGCTCCCTCCCGTGTCAGAAGGACTTAGAACAAGTGTTGAGAAGGATGGCTCCAAGCTGACAGGATCCCTGCTCGTCTTCAAAGCCAACCTGCTTATTTATTTCATATGCCCCAAACCATCTGCCTGCGATGAATGCTATGCTGGCTGGCTTGGATGCACCACTGGGCATGCTGTGAACAGCAGAGCACTGTGAAGAAATGTGTGCATGCTGGGCAGCCTGGAAACACCTCACCAGGCCCACCAGAATGCAGGACTGAGGCCATCTGCCTCACTTGGTGTCATCACAAAACACAGAGCAATAGGCTCAAAAAATTTTAAGTGCTCAAGATGCAAACAGACACTCCTGTGTGACGCAGCAAAACCTAAAACAAAATATAAATAGGAAGTGTGTTCATGTCAAAGTGATGAGTATATTTAGATTTGGGAGTCTGACTACATAAAATAAAGCACTTCTATGCCATCCAATCTCATTTCTGTTTTTTTTTTCTGTACCTATAAGCACAACCAACCTCAGACTAGATTTCAAATCTAACTGGGGAAGATGGACAGTGGCAGGAACCATTATTTATAAACTGATCATGACTACTGCAAGAAGCTCTCGCCTGTCTCTTCATTCCTATAATAATGCATCACTGCCTACCAATATTGAACCTTCGTAACTTCACTATTCATAACAAACCAACAAAATGGTTTGCAAAATTTATGTTCCCATTAATTTCCAGAGACCAAAAATCACCGTTTAGAGAACGTTTTGACCAAAATAAGTAAGCAGTTTTCAGTATTAAGAACTTGAGATATCTCCTGCCAAGACAGGCAGAAGAATCAGCTTTTCATCTATGAAAAGAACTGCAGACTTGACATCTGCATTTTGTCAGTCACCTCCATGCACTTCTCCTCCACTGCCAACCTAACACACAGCACAAACTGCAACTTCAGCAAACATCTTAAAAACGTGAGTATAAGATATGCTTCTGTGGAAATGTTATTGTATCTGCTAAGGTTTATTACACTTCTGAAAACATCACTTCCTTTCTGCAGGAAAAAACTGCCATATCCAGCTCTTCCTCTTCATATTCCTACAGCTCCAACACTCTTTCCTCTCTTAAGGCACTGACACGCAGCAGAGCCCAGTTGGCAGCACCGCTGTCAGCCCAATTTATCTGTAGTTGTAGGTAGGACAGAAGGCTTCCTCCAGCAGGAACCAGGACTGAGCAAGGCACGTTGGAAATTGTAGGTGACAAAAGATGTATGCACACTGCATGCACTCAATGTCTCTAAGCGAACTCAGTTTCAAAATGCAGCACACATAGTCAATGCAGAAGATTCTTCAGGTATACCTGGTCATTTATTCCACCTGCAAGACCAGATTTGTATCAGGTACACATTTAACTTGATCGTTTTAAGCATCTGACATAGGTATGCCCAGTACATAATTAATAGAAATATCCTTTATGTGAAGAGTACAGCCCTCACACAGTGTGCATTTATACCTTATTCCCAGCACGAGACTCAAAAGTGAAGCTCTCCAGATGACTTTTATAAATAAACAAACACACATCTACCCTTGAAACACCACACTGGGACTACTGCCCAGGCCACGACTGACCATGGCTTTTATGCTTGTTTGCCTTTTGCATTTCCAAGTATCATGTTGGGAAATACCTACAGCAGTTGCTGTAGGACACCATGGTTCTGTTCAAATCTCATTTCAAGACTGTGGATTGTAAAATTTTATGGCATGCTACAGAATGTTTCAATAGAGACCTAAGTAATTGATCGTTAAAAAAAAGGTTTTGAAATTAGATTACAATAGCTATATTCTTTCTTAATTAATAATGAATAAAACATTTAAATAAGACTACTGGGAACCTGTAACAGATAGTCTATTGTTAGTTTTATCTTAATAGCAACAGAAGAATAGGTAAGCTGCATTTAAATTTGTATTAGTATAGTCTGCTAAAACAAATCCTAAAAAAAAAAAAACAGATTTTCCAGAGGTGTTTTCATTTATTGAGTTTCCTGCTAAGAAGTCAAACATTGAACTGTAGACATGCACACTGTCACTGTGCCTGTGATTTTGCTCAATGCCATGGACCTGACAAAGCTTCTCACACGGTATTAACTAAGCTACTATGCTCCATCTTTGAACAGATTTTGTTAGCCTAAAAGTAAACTCCAGCATATTAGCAGGATGAATGTAAGCAATGACTCTGCAGGAGAAGAGGCAATGTACTATTTATTAACTAACTGGGCTGGGGAACATGAGATGTGTTGTTAAAGATAACCCCAGACTTATTTTCCACCCAAGTGAGCAAACACAAATTCAGAGATCCTAATGAGCACAGCCTACCTGACTCTTTCCTCAGATGAGAACTCTGCAGCTAGCCATCATTAGCATTGCTTAACTTTAGTATGCACTCATGTGTGTGCATATGTATCAACACACAAACACAACCACAACAGCCTACCCTGCCATTTCAGATTTAAACTACAGCAGGGATTGCTTTAAGCAGTGTCTCCAAAACGGCTGTTTACCACTTTCACTGCCTATGAAAAGGGGAGAGGTACAAATGCAATGACTTTCAAGTTGAACTTCTCTTTTTGTAAACACTCATTTAACACCATTTCCATCCCCCCCTTCCCTTTGAGCCCTAAAAGAAGCAGCTGGACATGGGGTGTAATCTCAGCTCATGGCCATGCATGGCAGCCCCGGTGCCTTTTTTTGAAGAGTAGTGCTAGGAATCAGAAGAGGCAGAAATGCCTCCAGTCACAAGGAAAGTCCTTTTCAAAGTATTCTGATGCTCACGTTTATCTTTTTAGCATGTACTGTTACTTTTAATGACCACAGTTCACTGACTGTGCTACCTTAGTCAAAGTGAGTGCCTATAGTGAAGCAGCTGCAAGACCTTGTCAGCTCTGCCACCACCCTGGCTACCACTGTGTTAGCAAGCACCTGGGGGACACAGGACAACCCAGAGAGCAAAGCTGAGGGCTCCATGCCACAGAGCTCAGCCCACAGCACTGCACCAAGCCCTGCACTGTCACTCAGTACCTCCTACACCAATGTGACAAACTTCAATGCCAACACAGACGCGGCAGGAAGCCACCACTGTCAACAAAAAACAGGTTATTATAAATAGCCCACAGACTTGGCAAATTGACAGCCACTGCTTTGTAGTATGAACAGATTTGTAGTATAAACTAGGGGAAAAAAATTCCTCCCGCAAACTCATAATAATTGCTAACAACCATCAGGAATACCTTCCTTCCTACAGACATGGGCGAAGCTGAGGAAAGGATGTGGCTAACAGGAGAAGGGCAGTGCTTTGCCAAACCTATTCTCTAGGCAAGCACCACTTTGCCAGACAGCAACCAGCCAATACCTAGTCACCTCTACTTCAAAAGAACGTCCTGAGAGCCAAGCCTCACCAAGAGAAAATGATTTCCTCCTGACACCTCAGAAAAATAACCTGTGCGGGAACCACACACGTCCACATCCAGAGAATGGAAAACAACAACCCAAGTCAAGTACACCCACATGCTGTCACAAACCAAGACTCAAAGCAAGATAGCATAAGTGTCATCCACCGCATCCTCACTGATGAGGGCCAAAGAAGGGAGGCAGAGACCAAGAAGGTGTGACAGCACACAGAAGACACACCAAGCAGATCAAGCCCAAGCTGGAAAGACTTCCCAGTATCACCGTCAGCACAGGAGCATATTAAGCACCACCTTTCCTAGTGGTAATTAGTGAAAGAAAGGCATATATTTTTAAAGCATCTTCCCCATCATCCTCCCATCATTAAGAACTGGGAAGAGACAGAAAACCACTCTGAGCCATGGGTGGGTGTGGCAGCTAACCCAACATTAACCGAGTATTTGTTGCATGAATACCTTCAAGTACAACTAGGCTGCATATTTCGAACACTTCCAGGCAACCAAACCCATGTTCCAACTCAGAATTACATCTACAGGTAGTGTAAGCTCCTAAACATCTCGATGTGGGGAAGACATTAAGGATTTACGTACATGCATCTAACAGCCCACGGAGAGGGAAATACATTTTTAAAGATAATCTGCCTAAATAACACATGCAGTATCTATATGTACATTTACCAAAAAAAAAAAAAAAACCTGGCCTATTTCCTCTTGAAAGTCATAATACCCCTTACATTAGCATGGAAACCAGCTACAAAATTAAAAATTTACTAAAGATTGAGAACTCACTGAGATGAAGCACTCTTATTTCAAATGACAAACTCTCCTTCATTAATATTGCATTTTTAGCTACGTCTAAAAAAAAATCTCATTTTTCCAACACTTCTGCTGTAAGCTCTAAAACAAGCAATTTCTCAGAAAAAATCCCTGCTGCCTGTTGCAAGTGCCAATGATCCAGCAATTATTATAAGCATTTTTGAACACCTAATCAAAACAATGCAGGCTGTACAACTGCATTACTTATTCTGTTGAGAGAACAGAGATTTGTAATTAGAGTGCTACTTTTGAAAATAAAACCACTGCATTCTATTAAGAAAAAGCTACACTGAAACTCATGCAATTCACTTTTCCACTGCCAGTTTACACACCACTTGCCCTCTGTTACTGCTTATAGGGAAAATCAGGTTAGTATGCTTAAACCAAGTCTAAGCATTGCACACAACTAACACCATGTGCTGTACACAAACTTGGCTAAGACTGAAAACAAAAAGACAGCAAAGCACATGTACTATTTTGGGCATCAGAACACTTTTGAAAACAGAGAGAGGGAGCAAAGTTTGTAAGAAGACGAAAACAAACCACTAGCATGGTATATAAAAATCTGTTGACAAAGACGTAAGAAGTTTCAGCTTAACTCTGTAGGTGCTCATCTATTTCATTTCTATGTTTTTCACTGCTCTTGATACTTAAGTTTACCAATTACATAGGTAAGCCCTCTTTGAAAGATCTAAAGGTGTTGCCAAAATACTGAACTTTCACTGACACTTGCCTTTCCCATCTCCAGTTTAAACAGTGTCCAAAGTACCACCACTACAAACAATAAATATTTCCAAGTATGTTCTTCCCGAAGCTGTGCCCTCCCTAGTTTCTAAAACAAAAACATAAAGATTGTGCACAGCAAAGAGCATCATACAGACTCAGAAGAGCTAAAACCCAACAGGGCAGGCACTGCATGCCACTCCTGCTCCAGGTCAGTTTCTTTTTTCAAAGCACAAGCAGAAAGGCAAAGGGAATGCACCACACTGAATACAAAATCTTAGGCGTCCTCGACACTGAACCAATTTAGGTACCATATGAGATTTGACTAAGTGGGACTGATAATGCAATGGCACTTCCCCAAGGAATTTTTATGTGCTTTTAACTACATGTAATTGAAGCCGCAGGAACAGGTGGCTAGAAATATTCTCTTTGTTTTCTACTCCTTTTGGCTTCAAAAAACATGACTTCTGAATTTCTTTACCATCTGGTTTAGCCAGAAGACTTGGTAATCTCCAACATAGACTGTAAATTCAAACAAAGTAGATGGAAGGCTACATCTTCAAGGTATGCATTAGGTAAAAATCTAGATGTATTTTAATTAGGAAGCATTACCATCCCTCCCCACCCCTCACAAAGATTAAATAGGATTCGTAAGGCTTTCCCTCTGCTCTTCTTGATTCTTGCAAGCAATTCACTAGTTCACAGAAACCATCCACCACTTCTTTCCATCACCTTGGGAAAGCCACCTGGCCTTGTTTTTACAGCACACACCACAAAGCAGCCTAACAGCTCTGCCTTTTTTCTTCCCTTGCAGACTATCTTCAGGCAGACCACCTATTTGGCTGCCGACATGATTAAAAACAGCTTTTCCATTAGGAAGCCATTGACACCGTATGTTTCACAAAGTAAGATAGCTGGAACAAGAATACAGACAGGTTTTTTTTGTTTTGTTTGAGGTGAACCTTGTACAGTGCTGCTTCTACTGAAACAAGAAATCAGGAAGTTAGACCAAGACAAGCAGCTGTATACCTAAAAAGACCTGACAAAGACAGTACTGACTCAAGGACAACTCTAACATGAACTGACTGCGCAGTAAGAAAGAACAAAAATTTTCATTTCTAAAGAAGATGCTCCAAACTTCTCAGATCCCAGAGCGAAGGGCAGAATGCTTAAATTTAACTTAGAGTACTCCTTAGCCAGCATGGTCATTCACAACCCCAGGAAACTGCCCAGAAACTGTTTTCTTCTTTCTTTAAGATGTGTTTAGTGGAGTCATGGAGACAATTTGAACACGCAGAGTGAAGAGAACTGCAGGCAGATCTAATTCCAAACCTGTTTTGCACTATCAGCAGGTGTGGCAAAACACACCAGAGGAACCCAGCTTGCTGGTGTTTGATTCTACTCTAGCATCTCTTGCTTCAGCAGGACAAATAGTAGGAAAAACAAAAACCAAACTGTTTAAAGAATTAAGAAAGCTCAACATATCACTCTTCTTTTAAATCATAATTTAACACTACGAGCAGACACTTCCAAGTTTTTCCTCAAGTAGATCTATAAGCATTAGCACAAACATCTCGGAAATCCAAAACCATACTAAGCAGTTTCTCTTAGAAAATGGTGGCTCAGACTTAAAATTAAAAAAATCAAGTTCAAGACTTAGCTATACGTGTACTTTGGCAACAACACCAAAACTTGTATCCTAAAATCAACAAGTAAATAACTTATGCAGTTATCTGCCATCAATACTAATGCCTGCAAGCCAAAAAGTGCACAACATCAGGACACTGCCGTATTCCCTGAGGATGCTTTTCAAGTTGGTGGAATCTTCATGTGAATACAGAATTTAAATCCCGCCACATAGAGGGTGCCTGCTCTCATCTCCTGTGCCTCATTGGCTACTGGATTTCTCCTGTTTGCCACAGTGCAGCCCAACATCTTGTATTTACCCCTCTGGAAAATCACTTACACAGTCTTTACTCTTCCTTTGCCTCCACAGTCTGGAGGCAAAAAATGCATTTCCCTTCTCAGCTTACCACAAGTCTGTACTGTTAAAAACATGTCCACAGTTTCCTATTTGAACGCCTTCCAGACAGCGCTAGCTGTCAGGCCTTTCCTTGCCTGCTATTTCCTCTTTGTAGAGGCAATTAAGGCAGTGTTCAATCTTCCTTGTAATAAATCAGATTATCTTTCTCATTTGGTTTTACCTCCAGATCTAGAGTTCAAATAAGTAAATGAAGTTGCACCCGTCCCTCAGAACTGCCAGCACCTAACCCAATCCCCTGTTTGCCAACCCTTCCTTGGGGAAGATGGGCTCTCCTCCAGGGCTGGGCTCAGCAGCCCCAAACTCACAACCGACCCCCCTCCCCCCCCAAAGTCACCTTAAATTCATTCTATACTCATTCAAGTTCTCCACACAGCCAAGCCCCCACTACCCTGCAGGGCCAAGCCCTGCACCTAGCCTTCCACCTAGGAGACCATGCCACACAGGCTAGCCTGGATTTTCAGGGCCTGGGCCTTGATCTTCAGTATTTGTCTGCTGCCCACACAAGTCTTGTTAAATTCAAACAGGAGCTTGGTTGTTTCATGCATAATTACAATCTAAATTCCAATCTAGAGTTGTTGTGCAAATCCTGTCCCATTTAAATATGTCTTTAGAAGTAGTTTAGACTGCGATTTCAACCCGCTGTTTATCAGAGATTTTCTCTCAAAGCTCAGCTGTTCACAGGATTTTCTTCTGAACATCTCCAGAAAGACTTTAGATGCTCAGCTCTAAGGAAGCCCCCTAACCAGCACTGGGCTTTAACAATGCCCATGGGCCTCAGTGAGCCTGTGGCTCTGTGCAAGGTGCCACACAGGCCCAGATCAGCAGCTGCCTCCTGACCCTGCCAGTACCTCCAATGCTGGCCACACACTGAAGCAAGGTTACAGCTCCAGTAAGCAAGACTGTGCTGGTTTTATAAGAGATGTCATTTTTATGTGGATCCACACAGGCATGACAGGCTAGCAGTGGAAGATGAAACACTTCACCTCAACAGCCCCAAGTTGTTGTGATCATGATGCGCGTGATCAAGACACATTAAAGATGGGAAACTGGCTTTTTAATGTTAAGGTTAGCAGAAAAAAAAATCCTACCGTTACAAGAAATAAAAAGGAGAGAACACCACCAAAAATGAAACAAATCTAAACAGAAGTAAAACAGCCTTTCCTTGTCCAGACAAAATGTATTCCAGAGGTTCCCCCCAACTCCTTTAAACTCACATGCACACTTTGGGTCCCTCACTTGCTCTTTGACATTTTAGTTTTTGCAACTTTAGTTTTTAATTTCCTGAATAAAATTCAAATAATGAACTCTGAGGGTTTGGGGTTTTTTATTATTTGTATTCTCCATAATGCAAAGCTGACATTTTCATGATTAGTCACAATCTTCTGGATGTCAAGATTATAGACAAGTCCTCATCTGTAAGCTGCTTGCAGTTAAGTTCTAGAAGCTATATAAACACTGAAAGAACAGCTTGAGAGTTTCAATATCCTCAGTTTTAAAACTTTGTGAAGCAACTTCAGGTCAGCATTATTCTTCCAAGACTTAATGAAACTGAAGGTAGAACAGGTGAAAGTAAACAGCGATGGAATTACAATGCTAAAGCTGTGTCATTAGAAGCAATTTTATTCCATGTCCTAGTTAAGAGAACTGGCCAGAGGACAGACAAAGCATACACTGCAGAAGAATATAAAATAAGCTTCAAAACAACCCCACAGCTTACCACATATTCTGCAAGTCTAGATGCTTACTAACACTATGCACACAAAAAAAGAATCACTAATTCCCATACTGCAACTACTCATCAACTATAATCAAACAATTAATAAATTTAAATTTACAAAACTTGTAGGAAAATAAAAGAAAATTACTAAAAGGTTGAATGTCATTTTAAAGTCGATGTTTTTTATAGTATTTAGCAGCTATCTCCTCTTATTCAGTTTAAGCTCCGCTAAATAATAATCTTCCTTCACAGTGTAAATGTATAGGTACTGTGTACAAAAATAAGCCTTTATCATGATAAAAAAAATTGAAGCCAAGAATCGAGTTTATGAGAAACTTAGAACATGAACAGAATCAAACCTTTATCAAGAAAGAACATCAGAATTCCATTACCCATATTTTAAGGCACAGGGAGCAAACAGTTTTTCAAGCTACCTTTCAGATAATCACAGAATCAAAGAATATCTCAAGTTGGAAGGGACCCAC
The DNA here is from genome assembly GCF_002078875.1 of Numida meleagris. Taxonomy (NCBI): domain Eukaryota; kingdom Metazoa; phylum Chordata; class Aves; order Galliformes; family Numididae; genus Numida; species Numida meleagris. The sequence continues at coordinate 100,755,702 of NC_034409.1, forward strand.
AAGGATCACCAAGCCAAACTCTAGCACCACCCAAAATTCAAACCCTACATCGGACAGCATTGTCCAAATGCCTCTTGAACAGCAGCGGGCTTGGTACTATGACCACTGCCCTGGGGAGCCTGTTCCAGTGCCTAACCTCTGGTAAAGAATCTTTTCCTTACACCCAACCTGACTCCTTCCTGATGAGAAAGAGTGAACAGCTCTAGTAGCTCAGTAATCCATATGCCAATCCAGTTCAAAATTCCAGTTACAAGCAAGTTTACATAACCAACCATAGCAAGAGCAAGTCAGTTGTCTCAAAATTATACTGCTGTGCCTGAAAAAGTGGATGGAAAAAAAAAATGGAGCCCTTTGCAGGGCTTCATAATTTAGGAAAAAAAAAAAAAAAAGTCTTTTTACAGGGTTAAAGCTTCAGAATGAGCAGTCTCTAAGATGTGCTGGCAAGGTAGGAGAATGTTTGCTGTAGGCACAAAGATGATGCAATAGCATGTTGAGGAGACTGGAAGTAACTTCAAAATCCTGCCTCTATGTCTCCATTATGTCATCTGTGTCAAATGAATACTATTTCTAAATTTTAGAGATGGATGAGGAGACAATTCTCATCTTCACCATAAGAAAAAAAAAGGCACATTTTAAGTCTCAAAGCACCAAATAACTGTATTACCTAAACCTGAATTGTGTATGTTTAAGTTCCAGTTTCATAGTTTAAAAAAAAAAAAAAATCAAAGTCCAAACTTAATACAGTTTCCAAAACAAAACATGGATATTGCTCACTTATCTTTAACTCCTATTAGATGTGCACTGTGTTTTATGAATTTCTAGCAGAAATTACATAGAAAATAGAAACTGCCATACTGTATCAAACAAATAGCATGCTCTAAAAGGGAGCAATTTTAAAATGCTTTTACTAGCAAGTACGACCAGTTTTGCCCCATTCCCGTCACATGCTATCTGCTGTGGTTGAATAGATAAGCTCTACTCTGGGGAAGGATAAACCAGAAAAGGGTGAACAGGGAATTCCTATCTGGATTAGCTTAAAATGGGTCAGTAGGAACTGAATGGAGCTATCCATCCCTGAATGTAGCTCCTCGGAGCATTTTGCCTTTTACAATGACTTGACATTAACTTTTAACAATCAGGAACCAATGAGAGGTCAGGTGTGAAAAGACTGCTCCTGTCCTGCCACAGGTCACCAGAGGGAGGCAAAAGGACCAGCACCTTAATTAATGGTGCTCTGCCAACTTCAGAACAAGCTGTTTCAGAGGCTGGGGCCCTTCTCCCAAAGCAGCTGCCTGCTCTTTTGGTTGGGCCAGTTCAACTGCTTGTGGCCATTTTCTGACTCAGGTTTCTGAAGCATCTGCCAGAAAAAGAGACCTACCAAAAAAAATGCACAGCTTGTTTGTTTCAGCACAGCACAGGGTCATGAAACCAGCAGAGAGTCGTCAGTGAGAGCTGAAAGGGCTGAGTTTAGAAAGCAGAAACCACTGGTAGAAGTACAACGAGCAGCTTGAAGCAGCCAGCTCCCAAACTAGGTCCTCTGCCAGCCATATGGCAGTTTTACTCCAACCTGAAAAGGCCAAGTGGATTACAAACCACAAAGAGCACTGGCTTGCTAGCTTCCATGTTTAAAGCTTGGCTGTCTCACAATCGGTGAAAGACGAGCAGTTAACCAGAATGTTGGCTTCTCTTGGAAAGCTTCTTAAACAAGCGCAGTCTATACTTACCCTTTAATACGAAGTCCTCAAGACTGGGTTCTCCTGAACTTGCTGGAAGTACAAGCAAGAAAACACAGCAAGCCAGAAGTTCTGCTTCTTAGCTGAGGAAACCACACTGCTTACAGTGCTGTTACACTGGGAGCTAAACACTTAGATACACACAAACCAACTGGCCTCTATCCAACTTGGTCTCTGTGAATTCGGGCCATTATTCCCTTTTAGCTTGTTTTCTGTAAGACTAATTTCTCACATGAAATGGTAGGTATTTTTGGAAATTAGATGCATCTTCAGATCACAACATTAAAGCAACAAAGTAGTTTTTTGAAGTTTTCTTTTTTTTTTTAAACTCAAAATAAATAAAAAGTACTTAAGTTTCACAACTAAATCGCAAGACAGTCGACTGGACATACATGACCTATTCAGAGCTGAAATTTCAAAGTTATGCACCAGGCATTACTGGTCTGTACTCTCAGCTGGTCCTACATCATTGAAAGGGATAGAAAATGTGCCTCAATTGTAGGTACCTCTGAAGGAAAGTCAGGGAAGAAGGGCAGTTTCCAGACCACGTTCTGAGAGCAAAGGCTCCTCAAACTGACTGCGTTCTGTTTTAAAAATAAATTCAGAGCAAAACTTGGTCTTCTCTTGACAGTCCCATATCAGAACTAGCTCAGGCTCACGGCTGTTATCAACATTGCTCTTGGCAATGCTCAGCCTGGCAGCGATCGTTGTGAACTCTTGCCACAAGAGCATGTTCTAACAGTTAACCAAGCTTACAGAAAGTCGTTCAGTACTTTTTCAATTTGCTTTACTTTTAATCTTCTTACACCACAGGATTTTCCAAAATCCCCTGAATTTAAATCCAATAACGCACAGCTCTTGACTTATGTGTTAAACCCATACTAGATAGATCACCTAACAACTTCAGTGAACATATTACCATACACAAACCCTATTATATGGTTACCAGTAGCAGCCAAGAATTCTCTTCACCACCTAGATACAAAGTCTGACTATTGTCTGAATATAGCCAGTGCAAAAATGTGATGTACATACACATATATACATACACAGCAATGTTCGTGTCATATATGACATACGCAAATATATGAGGGATCTTTAATACATGTTTGTGTACATTACATTGACATATTAGGTGATTTTAATGTGTATGTGTACACATATCACAAGTGTGAACATTCACTTGTACAAATGTAGACGCTATTTGTTTTTTATTACACCCAAAGAAGATTTTTTTTTCCAAATACTACTTATTACAGACTTTTTTTAAAGTGTGACGTCAAAATTACAATCATTCGGAGTTTTGAGGATCAAGTACGTAAATTAAGCCTAGAGATAATGCCTTAAAAAACATAAACAACAGCCTGGAGGCACACCTCAATCCAGAAATGAGCCAACTGAACCATGGACCATGGTTGCTCATCAAGGTTTCCCAAGCTCTGTCTTTGGAGCTCTATCTTCAGACCTGCCTGGAAAAAGCCCCAAGTAGCCTGGCTGAGCCTCCAGAACTGGCCCCGCTTTGGAGGTCAGACTGGAGTCTTCCTGAGAGACTCTGTGATCCTATCAACTAATTTCTTGAACAATTCTCCATACGCAACAGTTTGTGTTAATTATTTTACTGAGCCACTGAAAAATGACTCTGTCCAGAAAAACACCTGCCATTTCATCAAGCAGTTAAGTGAAATATCTATGCTCTGAAGCTACTGTGCCAAGGCTTGTATTTTAAAAGGACTGACAATTAGAAGGAATCTTTGTACTTCTTCTTTACACAACATACAAACTGTTTGTCCTCGACAGTTTTTAAACACAGGTCAAGAGAAAAGCCATCATGAAGCTGACCTCTACTTCTTGGTGGATTCCCATACAAACCAGAATACTGCTTCATTAAAACAGTTAAGAAAGGTCACGTGCACTTGCCCCCTAATGGTTGAGGGGGAGAGGGAAAAAAAAAAAACCTCACAATCTTATCACCTTCCTCATGTTTTCATACATGCTCTACGAGAAGTATGGCAGCTGATCACTTTTCTCCCCAGAAAACACATCTGAAGAGAACGAAAGTCTAGAAATTGTTGCTCATTAAACCTAAAAGACAAGCAGGTCAGGGAGGGAAAAGCTCCCTTTTCCCTCCTCTAATTTATCCATTTGACTGCCAGTGCACCAGAATCCATAATGCCTGTCCTGCCATTGCAGAATTTTAAGGAGGAAGCTCAAAGGGAATCTCTCTCAAAAAAAAAAAAAAGAAAACACATTTCCCAGAGAAAAATCAAGAACAGAAGCAGAAGGAAGAACTCAAATTCTGTAATGGAGGCGAAAGAAAAGCTTCCTTTAATCGCCCACATTACAGGAAGTCATTTTCAAAGATCTACTTAAAATCTGAACAATTAAGAAACAAGTATTTGAGACCTTCATTTAAAAAGAGACAAAAAATAAAAATCACAGCATTAGCCAGCTTTATAAAAAAGCTGCTGGGCAATATGCTTCTTGTCAGCTTTCTTCCTGGGGGTCTGCTTGTATGCTATCAATGTCTTAGTAATTCCGTTTCAGTTTGCTGTATGAGAGTCCTGCTTATAAACATGGATCTACAGCAGCACTAGGCATGACAAATCTTGATACCCTAAATGTGTGTTAATTAGAAGAAATCTCAATACGCAAAACTGAGATTGCTCACTCAAATTCAGTTACTGTCTGTTGCATTTACCTACTGAAATCAGACAATCCATAGGATGAGATTAAATGGTAACTATTCAAGAAAGTGACAGGTCACAAATAACTAGAATTCTTGCCCAGTGGACTTCCTCCTCCCTCCAAGCATGTTTCACTTGGCTGCAAGTACCACGCTAAGCAACTGCGACATCACTGTAGCATCACTATGGAGTATTTCCTTCAGAGATGTATAAATATTAATCTACCTGTAATTTTGGAATGCAATTTCTTGTGTGTCATACTGCAAGAATTTTAATTTTGTTCCTGCTTTCCCTCTTCCTTATACCACACTCCCTCTGAAAACATGTATAGGTTCTTCTGCTGCTTTCCAAAAAGCATTTGTTAAAATGGCAGGAGAAATGGTTGATTTCGGAGATGAGATCTCAAACAAATCTAATTCAAACATCAGAATTTCACACTTAAGCACGCAAAGACAATGCAAGTGTGGTAAGCATACGTATGCAATTCCTATTATGAAATATTTAAATATTATAAAAGCAGTCACTTGTTCAAACATCAACCTTCGGCGTATCAAGATTCAAAGCATCAAGATTAACAAAAGCCCAATCACAAGATGACCAGATGGTAGAAACTACCCCACCACCAAACACAAAAAGGGGAAAAATGGAAAGCCTCAAACACTCGTACAAATTGCCAGAACAAGATGGAAAGCTTCTGCACAAACACTGCTTCCCATTCGAACAACTACTTCAAGGCAAAGAATGTCTCTGAAAATTCTGGATGCTACTCCGACAGGCATGATCGAAAGGATGGGGCTGCAGATGAATGTAGACTCTCCTCAGAATGGTTTTGATGCAACACCCAAGCTCTCCTCCTTGCAAGAGCTTATATGGTGCCTGCACCTTTATATCTTTTCCCATATACATATCTGTAAGGCTAGGGACAGAGAGACCCAACAGATCATGCAGTGACGGGCTCTGCTATCCAAAGCACCATTCCAATTCTATTTTTTCTTTCTTTATTTGGTTCCATCTAAGCACCCAAGGCAAAGATTTCCTTCCATTACTTTCAGGCAACGAACGGTTGCATCAAGCTAACACCCTAACGAGTTTTATAACTGGAAGCCTTAAAGCCCTGAGCCTCTACACATCCGTTCATTTTTATATCCTCTGCTCAGCATTTCCCAGTCCGTGCGTGGAAACGCAGCATCGGGCTGGCTGCCCCGGCGCGGGGACGGCCAGGTACCGGGTCCCCAGGAATAACCGGGTCCCGCTGCTCCTTGCCCGGGAGTGAGCCAAACTCCGGGCTCTGGGTCCCGGCTGAGCGCTGGGTGCCAGCCCCGCGGGCTCCCAGGGGCAGAGGGGGCTGGGAGCAGAGGGCTCCGGGCCGACTTGCGGCTCCCGGGGGGCGGCTCCCAGCACACCTTCACCGGGCGGCACCAGCTGCCCCCTGCGCTCAGCCCCGGGGGGCGAGGGGAGCCCACCGGTCCCCGCTCCACCGGGACATCAGCGGAGGGTGCCGACGGGCCGGGGCTGCGCGGGCAGCACGGGGCAGCGGGGCAGGAGAGGAGGACGATACCGCCCAGGGCCGGGCCGTCCACCGCTCGCATGACGGCGCCTCACTGCTGCACTGCAGCGGCGCCATCTTCTCGCGCTTCGCCGCCGCGCAGCCCCAGCCCGCCCCGCCGCAGGGAAACCCGCCCCGCAGCTCCGCACGGCTCAGCTCGGCACGCCGCCCCCGCCCCGCGCCCCCACCGCCCGGCTGCCGCGCCAGCCCCGCCGGGAGGCTCCGCGCCGCCGCCCCGCGCACCTGCGAGGGTGTGCGCGATGGGGCGGGCGCGGTGCCTCCCCCGCACGCCGCTCCGCCCGCTGCCCCCCGAGGCCCCGCGCCCCCCGCCCGGACGGCAAAGTTTCCCTTCCCCGATCCTCGGCGGAGGAACCCCCCGGGACGCGCCCGTCCCCGCGAGAAGCCCGAAGGCAGCGGCGGGCGCAGGCAGCAGCGATACACGGGGCTGCGAGAGCCTCCGAGCCCCTGCCTCCTCTCTGCCCCCGCCGCCCCCTCGCTCGGCGGGAGCGGCCCTATTGTTCGCCGGCGGCCGGGGAAGGAAGCTCCAGCGCCGGGCTGGCACCGGGGACCTCCGCCGAGCCCCGCCGCAGGGGTGGCTCCGGGCAGACAAAGCCTTCGGGAGGCGCAGGAGGACGGCGGGAGCGAGCCCCCGCCCGACCGCCCCCTGCCCCGCTTACCTCGAGGGCCCGGGCGGCGCCGGCGGCCAGCAGCAGGAGGGCTAAGTGGGGCAGCATCGCGGCGGCCGAGAGGGGAGGGGGAGGAGGGAGGGCGGCCGGCCGGCGGGATGCGTTGGACTACGGCAGTAAATCCGCGGGGCCGCGCCGCTGCCGGGGAGAGCGACTGAGCTGCGGCGGCACCACCGAGCGCCGCGGCGGGGCCGGTCAGCTGATGGCCCGGCCCGCCCCCGAGCGGGCGGTGCGGCGCGGCCCGGCCCGGCCCTCCCGCCCCGCGGAGACCCCTAGCGGCCGCGCAGGGGCGGAGCAGCACCGGCCCGCGGCTCCGCGCCGGTGCGGTGCGGTGCGGGCATGACCAGGGCGGACCTTCCTGCGCGCACGTCGGGTCGCGGCTCGGTCCTACAGAGGCCTGGGCCGCCCTTGGAGTGCTTCTGTCTTGAAGGTGGAGTGTCTGCCTGCTCAGCCTCTCACACAATACATAGTCCGGCAAATTCTGCCTTTTCTGGCAAGGCTATACACCGCTCTTGGGCTCTCAGTCATTAGCCAGAGGTGGTGAAAAACCACCAGTAAGGGTCGTCTCCAAAACACCTGAGCCCACAACAGAGGCCTCAGCGTCATGCTGGGGAGATTGCAGTGACTCCCGGCGTTGCTTTGCTTACTGCTAATTGCAAGATCAGTGCAAAACTTGTGGAATTGTCACTGAGAAATAATATGAGCAGGAGCACTAACTAAGTCTTACAGCAGCTGAACAAGGAAGAAGTCAAACTTCAGTGCTTTTTCATGTGGCTGGCAAGCAGAAGGCCAGAGCAAACTTACTTCCTCATCTTCTCCATAGAACTGTAATCATTGGTGTGGTAAACCTATGAGGAGCAAAAATAGGCATTTCCGGAGTTTCATGCTGAAACATAAAACAACTGAATCAAAAAGGATGTAAAACTATTAGAGAGCATCCATAGGAGGTCTATGAAGATGGTGAAGGGTCTGAAGGGCAAGACGTATGAGGGGCGGCAGAGTGCCCATGGTCTGTCCAGCCCAGAGCAGAGGAGCTGAGGGGAGGCCTCATGGTGGCTGCAGCTCCTCACAGGAAGCAGAGGGACAGCGTTGAGCTCTGCTCTCTGGTGACAGCAACAGGGCCTGAGGGAACGGCGTGGAGCTGCGTCAGGGTGATTTGCGGAATCAAACTCCATAACCCAGGATTAGGTTATAAAACAGGTATGTTTATTACGGTGCTGCGCCCACACCGGATGCAAGGGGGTCACCGCCCTACCACACTCGCATAACCATGGGCAGAAATGTTAGATATTTAAAAGCCAAGCTTATACAAATTCAGCAGGTTTCCTGGGACCCACCTACATATTCAGCAGGTTTCCTGGGATCCATCTACATATTCATCATTTCCTGGGAATTCCTTTGCATATGGTCCCTCCCCCTGGTGCATGCGCTGTAGTTCCTCCTGGTGGTCGTTGGATGAAGGCTCGAGGTCTTCCTCCCCCCTCCTGGTGGTCGTTGGATGAAGGCTCGACGTCTTCATCACTCTGCCCTTTTCACCCCACTGCTGCTTTGCAGAGTCACTCTGGCTTCAGCTGGTTCCTTGTACTGGTCCCTGCTGATAGTGGAGTTTCGCCGAGTTCCTTTTCTTATCTTGCCTTACATTCTGCTTACCCCAGCCCCTTGCAATAGTTAACCCTTCGACTGTCCTCTCTAACTCAAGGGGAGGGGCAGGGTGGGTGCTAGGAGAAGGTTCTTTACCGAAGGGTGGTTGGGCCCTGGAACAGGCTCCCCAGGGCAATGGTCACCAAGCTGCTGGAGTACAAGAAGTGTCTGGACAACACTTTCAGACATATGCTCTTATTTTTGGGTGGCTCTGTGTGGAGTCAGGAGCTGTACTCAGTGATCCTTCTGGGTCCCTTCCAACTTGGAATATTCTATGATTCTATGAAATCCAGTTTGATGTGACCTGACATGTTTTGTCAGAGCTGCTGACCTTGTGGCAGGCTCTCTACTCACACTAAGGTCCACAAGACCATTAACACATCTCCTGTGCAACAGTGAACTTCAGCCTGGTCACAGAAGGGACAAGTGAAGTCTCTCCAACCCATAGTTTGGTGACGGAAGCCTGGGCTGCATTGTCTTCAGCACTCTTCTCATAGAACCACAGACTACCCTGAGTTGAAAGAGGTACACACAGATCACCAAATCCAACTCTTGGCTCCACTCGGGACCACCAAAAATTCAAAATGTATGTCTGAGAGTATTGTCCAAATGCATCTTGAACTCCAGCAAGCTTACATCCATGTTCATTTCAAGTCAAAGCAGAAATCCACTGAGACTCAGTCCAAGCTTCATCTGATCCAGAGGGATGTTTACAGGGGTAGAGCAGACAATTGCAGGGTCAGGTGGGCTGAAATATTCAGGAAGACACCTCAGCACCACAGCATTTCACTCCCATAGGCAAGCTCTAGATTCAGAAGACCATTCTCATGTAAATATGACATTTCTCATACAAATGAATGAACTGATGGTGTACAATGGCTTTGGGGAATTGGCTGAGTCACACACAGTGAATTTGTGTGGCCTCTGATGAGCAACTAACAGCTGAGACCCCTCCCTCCCCCTATGTACAGATGTGAAATATATCCCAGTGTAATTAGTAGGTGCTTTTAGGAAGTACACCCATGACACTACACAACTTGTAAATTAAAATTGGTTAAATAACAACAATGGCAGGTTTAGCTGTAATAATTGAATTTTGTTATCTGCTTGTTAGGATAATGATCATATGGCTTTAAGGAGTTAGGGAAGGATTTGCTATGCAAATGTTCCCAACCAGTTGGCTTCTAAACCCAGCCAGCAGAAAGGCAGCACAGTGGTTGCAAATCAGCAACATCCTGCTGGAGCTGATGGAGGTCATTCAAAAACAATTCTTCCCAGAAACAATGGATGCAATCAGAAGGAAGCTCTTTGCAAGTTCTGGAAAAAAAAAGAATCAAGCTTCCACATGGATAGGGGACCAAAATAGATTCATGTCACTCTTTTATTATATATATTATTGGCTTGGTAGCTCTTTGCAAACACTTCTTTGTAGCACTGAAATACAACAGTATTTCAACTGCAGTTTCTCTGGATGAGCCAAGCCTACATCCTCCCTCATAGTGGGCCCCTTCTGCCCTTCACTGGGAGAGGGGCAGAGCCATGGGGTCGCACACCTCAGGGTGGGGGATAGGAGAGAAGGCTCAAGTGAAAAGGTGGGGAGAAGTCAAAGGTGCAGGAAGGCCTAAGAGGTAGGAGTAGCCCATTAATAGAAACCAATGACAAGATTTGCTGAGGCTGTAACTAAAGACTCTTTGAAAGTCATTTATAAGGTCTACAAAATCAGGAGATGACATGCTGATAGAAAACAAAGAGATTGTGTCCTATTTTCCATTCTCTTTCCTCTTTCAGGATCTGTACAGAAAGTCCAGTATACATTTTTCCTTGCTTTCTCTACCTGTCTTATTTGGATAGACGTTCTTGGGATAGAAATTACCAGGCTTTGGAATTAGACATAGCACTACGAAGACCACTACCACCACACAGCAGGATGAGTAATGAATGTACCTTCCTAAAGAAGAAGGCAACACAGGATGGATAACGGAATGATAGAGGGTACGTAAGTATCCAGTAAGATATTTTGAGCAAACAATTGCAAACTATATGCAGATGTGATTTCTGTTATTCAGTCTGAATGTGATAGCTTTCAAAGCAATGACCAAGCATACACGTCGATTTTCATTTTTTGGCCAGTTTTGTGCTCTACCTCTTTATCTGTGCAAATGATGTCTAATATTTTTATACAGCCTTTTACCTGTGATATACAATGTATTTAGCAACACTGTTCATCTAGACAATTTCTTACTGAACACACCCATGAAGCAAGTGGATCTTACCTACAAACGCTGATATTATTCCCTAGAAGACCATAAAGCACCCCAGCTGCTTCATAACCTCATGAAATACAGTGATAAAGAAATAAATGGTTATTTCATTGCACCAGTGCCTCCCTGCCATGCTTACCAAAGCAGCACGTTTTTGGGTCAGACATATACTTTCTCACCAAATATAGTCCATTCATATGGGAGAGGGGACAGAGGGAAATTTCAAAATTCTATAACTCCCCTCCCAGTATCCGCTCCCAACATAATAGCTAAGAGAAGGTATTTGCTGGGGAAGGAAAAAGCAGTATAGCAAGACTTTGAACATTCAATTAATTTTAAGCAACGCATTTCCCCTTAATGCTCCCATGGTTCTAATGGGAGGACTCATACAGATGTCCTGAACAGAGAACAGACAGCCTGTGGCATGGATGCATTTACAGCATTGGAGAGATGTCTCCTCTTGTGCGCAAGTGGTTTTCTAAAATACATGCCATTTCTTAATGTTCACTGAATTTCTCATCATGGAGACTTCTTATCATGCACACCAGCAAAACTCTTGTTATTAGCCTCAGCTGTATTTTATTCATATTAGGGATGATTCCTCAGTCAGATTCTTTCAGGATAACGCTACAGCCGGTGCTTTCACTGGGATGATTTCTTCTTTTGTTCTCAGGGCTGCAAGTTGGCAGACTTGAGTTTTGGTCCAGACTTTGATGCTGACTCACTGTCTCATTCTGGAGTCACTTCACTTCAGTCTGCACATTTTCTTTGCCGTGGATAACACTGTTTCCTTGCCTTTGTAATTCATGCAGGGAACAGAACAAAGCACTAAGGTTAGTATTTCTGAGCGAACCTTTGGAAGCTGAGGAGTTTATTCTTACTGAATAGGCACCTTCGGTGTTGGTCCCAGCTAAGGAGCTTTACTGTATTCTGGGAACTTCTACACATAAATTAGCAATTTGTTCCAGACAATTCCAGCAGGAATTTGTATTTTCTAATAGCATGGAATTAATTTTAACGGCAAACCTTTAGGTTTCATGCTGCACCTTGAACCACTGCAGGTATAATTAATCTGCTCACTGTCATACAAGTGTCCTCTAGAGACAATCTTTCCTTTTGAGTCAGCTGGCAGCCCTGAGAAGGAGTCTCTAAATATTAATCCAAAATAGGAAGGGAGAGATTGCACCTAATCAAGCCTACACAAGTATGTGCTGTTAGCAATAACAATAAGCACGGATATGATCTCAAAGACTGAACAGTTGATCCTTGTCTGAATTCTGCAGAGCACCTTTAGTTTTTGGCTTGTACAGATGCAGTACACAGGTAGCCAGTAGCCATAGCGACCTACTCAAATGCAAATGATTTGTTCTGTGTAGCACAGAAGTATTAGGAGTTGATGATATCTGCTGGAGCAGGTACACAATACAACAAATGGCAGAGCCAAGCAAATAATGAGATCACAGTCCAAAATCCCAGGAGTGCTCAGCCAAGGAAATGAAATGGAGATGTGAACAACAATTTCTCCAGCAATTAGGATGTGAACATATATGGACACCACCCTCTGCCAAACAAACACGGTATTATCATGGCTTCTCCCTTTGTTGTTGCTTGCTGATGGTATCAGTAGAGAGGTGGTTTTCAGAATGGCTGCTTCTTCAATTAGTTCAGTTTCCCTTGTTTTGTTTACTCAACTGTTATATGATGCAAATATTCCTATAAGAATCTGGATTTAACTTTAATTTCTTTTTTTTTCCCCACCGCATACACTGAACCTTCCTAGATATTTTTGGTCCCATGCCTTTGTGTGGTCAGTTTACCAGAATGTTATTGCAGGTGCAGGCTTTCTGGCATGGCTTTTCTTCACCACTGTACATGCAAAAAAACTCAATACAAACATGTCTTTCCCAATAAATAAAAAATTCACCAGACAGTACAAGAAGCAAATTTCTTTTCAGGCGAGTCATGTTTCGCATTGTTCAGAGAACAATAAGTATTTCTGAATGATTAAAGTAAACCCTTGAGAGCACCTAACTGCACAGCAACTATGCAAATGACACTTAGCGATTTGCACCCCTGCAACCAGGAGTTCGGATGTACATTTTTGTATGTGTTGGGAAGGCTGCTAAATGAAATACTTATTGTCCTCTCAGTCTCTTTTCAGCAGCTTATTCTACTATGATTTTGTCCTCTCAGACTGAAACAACACTGCAGTTTGCGGTGCTAATGTCCCAAATTATTATTTAACAAAAATAGAGTCAACTAACAGGATATATTTAATTTCTCTCAATCTTTGACTGCACTAGTAGGCTTTCTTAGCAGTATGCAGAAGTCATTAAGTAATTTTTTGTCCCTCAGAGATTTACTTCTTTTTTTATCCCTTCCTGTTTATCCGTCATGCTTTACCTCTCTCTCCGTAGACAAAGGTTTCTAGAGCTTTGTCCATGTCAGGATCTCCTCCACAGGACTGGCCCTTCTGCAGCTTTGCCCAGAGCTGTCTTCTTGTCTGCCATCTGTCCAGCCCTCCCCAAAGACCAGGAATTCCCAAACACTCCCCTCAGCTAAAAGGCTCCAGTTATTTCCTCTTCTATATTGTGTGACTGAACATATCAGTATACATCTTACTTCTTTTACATTTTACATGAGAGAAGGGTGCTGCTGGTAAATCGACCAACTGTACTTGGATGTAATTAAGTTATTAAACAAAGACCTTAGTGTTTTTGTATTGGCTTTTTCCAGGCCATACAAGCCTTCCACATATGCCTGAATGGAGCTCAAGTTAAAAAGTGGTGTCTGGCTGGGCACAAGGAGAAGTTTGTACAAAGTTTCTTTCAAAATTGTCTTGGAATTGAAATAAAAAATGGAAACAGGGAATTTAGCAGGTATATGTATGTGGATACATATGTACAAAATATATCTTAAGATTTTGAATTTAGTTAACTAAACACTTCTGTACTGAATGGAAAAATACATTATTTTAGTTCTTTTAGCATAGTGTCTTAGATCCTAAAACACCTTCAGCCTGCTAACACAACAGGTTGAGATGCTTGAAGACCGATCATACCACCTGTGGATAGAAATACAGTGCCCAGCTTGATTTTGAAAGCCTCAGCTAGCGTATAATAGGTAAAACAAAAACTATAAATTTAAGAAGAGTAGCAGGCCCCACTTAATACAGAACAACTTTGTCAAAAAAACCTTAACAAAAGCATCCCCATTTCTCAACTTGCTTATATGGGAAGCTTCACCACATAACTCAGCCTTTCCTCAACTGTCCCTGGAGAAAAAATAGAGCAGCTTTTCCAAAGGCTGTGAAAATCTGAAGCAGTAAACAGACTGTTTAGAGGAAGTGAAGTCTGAGGCCTTTATGTAATAAAATAACAAATTGAGTTAGAACACAACTCTATCAATGTTTAGCAAGCTACAAGGAAGTCTTTCAAGCCATAGGCCTGCACTTCAAATACAGAAAAAAGCAGCCAATCCAAGCAACTGTTACACAAGTGGAGGGATTTCAGCAGCAGCTGAATGTGTAGATGTCACTTGTTTCTGTCTCTTCACTCCTTGTAGAGCCATCCGTAAGAGAGAAAGCATTACTTGAATGGTCGTGGGTCCTGCTGAGGTACAAACAAGGGCACTGTAAATGATTGCAGCTGTGCTGCAGCTACAGAAAAGTAACTGGGACTTCCATTCCGACAACTGACACTGCTCTCCACAACACCATCGTTATGTTTGCATTCCCAGTACCATGCCACAACAGCATTTGTGGTGCCACTTCTGAGGAAGAGGAGTAGGAGGCTGGAGGTAAAGACTGCATCTGTAACTCTCTTAGCTGTCCATTTGTAAATTCATACTAGGAGCCTGTGAAAGGACATCATAGAATAGCCTGTGCAATGCCTAGATGTGGCAGGTTGTTATTAAAGCAGAAACAAACTGGAGAAAAAAAAATCCCCTTTCATTCTTGTTTCCAAAGTTTGGTAGCTCTTTCCTCAAGATCTGCAGTTCAAGCCAAATAGTAAACCTGAAAATAAAGGCAATATATTAATTTTAAAGTACTGCTTCTTGTTCATTTCTTATATTTCTGCATGTTAGAGAGATGGATAATGAGTCTACAGTCTATTTATTTTTTACAGAATAAAATTTATTTTACAGAATAAAATATAGGAGAGTGGAACTGGAAGAAACCTGAAAATATTACATCCTTTGCTGGGTCCTGTTATGAACCCCCCACTCAGCTGTAATTTACATGTGCTTGGTGTCCTCATCAAAACTGTGCATGCAGCTGCAGAACATGAGACATCTCATATTTTACGTGGTGCCCCAAATCATGTGTCTAGGCTAATATGCACACATGAGTACAAATCAGGCAGCTTGGTGGGACAATTGAGACTGTTCTGGGGCAAGGACCAGTATCACCTAACCTTGCCTTGAAAATTATATGTATCTACTAATATTGATATGGACAGTTCCACAAAGCATAGGGCACAGTGCAACTAAGCAGATTAGGTCATCATCAAAATATAAATGAGCTCTTCTAAGAGATTCATTTCTATAGTCTCATCCTAAGACTGAAATCACTGCTGAGAAGGCAGGAGCATAATAAAGCAGCTGCACAGCAGCACAGGAACAGACAGGTTGAGTCCATCTAGGAATTGCAAGCATCCTTTATAAAATGCTCACAGTATTAGAAGCAGGAAAGTTTGATCACAAGCACATAAATCAATGACTGCAGTAGTTTTGTAATGGATGGTTTTGTATTGAAGGAGATGGGGGGGTGGAATTGCAATGAAGAGCTGCAGACCACTCTGTATACAAAAATAATGTCATCCTTAGATCCTCTGTGCTTTGTAATCACCCCACAGTTTCTCTCAGCAATAGAATTTTAAAATATTTCTTCAAATTGATTTGATGTATGTCTGCCTTATTCCTTGACTTAGAGCAGAGGCTCCAAAACGTGTTGAGAATAGGGGAGTAGGTGAAGTTTCTTTCCTGCATAGTAGGATTTGTGAAAGGCGCCCACTGGAACAATGCTGGTTCCATTGAAAAGGCTTTAAAACTGACTGTGCATGCTGGCAGGTTAAAGTAAGGCTCCTCTCATCAGCTGCTAACACACAGACCCTATGTCACAACCTGATCACACCCACTGCACAGGGCTTGTAACTGCTGTACCTTCTACCTCAGCACTCAGTGGAGCAGGACTCCTTGGGCTAGGGTTGGGTCCCAGGCACCGGGCACCTGTGCAGCTCATATGGCTTGTTTATTCAGGTACCCATCAGTGGAGGTGTGAATGTCAAAATATTAATCATAACAGAGACGCTGACATTATTCTTTGCATTTTTATAATGAGCTACTAGCAAAGTGTTGAGAGTGATAGGGCTGCTTTTATAATAGCATGGAAATATGCAGCGTTAAAGAAGATCAGTGTCATGTCAGACATTTCAAGAAACGTTTAGATATAGCGTTGAGAGACATGGTTTAGTGGGGTTATTGGTTGCAGGTGGATGGTTGGACTAGGTGACCTTGTAGGTCTTTTCCAACCTAGCTAATTCTATGATTCTATTCTATAATCATTTTTTTTTTTTTGCCGCAAACACCAATACAGAGTGGTAGAGAGAACAGATTCTGACACCTGCATATAGAAGCTTATCTTTGTACACAAAAGAAAGACCGCCCTGGGAACTAACTTCTCAATTCAGCTGATTGCGAACTACTGCACTGCATAATCATAGTGTGAGTCAGAAACTGCAAAAGCTAATATCCAGTTAAAGCTTGCTTAGTCCTGTTTTCAACAGTGATTTGTCTGAAGTTGACTTAATTTCATTTAAAGTGACTTTTGAAAATGTGAGAAATTATTCTGAAATCACTGAGGTTATTTTGAGTACATCACCTGACTTGTCTTGCAATTCATTGCCCACATGGAGCCTTAACTGTTTCTCATATTAAATTGCCAGAACCCCTAGCCACATTTTTTAAAAGGTGGCAATGATTGTACAGCATAGCTGAAGTGGGAAGTATATCTATCATATGCTCTGAATATGGCATGTAATACCTTCAGGAAAGCGCACGCAAATCCAGTTTTATGAGACAGAAAGAGAAATTCTAATGGCAGAGAATTAATGAAAAGTTATACTGAAAATAGCAACATCTAAAAACATAACAGACAAATATTTATATCATAATAACCATACAGTATATACACCATACCATGGCTATAAACCTAAATATATTGAAAATAATAAACAGGCATAAATTATGATTATCAATCTCCAAAATCTGAAAAAAAAAAGAAAATTAAGCAGATAAATCCAACATTACTGGCTACAATTTCTAAGCTGTTTCATTTGGTTTCTTATGCTTTTGTAGCAGATGTATTATACTTCTTACTGTCATATTGTGAAAGCATTATTTCCTTCCTTCTCCTCCTTCCACTTAAATATTATAACAAGAAATTCATTACATACATAATTATATTAAATAGATAATACATAATATAAATATGTATGTAATACACACTCTCTATTGTATATTTTATAGCTGTTAGACTCTTGAGGCAGTTGTAGGCATAATTGTACATCTAGATGAGAAGAACAGCCCTCCTTCCCATTAATCACATGGGTTGGTGGAAACAACATGTTAGTATTGTAACAGCATTAGCAACATTCAAAGCTGACTGAACCATCACTGATCACTTAACCTTAAGAAAAATGTCTAAGAAAATAGGGGATTTGTTGTTCTTATTATGTGCTTACAGACTGATCCAAGTCTCCCTCAACATCATCAAACAAAAACATTTATACGAACTAGCAGATAGTTGACAGATTTTTCAGGGAACAATCTTCAGGTCTCCAGTTCTTGTTAAGGAATACTGGAAATACTCTGGTGCAATTCCACAGCCCTTTGAACCAACCAGTGTGTGAATGACCCATGAACCTGCCTTTGGTCAGGCTTTTCCATCTTCTGTCTTACTCCAGCACCAGTACTTATGTAATGAGTCTGCTCAGAAGCTGATTTGGTGTTAATATATACCTTTTTTAGAGGGTAAGATTTGGTTTTGCAGTCATCCCAGCCTCTGTAGGCTTAAACTGTCATGGAACCACAGCTTCATTCTTCAGATAATACTCTGAATCTAGCTGGAAAGAAGCATTAAAAATCAGTGTGCTGAAGTTGCCACCATTCATATTTTTATATACACATACATAGATGTGTGTGTGTGTGTGAATACGTACATATATACACACATGGGAATCACCATGTTAAGGATGTTTTTTTCTGTTCCGGTGGAACTGCATCATCTATTGTTATTCACATGTTAATGGTATACTCTTCAAGCTCAAATACAAATTACCTAAACTCCTTCAGACATCGGTGTTAAAAAAGAAGAAAAAAAGCAAAAGGAAAGTAATTACGTGTGGCAGCAAGGATGCAAATGGCTGGTATATTTCAAACACATTTCATCTAAACTTTGTAAGCTACATAACATGTTGTAACAGCAGCTTGAATTAAGCAGCAGTATCCGTAGGAAGTATTTGACTTATTCTCTGGTATGTCTCTGCCTGTGCAGACAAGGCACCCATGTTAAGGAGAAAATGTGGTCAGAAAATATTGTGACATATTTAAATGCATGTTTTGACTTAATATATTCATATTATACCTGGGTAGCATTTAATCAAAATGACACTTAAGCTGTGCTTTTCAAAACCATTCAGTGTTGACATAGTTCCACTCCCAAGTAAAAGTCAGTAGGAGTTTTACTGCTGACTTCCACAGAATGTAAGCCAGTGTTGAGCACTTCTGAAAATAGCTTTCCATCTGTATATTTATTTAAATGAATAGGGACTGCTAGTAGAAATAGAACTGAAAAAAAAAACAGGCTTTTAATTTTAAAAACTAAAGTTAAATACAATTTACTCCACTAGAAAACTAAAACACAAGAACCATCTAGACAAATTTGAACACTGTGATGAAGAACAGCTCAGTTGCCCCAGGTGACACAGCTATGGAATTTCAGAGGTCATTAGATACGATTGGCCCTATATTGATGAGATTTCACACTTTCAGTAGGCAGATGAGAGCTCTTATGGAACTGTCTATGAGCTAATCCCAGGTAATCAACCCCCACCCTCCTCCCCAAAGAAATTCTTTTATCAGCCAAGGTAGTCAAGCTCACCCTTCTCTATCTTCAGGTTGATTTCTGCTTCGCCATTTCCCAAAGCAGACCTTTTCTTTTGCTGCTAAATGCAGTTGCTTTATTTAAAAGAATAGCCATTTGTGGCAGATGTCCACTGGCTCTCAGTGGACAATACATTTACTGTAGCCAATATTTAACATACAGGTAGTCCTACTGACTTCAGTGAGGCCTCTGGCGTGCTGGAAGTTAAACAGTTACACAAGCACTTTGCTGGCTCAAGGCTCTTGAATGCTTGAAGGCTCAGTTTTGAATAGTGAAGTTCACTACAGAATCAAGGTCTAGAGAATAGAATTAATTTTTTGTTTGTTTGTATGTTTTTCCCTCCAGATACTTTAGAACCAGTAATGCTTTACCAATTCTGCTTTTAGGTTTGTGCCAACAACTGACAAAAGTACAGAAAGCCTCACATCTGAGGCTTCACTTGAAATAATTTTGCCATGTGATCAGTATAAAGTTGACTTAGTTTAAGTCGAAAGTACCCAAGTCAAATCTGTTAGATTTAGACCAGACAATCCCATTGAGAGGATGCAAAATCAAGTTCAAGTATGAAATGAGAAAACTGATGCAGGTTTTAGTCATTCTGACTTTCCATAGATTATTTTACCAAGTTCTAGCACTCATCCCTCAAACTAACACAGGTTGGCCTGCTAAGAGAGGTAGTGGATGCCCCATCCCTGGAGACATTCAAGGTCAGGCTGGACAGGGCTCTGAGCACCTGATAGAGCTGTAGGTGTCTCTGTTTGTTGCAGGGGAATTGGACTAGATGACTTTTAAGGGTCCCTTCCAACTCAAATGATTCTGTGATTCTCTGATATCTTGAAAGTTACCCCAGTGCTTGCTCCTTGGGTTTTAAGTTGAAGTCTGTGGTTGTCAGTCCTGCTTCATCCTCAGGTACATTCTACCATGTAAGTACCCCTGTGTTTAGAAAAGAGATGGAACTCTTGGGGGCTGCTCTGAATTTATTAATGAAGATTCTTCAGACACTTGTAGAACTTTAGTCCAAGTGCTAGGATAATTTCTTTTACCTGCCTTCATTACTATATAGCGAACAGTAATACACTTGCACATACACACACAAATAATTAATAAAAGCCACATAGTGCTTGCACAGTTCACTACCTGCAGAGAGAAGAATTGTGTTTTGTGTTTGTCATTTATCCTAAGGAAGACGGTATATGAGTCCAGAAAAGCAGAAGAAAAAAGCATTTTTCACAAAATGATTGTTCATTTCCTCTCATCTATGTCACTGGAATCACTACAAGTAGATGTGTTCACTGACCTTTATTGACTATGTAGCAATGCTATGTAAGCCTCTTCATTACAAACCACATTGTTTATCTGTGCATGTCATATCTGTTCAGATTATGGAGTGTTTTTCAGTCTTTTGCTGGGTATACTTTCCTAATATCTTTTATAATGTGCAATAAGTTATGAGCAGAGCTGGAAACTTCTCCATAGCTGGATCTACAACGCAATCTGTTATTGTTTCAGGATATGATTTAATAGAAGTTCTGCTCCTCTAGTCTCATGCACACATCTGCCAAAATGTTCAATTTAAGTAAATTGTGTTAGGAATGAAGTCATACTGTCATACACGATAGTAATGGAAATTGGCTGATTACATTTTGTACTATAAAGAGCTTGGTCTCATTATAGCAAGAGATTCAATGCCGTTTTTATATTAAAAAAAAGACTGTCTGAAGTAATGACAATGTCAAGTAAGAAGATACTGGAGCATATCTCCTTAGGCTCAAGTCTGCATTAATCTCAATATTCAAAACAAAAAGAGCATATCAACCCGAACAGATCTTCCATTTCTCTGAACATCAAATTTGAAGACAGCCTTGTATATCAATTTCCATTAAAAAAAAACCAAAAATATAAACATCCCAAACTAAAAAAATTTCCACTACCAGAAGATATTCAAGTACACACAGAGAGTTAAAATTAAAGAAAGTTAATATTGGCATGAGCTGGAATCAAAACCAGTAAACATCATATAAGGATACGATAGATTCATGCCAATAAATCAATAGTGACGTAGGAGTTTAATGAGTCTTGGCAGTCCTCTTGGCCCAGACATTTTTGCAGGCGAAACCAACTGGAGATATTATCTCTTACTGTTACTGTGACATTATGATTTAAAACATTTAGATTTTTTTTCTTTAGGGCAGACTGAGTTCACACTGAAGTGAGGGCTGTGTTATGATAAATAACAGCAGCGAACAGAAACAAGCCAAGAATAATGAATAAGTTTCACAAACAATAAATATTTTAAAATTAGTGCTTTAAACAGTGCTCCTGCTTTCTAGATATTTCCACCTACATTTAGTTAGATCTAACTTAGTAAATAATAGTTCACTATGATGCTAAAAGCTGTGTGTATAAAAATAAATCAAAATAGACAAGTGTAGTTGATGAAAAGAGCAAGGTTTTGTCAATAAAAATGAAAATGCCATCTAAAGCAGTGTGGAGTACCATTATTTTGCCATTTTTGTATTGGCATCCAAAGACTTGTGGAGATGTTAATGGCTACTCACCAAGACAATGAAGAGCAAACTCAATCATTTTTGTGAGGAAGAGAAGTGCCAAGTAGGAAATGACAGAGTCAACCAAAAGAATGTCATCTCAAAGTTTTGATTCAGGAAGGCTTCTAAGGAAGTGCACAACTCCAAGTACTTGATTAAATACATTGAAATGAGCAAACAGCATTTTTTTTTCAAGTAGGTACCTATCTCTGAGCAATAAAACAATGAGGTCTGCTGAGCTCAGTAAGATTGCTTGCATTTTGGAAGAGAAGAAACCAAAGACCCCTGCCCCTCCCTGAGCCTGGAAAAGTACAACAGTTTCAGTAAAAGTCCCCCTAATCTCCTGCAGCTAATATATATATATTTAAATTATACAAGGAACTCTCTCCTGATAAAAACATTCTAGGTTACATAGTTAACTGGTTACTGGGTTTATTTAGATGAGCAACATAACTGAAACAACCTGCAGAGCTTAGCATCAATTGTAAAGTCCAGCTGAAACCTTGAAATTCCTATCCCAGCAAATTGAATTTGTGGGTGAAAAGTCCTTTATACAAATCAAGTCACAGTTGTCCATTTGGCAATTCCTTATTTGACGTAGCAACATTTGTACCGTAAAACTTTGCTGTAGCTGGGTGTTGAAGAGAAGACTGATCTTTTATGACATTCTAAAAATGGAGATATTTCATTGTTCTTGTCATTACGTGATAAATGCTTCCGGGGAATATAAATCTTTTATGGATTGTTCCAGTACCAGAATGGTACACTTAATGAATTGCTAACTTCAAAGTACACCAGAATTCCTATACTCAGAATTTTTGTATTTCAATCTTTCTCTCTCTTCCTTTCTTTCTTTCTTTCTTTCTTTCTTTCTTTCTTTCTTTCTTTCTTTCTTTCTTTCTTTCTTTCTTTCTTTCTTTCTTTCTTTCTTTCTNTTCTTTCTTTCTTTCTTTCTTTCTTTCTTTCTTTCTTTCTTTCTTTCTTTCTTTCTTTCTTTCTTTCTTTCTTTCTTTCTTTCTTTCTTTCTTTCTCCCTCTCTCTCTTTTATTTTTTTTAAGCTACAAGGGACAGTAGTAGACTTGTGGAGTCAATCTGAGGCATATGCATGATAGGGATACATTTTACTCTGTCAGGTTGTGACATGCATTCTTTTTGAAGGTGATTATTGATTTTCTGCCTCTGCAAGAAGAAAAGACTGAAAAAAACAGTTGAGAATTTTAATCATGCCTTAAGGAAAAAAAGAAAATCCCAACCTTGCTCCTTTTTAAAACTGTATATATAAAAATAGGAATGGGGAAGGAAATACTAATGGAAGTACTTTTTTATGGAAAGAAATATTGCTCTGATATAAGACTATGCATTACTTAACTGGAAGACCTGAACATCATTAGATGTGACAAAGCAAAGCTTCTTATGATGTCATTTTCTTTAGGTGGCTGCTAGGAGATTGTGCTTAATGAGCCATCTCTCTGACATCTAAAAGGGATCATTGTCTTTGCTGTGGACTGTGCCTTTGGAAATGTAACACAATGACTAAAATGGAGTGACAGAAGTTGTATTTTCCTGTCTGTCATAAAGATTTACAAATATGTTTGCCTTGCATTGTTTTGAGGTGAATTATGTCTGTTCTTTGCTGTGGGTTTTGTGCTCCAGTCTCATCTCAGCTGCAGCTGCATCTGAAAATAAGTGAGAAAATCCAGACAAGAAGACAAGGATTTGATGCTGTGAATCTGTATCTGCTATTATTATTGTAAATTATATTGATTTGATCTCACACCTCCATCTAAAAACGTGATGAGAGAAAAAAACAGATATATATGGGGAAAATTCTCCAAGTGAATAAAAAGAGCACTTGAGTAGTATTGTTTTTCCTGTAGGCATCAAGGATGATGTGGTTGTACAATACGATGAGATGCTTGTTTTCTCTCAGCATATAATTTAGATACTTGGTACACAAGGAAGATGGAAAGGAATCAGGAGCAGGTAGAAGAAAGCTGAGAAATTAGAATGGAGCATGAAGGAAAGGTACACGAAGGAGACCAGGTAGGTGAATGGAGGAAATGATCAAGAAATTAAAAATATAGTAACAGCATGAGTGAAAATCTGAATGGCAAAGACAAAGAAAAGTTAGTGTGGATAATGTGGATGGTAAGGAAAACGAAATGTCCTTGTACTCCTCAAAGCTTTTCCTCTCGGGATAGAAGAATCAAATCCCAGCAGGAAACTGATGAGATGTGCCTTTGTGGATTTCACTGAAAAGTTCCCACGCTAGCTTGGCAACATTTTTAAATACTAAATTTACTTTAAAATATTTCCCTGCCCCTTATTCCGAAAGAAAATGCCAGCTGAAAGGAAAAAAAGTCTTATCCCAAACTGCTGTTAGTCAGGAAATGTAACTGATGAGGATGACTCATATCGTGTACGTCAGGCACAATGAAAACAGAAGATACGAACAGCAAAATAGGAAGATGAGTGTGGGAATAGGCATCTAGAAATAACTAGCCAAGTGGTTTTTTTTTTCTTCTTTTTTATTTTTGTTGGGTTTTAGTTTTATTTCTGTTCGGTTTTGGTGGGGTTTTTTTTGGTTGTTGTCATGATTTTTGTTTTGTTATGATTTGGTATTTTGTACAGAGTTCCAAAAAACCACTTCCCCAAAGATTCCAAACCTCAGAATGTTAAAAACACAATCCAGCTGACACCTGTCCCCTGAACATTCAAAATTTGTTTTTTTTCTGGGCAAATGCTAAAGTGTTCATCTACCACGGGGCAGTATTTTTATCATCATACACAACAGTGGTGTTTATATCACTTATCTTGAGAAAAATTGTCAGATCTATGCTTTGGAGCAGGTTCTAGAGAAACATGCATTGGCCAGTGAAAGAGTAAGAAGCATCCTTGAAGAGATGCTGAACCACGTGAAAGATGCATCTTAAGCAACATTAAGGCTATCCACCTTGTTGGCTCTTACAATTTCAGATAAAAGAGAAAATACCATTATTTAGTGACTCTTTTTACACGTAAATGCAAGCCCTGGAGCAGTAACTCAGCCAACAGCAGTAATGCCAATTCAGGATGGAATTTTCCAGTCTTATGGCAATTCCTTTGCATTACTGCACACACATGAAGCTGGCGTGCTATTGAATACACTTGTACACTGTCAAGTTACTGCTGAGGAAGAAGCACATTTTACAAGGAAGGAGACCTAACACATTCACCATGCCTCATCTGCTTGTGTCCATCCCTACCTATTTTGTGAATCCCTAAATGAAAATAACCATTAGGATAATTTACGCTGGAAGGAACATGTTAAGCACACACTAAATTCTATTGTCCAAATTGTAAATAAAGCCGTTAACATCCTTGGCCCTAGTATCGATCCCTTGGGCATGCCATTAGCAATCAGCTGCCAGCTGGACTTTGTGCTGCTCATCACCACCCTCTGAGCCCAGTTGTCCTGCCAAATTTCCACCCACCTTATTGTCCATTTACCCAATCTAGATCTCTTATACAACACCCACTGTTCTCTCTTTCATTGCAGAGCCAGTGATGTCTGCCAGTGAGAAGGCAGGCTGGTCAGGAATGATAACATTTTCCTTCTTCAGATAGTCCTTGCTTCCTGTCTTGTTCTAGAATGTAAACTAAACAGAAAGCCATGCAAATCCCAGATGTAACTTTGTCCAGAAAATACGCAATACATTACTATTACAGTCACACATTATTGGAACACCTGAAGTCTCAAGTTCAAACCCAGGATGCAATTACAAATATATGAAAGAATACTATCACTGCTGAAAGAGGAGTTACAGTCAAGAACCAAACTTTAACACAAATGACTTGTGATTTCCTGTTATAGTGTAATACTATTTCTCTCGGGAATGATTGTGCAAAGTATTTGCTTGCTTAGCAAACTGTGGTTGTTTAAGAGCCAGCTTACAGTTTTATTTATCTAAGGATTCACAAAGCTAATAATCTTAGAAAGAGTTATCAAGAGTTACATTTCCACTACCCCAAAGTTAAATAACCAGCAGTACCTCCCACTGATGATGAGATTCTGATGCATATTGCAGAAAAGGGTACAGAGCTATGAATTTTTGCCTATCTATGCAGTAAACAAACCAAGGCAACAGAAACTTGTACTGGGGAATGAAGTATTATGCTTCAGCTAAAGATATTTGCCCAAGCTTTCCAAAACAAGAATCCTCAACAATCTCCTTCACACCTACAAGCACTGCTTCAGAGAGGAAGAACAGATTGTTTATCTGTGTGATAGATGTGTTCTGTCTTACGATGAACACAAATCATCACTGTTATTAATCAGGAATGATCTAAAGGATACAGGTAATAATCTCTTTCAGCAGAGGATTTTGTTGTCCCTGTTGGTTTTTGGGGAACTCAGCAACTATGAGTGTTGTGAATGCACTGCACAGTCATCATAGTTTGAAAATTAACTGTGAGAGAGCAGTAAAAACAAGTTATGTCCTTCCCTCCAACTCAGCCAGAAAATATACAAAATACAGCAGGCCTTGTAGAGAAAATGAGATAACTTGGTTTCAGTTGACCTGTCCCCATAATCATCAACTTAGCATAAAAAGTTCCATATTTAATTTTGGTGAAATGCTTCTTGATGTGTTCTGTCCAGATCATTCCCCACTCACACACATTTGGCTAAGTCCAAGATAAATATGTTTCAACCACATCTGATTCTATTGTAAAAATTTTGTATAGTTTCTGCTGTCAGAGTTCAACAGATTGATAATGTAGCATTATACGAATGCATTTTTGAGTCCTGACTTGTCTATGCACAAGTGAAAACAGGCTCAACTCTGTTTTTAATCTGAGATGTTCATTACATGCAGTGCATCCTCATTCTCTATTACTCAGCCCGGGCAGAGGAGGTGTAGCCATGGCCTCCACATGACATATCTGTGCCCACCTGTGGACTTTCTGGGTTCAAAACCTTCTTGGAGGTAGAAGCAGCCCTGGTGTCAGCCATGGCCAAAGGAATGGCAGACAGGGCCTGGCAGGTGCCTGTCTAGCTCATGCTTCCCAGATAGTCCACAGCTTCCCAGTCTCCTAACAGCGGTACCACCAGAATATTGCAGAGCTGAACGCAAAGTTTTGCCAAACCTCATTAGATAGCCCCCAGAGGGGAGCTTCACAGTGGTTTAAACGGGAACTAGGCTGAATCCTTTAGATTTTTCACAAAAAATTAAGGGACAAGTGATTCCCATCTACAAGAAAGGTCGTAAGGAGGATCTGGGGAACTACAGGCCTGTCAGCCTGACCTCGGTGCCGGGGAAGGTTATGGAGCAGATTGTCCTGAGGGAGATCACGCGGCATTTGCAGGACAACCAGGGGATCAGGCCTAGCCAGCATGGGTTTGTGAAGGGCAGGTCCTGCTTGACCAACCTGATCTCCTTC